>NW_020954550.1:1726755-1759116 GCF_900497805.2 Vombatus ursinus
TACAGGTAAAGAACATGTGTGATAAGCTGCTATGCATGGAGGATATATATACAGGTAGCATATGTGGCCAAGCAACTCACACTTTCAGTGTTGGAGAGCTTCAGATGTTCTCTAGTGATCTCATCAGATAAGCCAAAGTTGTCCACTACTCTATTCTCTTTGTTAAGTATTTCTATAGCTGCTGCTCCCTGGTCTCACATTTTCTAGTCTTCCACTGTGACACAGCTTCCTCTCTCATAGGAGGAGGAGGGTCTGTCAGCTCTATAACTCATAGTTTTTGGACTATCTAGCTCTTTTGTGGTGTAAACCAGGTGGCACCTAGGTGGTTACTTAGAAAAATTCCTCTTTAAGAGCTGTAAGATAGTTAGCTTGGTGATGGAGTGAATAAAGCATGGGACCTGGATGCTTGAGTTTAAATCCAGCCTGAGACACTTACTAGCTGTGTGACCCTGATTAAGTTGCTTAACCTCTATCTGCCTCAGTTTCCTCATCCATAAAATGGAGTTAATAATATCACCTACCTCCCAGCATTGTCATAAGGATAAAATCAACTGATGTTTGTAAAGTGCTTTGAAAACCTTAAAGTGCTATAAAATGCTAACTATTAATATTAAGGCCATCTTTTGAACTGACTTGCCTGCGACTTTCTTCCATATGTATCAGTCCAACTTTTATCTGAGTTATCATCAGAAAATTATCATACCACTGGTCTAGACAAATAATTTCCCAGGGCTCCACTTATCAAAACTGCAAAGGAGTTGGCTGAAGTGGTTTGGTTGTTTTGACATATGTGCTCATATGCACACACACACATACACACACACACACACATACACACACCATTTTGCTCCTCCTGTTCCATGCAAACCATAGCATCTGGGATAGATGGAGAAGACTGAAAAGAACTGGTGACCTCCACCCTACCTCCTCTTTCTAGAAACTTAACTCTAGTCAACATAAAAGCTACAAAATGACCAAGCTCATTTGCCTTCTTTTTACAATAATTTCAGTGACTCCTTATGGATCTATAGCCCAGAGGTTGAGAACTGCTGACTCATGTTCTAATGGACCCTCTACAATTAATTTGTATTGCTTATAAGAAACTACCTGTTCAATTACTCAACCATTAAGTCTATCATGTCCCACTTGCTATCCTAGGTGTTAGAGATACAAAGATAAAAATAAAATGCTTCCTGACTTCAAGATACTTATATTCTATTGGAGAAGACAACATGTACATATGTAACTATGTACAAAATAAATACAAAGCAATTTGTGGAGGGGAGGCACTAGTAGCCACTAGAAGGTCAAGAAGGGTTTTATGTAGAAGTGGAACTTCTCAAGGAAATTAGGGATTTGAAGGTTATGAGGAGAGAGTGCATTCCTGGCATGGGGGATAGCTAATGCAAAGGTACAGAGGCAGGAAATCCAATGTTATGTGTGAAAAGTAACAAGAAAACTAGTTTGACTGAACTATAAATTATGCAAATTGGAACAATGCACAATTGGCTTGGAGATGTAATTTATAACCAAAGCCTATAGAAATGAGAAGAGGACAGGTACAAAAGATAGAAAGGATGAAAGGGAGAGTTGAAGGACACTGGAGATTTTTGCTACATCAGGAGTTTATATAATATTGCTCTTTTTGATCTTTTCTCATGGGTCTAATGAAGTAATTAGCTCTGCAGAGTCTGCTTCTGTAATAATGCTTGGTGTATATACTTCCTTTAGCTGGACTGATAAGAAAGGGGGTGGGGGAGAGATTGAGAGACAGAGAGGAAGAAGGAAGGAAAGGAGGGAGAGAGTTAAAAAGTTGCTGCCTTTTGAGGCAGGAGATCTGCCTTAAAAACAGAAAGTTTGGCTGGTGGTGGAGGAGGGAGCTCGGCAGAAAAGGACACATCTGTGTGAGACTATAGCAGGGAGTTCTTCAACTGACTGGCTGTGGGACCTTGCACAAGTCACTTAATCTCTGGGCTTTCGTTTCCTCAGTGGTAAAATGTGAGAAATTAACTCGATAATCCCTGGCATAGGTCTTTAAAAAAAAAAAAAAGATTCTGGTCTAATTCTATCATTCTGCATAATTGGACAGCTTTCTGACCCATCGGGGAAAGGTCAGAACTCTGGACAGCGCTTTGCTTGAAGCTGGATGACCGGACAAACCAGACCTCCAACTGCTTGCTAGACAACTGATCATTAAGCACAGAGAACCCTTTCAAAGGGAACAATTTGACATGCACATCAGGCACTATTTGAACCAAATTGGAGGAATAGTCATGGAATAGCAGTGAAGGCTTAAATGGAGGGTAATGTAGGGTGAAGTGGTAAGGCACCTTTAGTCACATGTTGCTAAATACTCCCTCACTCCTTTCTAGCCTTACTACCCAGAGGGCAATTTCAGTGCAAGGAATGGCATTTGTGGAATGTTTATTTGCTTTTGGTTCTTTCCCCCAGCTAATCTGATGTTTTTTACTTGGATGTTGGACATAACTCCTAAACGTTAGGCATTTTAAAAAAAAAACCTACATGTTTTTGTTTTAGAAGTAGAAAAAGGTGATTACTTCTGGTAGAATCTCACAACTCCTTTTGAGGTTTCAGAGCATTCTAAAAAAAAAAAGCTGTTGCTATAAGAAAATAGGATTAGAGAAAGGAAACCTGTGAGCAGCAGGAGGGTGGGGTGAACAGGAAGGGGAATGAATAAGCAGTATGGCATGAAGAATACACACAGAGTTTTGATAACCCAGCATGGTCATGTGCCACTTAGACTCTGAACAAGAAGTCCATCAAAACAAAAGAACAGGTGTGTGGTACCAAGGGTTGTAAAGTTTTCTGCTTTGGTTGACACATACACAGGGTAGAATTATAATGACATGCTGGGTGAAGCAGTGGATAGGGTTCTGGCACTGAAGTGGGGAAAACATGACTTCAAATCTGTCTCAAATGCTTACTAGCTTTGTGACCCTGGGGCAAGTTATTTAACATCTGTCTGCCTCAGTTTCTTCAACTATAAAATGAAGATAATAATAGCCCCTACTTTCCAGTGTTGTTGAGGATAAAACAAAATAATATCTGAAAAACATTTAGCACAGTGATCAGCACACAGTAGGTGTTTAATAAATGCTTATTATCTTCCCTCTATAATAATAAACAACATTTATATAGACTTTCAGATTTGCAAAAAATTTTATGTGCATTGTCTCATTTGCTCCTCACAACAACCCTGTGATACAAATATGGCAGGTGTTATTATTCCTGTTTTAATAAATGAAGAAACTCAGACAGGTTAAGAGACTTGCCACAGATTGTAAGTATCTAATGTATATTTGAACCCAGGTCTTCCTTACTCAAAGTCTCACTCCATTCAATATCACTTGGTAGTAGTTCTCTACCAGAATTCATATTACATACAGTGAAAGTCCTACCACCCATTGTAGCTCGATTATTTGAACATGGGCTATCAGTTTCAATATGCTGATGATTTTTTTATGGCTAGATTGTGGACCTGATTTTCTGGATCTCAAGTCCACATGGTTGTATCCCAGCAGATTCATTCAGATGGATGAAATAGGTGTTAAGGAGTCTACTTTACTAACGTGGTTTCTATTACCTTCAGGATGAGAGTGGAGCAAGAGATGATTATCTCTCCTTTCTTATTCAAATATGACACTATTGAAGGTTATAACCAAATGATTGCCCTGTGTTTCTTGTCTGCACCTCAGGGCAGATTTCCAGGCAGACCTGTTTCAATTAAGCTTAGATAGTAACAGAAGCTATCATGAAAAAGGTTGGAAGTCCCTCATTTTTTTGTTTGCCTGTATTTGTTTTTGAAAATAAATTTCATTGCTGCCTTTACTTTTTGTTACATAAGTTACTTACCCCTTAATTTTTCCTCCTTGATCATTTAACTCTTCCTCTTGTTGAAGAAAAATATCCCACACTTTGTAATTTGCTGAAATCTATCAGAGACACATTAGTAATTGGAAAGAGATCCTGACAATCAAACTCTTTTTCAAGTCAATAACCAAATCATAGGATTTTGTAGTAACAATGAAGAAATTCCAAAACGATGAAGGAACAAAAGTACGTCATTTTCAGTTATGGGTTTTTTTTTTTGCTTTTTAAAAATTTTTAATATTTTATTTTTCCTAATTACATGTGAAAACAATTTCAACCTTTAATTTTTACAATTTTGAAAATTTTCTAGATTTTCTTCTACTCTCCTTCTCCTCCCCCATTTTTGAGAAGGCAAGCAATTTGAAAAAGGTTACACATGTGCGGTCATGCAAAACATATTTTCATTTTAATCATACTGTGAATGAAAATACAAACAAAAAATACAACAAAATACAAAAATACAAAC
This sequence comes from Vombatus ursinus, assembly GCF_900497805.2. Lineage (NCBI taxonomy): Eukaryota > Metazoa > Chordata > Mammalia > Diprotodontia > Vombatidae > Vombatus > Vombatus ursinus. The sequence goes on from NW_020954550.1 coordinate 1,731,113, forward strand.
AAAGAAAAATGAAGAAAGTAAAATAGCAGTATGTTCTGATCTGTATTCAGATTCCATCAGTTCTTTCTCTGGAGGTGGATAGCATTTTTCATCATAGGTCCTTCAGAATTGTCTTGGATCTTTGTATTGCTGAGAGTAGCTGTTATTCACAGTTGATCATCCTATAATACTGCTGTTACTGTGAGCAATGTTTTCATAGTTCTCATTTCACTTTGCATTGGTTCATGTAAGTCTTTCTAGATTTTTCTGAAAGCATCCTGCACATTGTTTTTTATAGCACAATAGTATTCCATCACAATCATATGCAACATTCAGTTATGGTTCTTGAAAGGGAGCAATGGTAATGTGGGCATGCTCATGGGTAGGATGCATCTTCTGAGAAAACTAAGGACACTTTCCCTCTGAATATAGTCACTGATGACCTAAGTGTAGGAAGTATGTTCTGCCTCACTCTCCCAGAGGGAAGCATGCTACATCTTCCCTGTCAGGATGCTAATAGTACACCTGAGGATTGGGGGGGGGCAGCGTTCCTCTCTAATGCTATGGGCTTGAACTACTACTGGCTGTATTTACCCCACTGTTAACCACCAGTGACATTTAACATCAATTAGTTTTTTTAAAAAAAGATATTTACTTCAAAGATATAGCAAGAACAAAAGTATAAACATTTCCCACTGACACCTCAAGCGCACATTTTCCTCTATCCTACCTCAGTTTCTAGGGAGAGTGGGCTCAAATTTAGCACAGTTATCAACTTTATTTCTAAATTTGGCATCACTGCTGGATCACTCCTTGTCTCAGCTATTGTAGGGCTGGGTCCAGGAACTCATCCCTAAAGATCCTTTCTTACTCCTTGCTCCTTGGGGCACTGATGCTGCCAAACCTGGAGGTCAGGAGACTAGAATTCTTTTTTTCCTGATTTTTTTTTTTGAAACTCACAAGGTCATAGTCTTCAACCTCTTTACCTAGACTAGAAAAGAACAAGTGGGCAATAGGAGTGAGGCCCATTCTACGTTGGACCAGATATCCATCTCAGTACAGGGAGAAAGCCCAAGGCCTCTTTCCTTACAGTACTGTCTCACCGACACCATCAGTGAAGGAGTCAAACCAAGAGCAAGTGTCCCAAGAGAAAAATGCCTCTAATCACAAGTTCTTTTAGAGTGCCTTCAGAGCCCAAGACCTCCAATGAAGCTAATTGACCACAACCAATTATAGAATCTCTACTCATGCTCCAACTTCTTTTTAGCTTCTCTCTAAGTCATTTCCACGACTCTCAGTCTCTTTATCTTCTTTCACATGGGGAATAGCATTAGAGATGCTCTTCTCATGTGCAGGTCCCCCTTTACATAAGGACACTGTTGATCCACTTGGCAGTTTTTACTTCCTGGTGAATTAAGAATGCATTTTGTTTTGATGAGGTCTTTTGTTCAAAGGGGACAAAGAAAATCGGCCCAAAGAGACTCTTATAGCTTTAATTTCTAATTTTTGACATGAAGGGGCTGATTGAGTGAATTAATCAAATCACCTTCCCCCACTTAAAGCGAATGATACGATGCTCCACCTTGATACCTTCACTAGGTGAGAGTATATCTCTATCAACTACTTTAGACTCTATTGGGTGAACTAGAGTGACACTGACAGGGAGTCTGTTTTGATTGGTTAAAGGACTTGGTCACATCCTGGGGGGTTTATTCAGACCCCAAGAGATCCAAGCAAGTGATGAGTCAGAAGAAAGCAGTTCCAACCAAGCCCCCCACTTCACACCCCCTAAAGAAATCCCTTGAAGTGAGGAGAAGAGAGTAACTCAACCTTGGCTTTGACCTTGTCCCTCCTTTCTCCAATCTTGGCTAGATGAGGGCTTTTTGAACTTTAGAGAGCTGGAGGATTTGAACTCTTTTTTTTTTGTAAGGCAGTTGGGGTTAAGTGACCTGTTCAGAGTTACACAGCTAGTGAGTGTTACGTGTCTGAGGCTGGATTTGAAGTCAGGTTCTTCTGACTCCGGGGTTGGTGCCCTATCCACCATGCCACTTAGCTGCCCTGAGTTGAACTTTTTCATTAGCAGCATCCTCAGGACAATAGCAGTTGGTGGCTGTGTTTGCATCTAGAGCTGAGAATATACTAAGCATGATAAGGAAAGGTAGATTCAAGGCTCCAATAAAAATGTACAATATGCCCAAGGGGGACTTCATGAGTACCCTCAACAAATAGGAGAAAAGAACTTTTAGCAACTAGGAATTGTTAATTAACTCTTTGCCACATGTACACTCTAAGCTTGAGTCCATTTTCACCAGTATGTACTTGAGGAAAAGTGTCACTGACTTTTAGGGGAATGTTTTACACAAACTGTTCTTACTATACATATCCTTAGTAAATTCCTCTTTCTAAATGTTAATTAAATCTGATTTAATTTATATCAACTGTTGATCTTGGGGGAAGCATACTGGTGGAGGTCTGTGAATTTTAGCACTGAAAGGACCCCAAGAGATGTTCCTAGAACAATAACAGGGAGATGTAGAGAGCATCTACCTCTACACTGTGGACCAAACTACCTGTTAGTGAGAGTTGGGATAAGGACCTCCAAATCTTATATGGGCTGCCTTGATGACACATGTTGTAGGCTTGCATGCTTGTAACCAAGAAAAGCATGTAAGCAAAGCCTACTTGATCACACATACTACATTCCACATCCATTGCCCCCACCTCCATACTGAGAAGAGGTAGATGTATTTCTTAGGCTATTTAGCTCATCGCCAGGAAACCCAGCATCCCTAAAGACTACATCAGCTTTGGTACCCACACCACATTAGTACCCTCAGTACCCTCTGCTCCTTTGATTGAAGGGCTAGAGGGTACAGCAAAAAACTCCTCCCAAAGCCTCCATTTAAAGAGGTCTCACAGTCCAGCCATATCTCACCAGCTTTACTCCTTAGGTTTAACTCTACCATTATTATGCCCCTATGCTAGGGACCTCCTCTCCCCCTTTTTTAGTATCCTTTTGTGTGCTGTCTTACCCTATTAGATTGTAAGCTCCTTGAGGGCAGGAACTGTTTTCTTATTTTTGTCCCCAAGGCTTTGCACAGTCCCTGGTACACAGTAGGTACTTAATAAATGCTTATTGAATTGAATTAAAAGGGAGGTTTCTTCTAGTGGTAAGTTTAAATTTTACTGGACTCCAGGCATGGTGCTCTTTCTATCAACCAATCAACAAGTATTTATGAAGTAACAACTTGTGCCAGACATTATACTATACCATGCTTCCTCTGAACACAAAGAAACCCCAAAAGTTCAAAATCAAACTCAGCAGATAGCAGACTCCAATATCAGCAAACAATACATAAATGGAGAAATAAATTCAGGTGAAAGGGCAGGGTTATTAATTTAAATTAAAATTTTTGAAACTAATAGAGCTATTTGTCATCTGGATTTTTTTTTCTTATTGTGACTTTCTCAAGTTTTGGTTAACCTGAATCCCATGGGGTAAAAATGAGTAAATTTAAAACTAACCAAAAATACCTTTTGTAGCTATGTAGCTCAGTGGATGGTGTGCCAAGCCTAGAGTAAAGAAGACTTGATTTCTCAGACACTTACTAATTGTGTGACCCTGGGCAAGTCACTTAACTTCTGTCTACCTCAGTTTCTTCAGCTATAAAATGGAGATAATAATAGCACCTACCTCATAGAGTTGTTGTGAGGATCAAGTGAGATAATATTTGTGAAGAGCTTAACACAATGCCTGGCACGTGGTAGGCAATTAATAAATGCCTCCCTTTCTTTATTATCCAGGGAAGCTAATCTCTAATGTCCAAGGGGTGATTTATATGTCATTTATGAGTTATACAGCCTCAACTATCCATACCTGTGACATCAAAAAGAGAAAAGACTAAAATTTAGTTGTGGGACAAAAATAAGAGGGTGTCAACTTTCCAGAGACCATGCTGATATTTTCTTCTAGCTGATATATCAAGGAAAGGTTGTGTATAAAATTTCATAAGCCCCTCTTACTAAAAGTGTCACAATATTTCAATCATGCTCAATTGGTTGTGAATTATCATGACATCAGTTCTAGTATTTGCTTCTAGCTTGGGCAAGTCCCTACACTACTCTGTGCCTCAGTTTCCTATCTGTAAAATGAAGGAATAGGACTAAATTATCTCTAAGGGTCCTTCCAGTGCTAACATTCTATGATTCAAAATTTTTAATGACCAAAGAAATTTTTCCTGAGTTCCCAGTCCTCTCTCTCTCCAATCTGGAGAAAACCCTGAACAAGAAGATTATATTTTGCTTTCTCATCCTTGGAGATTGCATGTGTCCTATGCAAGCATAACCTCTTCTCAAATTTCATAAATAAGAGTGGCCTACACCATCCTAGCCTGGATTTTTTTTCTGTTTTGGAGGTTAAACATATGCTTCTCTGTCAACAAGATTCCTACCCATATGCACAATCATTACTACCCTCAGAGATGTGACCATCCTGTTGAATGAGATTGGTCATGTGAGGGTCTCAGAACCACACATTTATCTTTGAGAAGTCACCTGCCAAGATAAGCATTTGGAGCTACATGACACCTGAGCCCCTAGAGAAGAGAAGGCGGTAGCCCCTGACAATGTGACCTATGTCTGAAGCAGCTTCTGTTTCACCTGGTACCTATTATTCCCCACCTGCAATTTCCTGTATTTTTTCAGTGCCAGAAAGAACAGGAAATGAAATAGCTTCTGGGCAAGTAACATAAATGGAATTGCGTGAGGTCATTCTTATCCAGTGCTATGAGTGGGGTGTGTAAAGAGGGAGTCACTCTGCTTTGTAGGAGAGCTACCAGTCCCACTGTGGACAAGTAAAAGAAGGCGCTGGGCAGTGAGACCCTTCAGGTATTTGTGCTTTCTGATTAGAACTCCTAGAAGTCAGCTGTGGCCCCTTATGAGGAGACACGAAGAAAGGTATGGACCATGTTCCCTGGGGCATGGAGCTGATGACAGTCTCACCTAACAGGTGAATGAGAATGCTTTAGTTATTAGGAAAGGTGATGGAAGTAAAAGATTTCTCCTTTCCCTGAGACAGTGACCCTTAAAAAATCAGCTAGCCTGGAGTCAAGAAGTTGTTTAGTTGATTCAATCTTGTCTGACTCTTCATGACCCCGTGGACCACACTGTCTATGGAGTATTCTTGGCAAAGATACAGGAGTGGTTTGCCATTTCCTTTTCCAGTGGATAAAAACAAATAGAGGTTAAGTGAATTGCCCAGGGTCACACAGCTATTAAGTGTCTGAGGTCAGATTTGAACTCAGATTTTCCTGCCTCCAGGCCCAGCCCTCTATCCACTGAGTGACCTAGCTGCTTCCTCTACTTAGCCGCTTCCTGAGTTTGAATCCATCCTCAACCTATTTACACACAACTTACTAGTTGTATGACCCTGGGCAAGTCATTTAACCTCTCTCTACCTTAGTATCCTCAATTGTAAAATGGAGATAATAATACCACCTAGGATTGTTGTGAGGATCGAATGATATATTATTTGTAAAGGGCTTAGTATGTTGCATGACACATAGCAGATGCCCAATGAATGCTTGTTCCTTACCCCTTTTCTCCATACAAATGTAAATTTGGGTACACTTGTGGAAAATCAAATGCACAATGACTGGTTGTGCCAGTTAAGATCTCAGATTTTTATCAGATGCACCTGCAGCTACTATGTTGTTCTAAGGACGTGATTTCTCTTTAACCTTTGCTTTCATCTAAGCAAAGACTATATTTAATCTATAAGTGAGTAGCTAATTTTCTGGGTCATGTTGAAGTTTGGAAGGATACTGTGAGAGAGGGAGGTAAAACCATTCAACATTACAAATTATTACTGGGAATTAATCATATCCTTAGATTAGATTAGATTAGAGGTCAAGGAGGACAATAGGAGTAAACTACTAGGCCCAACTCATTCAAGTTTAGTTATGAGACTTGTGTATAGCTCAGTACTTGGAATGCACCATGGTGTCTTGGCCAGAGACAGGTTCTGTTAGCACATGAGCAGTGAAAGCAAGATGGAGTAGTCTGAGCCTGGACAGCTTAGGATATGAAACTGGACCATAAAGCTGAGCTGTGTGTGTGTGTGTGTGTGTGTGTGTGTGTGTGTGTGTGTATACACATGCACATCTGCAGAGATTCCACTTTGACCACAGTCATTTGTTGATCTTAGAACTGGAATACTCTCTGTCTCTGTCTCTGTCTCTCTGTCTTTCTCTGTCTCTCTGTCTCTCTCTGTGTCTGTGTCTGTCTCTGTCTCTGTTTCTCTCTCCCTCTCTCTCTCTCTCTCTCTCTCTCTCTCTCTCTCTCTCTCACACACACACACACACACACACACTCACACACACATTAATGGACCAACTCCATAGGCTGTCCATCTAGTTGCATATTATAGTCTGTCCAATAGACATTCTTCATTTTCTTGATTATTCCATTGCAGATTGCTAGACCAAACTTTTTTTTTTCTTTGAGTCTTTACAGATCTCATTTAGAAGGCTTTACAATATTTTAGGGCTTGATGCAGTTAGCACAAAGATGTATAAGTATATGTATATATTTTAAAAAATAAAATATTTACATAATTACATAAGGCATTTATCATGGGCAGTCATTGCAAGTGGGGCAATTGAGAGGCAGTATAACATTTATAATGAGCCATAAATTTCTCCCTGAAACAAAATCTTATCCTTTTAGAGCTAGCATTCTTCCGGTAATGCTATGTTGCTCTGTATGGTGTTATAGTATCTTAAGAATTAAAGGTACAGGTCACCTAAAGGGTAATGAGGAGACTCATGGAATGTGGGAGTAGCCTACAGCATATTACCAATGAAGAATTGCACAGGAGAAAGGATATAAAAAGTAGGATCAAGGGAGATATTTGAGACAGATGGGTTAAGTGACTTAACCAGGCTAACATAGTTAGAAAGTGCTTGAGGTTGCATTTGCACTCAATTCTTCCTGACTCCAGGCCCAGCACTCTATCTACTGCACCCCCTGGAGGCCTCTGTACAGAGTATTTTTGCTCAGGTTGGCGTTGGACTAGGTTTTTGATGTCCCTTCCAGTTCTGAGATTCCATGGTTGAGATCTCTCAGATACATTTGCTTCCATTCATTATGAATAGAACTCATAGCAAGGCAGATTTTAGCTCCGTGTTAGGAAAAACCACAGTTAGACACATTAAAAATGGTATTAGCTGCTTTGTAAGGTGGCACCAAATTTCTCATTGGAAGTCTTTGAGCAGAATTTCTATGGCCACTTGTGGAGGATATGGTACAAAGGATAATTTTCAGAGCACAAGTTTTACTAAATTACTTTTGAGACATCTGCAAACTCTGAGATTCTATGATTCTAATTTGAAGAACAAATGCCTCTCTGTCAAAAAGATTAGCATTTAAAATGACCAAGGTAAAAGAATCACTAACAATATGTTAGAACTTTCAGAACCTAGAAGTTTAATAAGAGAAAGAGAAAATGAAAAACTCAGGTGGAAAATGGGTAGGGCAGGCTAATCACAAGGCCAAGTTCCTATCTTTGATAAAGAGGAAGTCCAAATTAAAGTAATCTATGTAATTATTGACATAAGACAAAGGGGCTTTGTTTGGAGTGTGGCTCTATTAAGGTTGGGTTAATAATAAAAATAAGAAAGTATGTATTCCCTTCCAACAGACAGAATTAACCATTGTACCAAATGCCATTGGGCTAAACTTACCGATCAAGTATAAAAGAGTCACAGAATGGTTTAAAAAGCAGAATCCAAAGTGGAGCATTGAAGAAATTACCTGTTAAATCTATGGATAAAGGAAGGGTTCATGAGATAGAGAAGTTTACAGGAGATAAAATTGATATCTTTGGTTTCATAAAATTAAAAACTTTTTGAAAATACAAAATCAATGCAGATAAAATTAGAATAAAAGCAGGAAACTGGGAAAATCCTTCCAGCAAACTTCTCTCCTAAGTCTCATTTCTAATATATATATATATATATGTATATATGTATGTATGTATGTATATGTATATATGGAACTGAATCTAATTTATAAGAATAGGAACTATTCCAACCAAATGATAAATGGTCAAAGAATATGTATAGGCAGTTTCAGAGGGAGAAATCAAAGATATAATGATTTTATTTAAAATATGCTCTAAATTGCTAATAATTAGAGAAATGCAAATTAAAATAATTCTGAGGTACCACCTCACTCCCATCATATTGACTAGGATGACAAAAGAGGAAAATGACAAATACTAGAGGGGATGTCAGAAAATAGGTACACTAATATGGAGCTGTGAACTAGTCCAACCATTCTGGAAAGCAATTAGGAACTATGCCCAAAAAGCTATTAAACTGAGCATACCCTTTGACCTAGCAATACCACTGCTAGGTCTATACACCAAAGAGATCAAAGAAAGAGGAAAAGAACCCATATGTACAAAGGTCTTTATAGCAGCTCTTTTTGTGGTGGTAAAGAATTGGAAACAGAGGGGATGCCCATCAAATGGGGAGTAGCTGAACAAAATGTGGCATATGAATGTGATAGAATACTATTATGCTGTAAGAAATGGTGAAGGGGGTGGTTTTAGAAAAGCCAAAGAAGAGATGTATGAACTGAAGCAAAGTAAAACAAGCACAACCAGGAGAACAATTTATGTAGTAGCGGTAGCATTACAAAGATAATCAATTTTGAAGGTATTAGTAACTCTGATCAACACAATGACCAACCGTAATTCTAAAGAATTCATGATGGAACACTATCCATCTTCAGGTAGAGACTCAAAATGCATATTGAAGCACTTTTTCTTCTATTTCTTTCTTTTTTGGGGGAGGGGGACGTGGCTAATGAGGACATTTGTTTTGCATGACTATACATGTTTATAATGGGTTCTATTTTTCTTGCCTTTCCCATAGGTGGAAAAGAGAGAAAAAATTTGGAACGAAAAAAAAATAAAATTGAATTATAAAAAATAGAATTCAATAATATACTGCCTACAAGATTCACATTTAATATAGAAAGATCTCTATAAATTCGGAATGAAACAGGGAGAAAATTTACTATGCTAATGTCAAATCATGGAAAGCAGGTGTGGCACTAATGACTTTCCACAAAACTTGAAAGTATTAAGACATTGTGCTTAAAAGGTGATAGAATCATATATATATTATATATATACATACACACATATATACACATATATATACATATAAATGTACATAATAATCTTGAAGCAAAAATTAATAAAGGAAAACCTCATGGCTTTGTAAAAGAAATAGATTAAAAGATAATAAATGGGAGAAATTAACAATCCATCATCAGCACAAGAAATCCAACCAAAAAAAAGATTAAAAAAATTAAAGAACTAAAGAATTAAATAAGGTAAGTTTCATAGATATGCATATTGAAGCACTTTTTCTTCTATTTCATAGTTCTTATTGGGGAACTTATTGGGGAAAACAAATAATACGCTTTTGTGCAAGGCCACACAGTAAACATATGGAAACATGGAAAAGCAGAAATTCTATACAGTACATTTATAGAATATAGTTCAATAAAATTAGTATTTAACAATTATGTTATGAATAAAAGGTATAAGCCCTTAGACAAATTAAAACTTACATTAAATGGGCCGCTAGGTGGCGCAGTGGATAGAGCACTGGCCCTGAAGTCAGGAGGACCTGAGTTCAAATGTGAACTCAAACCAAACACTTGACACTTACTAGCTGTGTGACTCTGGGCAAGTCACTTAACCCCAATTGCCTAAAAAAAAAAAAAAAATACATTAAAGAATGATTGGGTAAAAGAGAAAATTATGTGATGTTAAATTATATAAAATATAATGACAATACGTATCAAAACCTGTGGGATACAGCCAAAGCAGTACTCAGAGGCAAAGTCATAGTACAGAATGGGCACCTAAAACATTAGAAGAGGAGCAAAGCAACAAACCAGTAGAAAGTAAAAGAAAACTGTCAGAACAGAGATAAAATAGTGAAAATAATAAATAAATAAAATAACTAAATCTAAAAGCTATTTTAAAGACTAACAAAATTTAAAAACAATGAGTAAATCTAATTTTAAAAAGATGAAAGATGAAAACAAACCTATATTACCAAAATTGAAAATGAAAAAGAGATCACGAGGGAAAAATAAATCAGCAATTACTATAAATTTGTTTCATAGTCATTTCAGTCCTGTCCGACTCTTCTTGACTTCATTTGGGGTTTTCTTGGCAAAGATACAGAAGTGGTTTGCCATTTCCTTCTCCAGTAATCACTATACATAGCCCTGTGCTAATAAATGTCAGACTCTAAAAGAAGTTGATAACTCTCTACAAAAGTAAATATAAAATATCAAAAGTGGATTACCTCAACAGACCTATCTAGGAGAAAGCAGATAATGGAAATATTACATTGCAAAAAAGTTATGCCTAAATAGATTAGAAAAGCAGATACCTCCAAACATTTAAAATGTTTTGCAAACCTTAAAGCACTGTAAAAATGCTAGTATTATTCGGAGGCAAATATAATATTGACTAGTAAATAGAACAATAAAAAAGTTACGAAAAAATCAACTAATATTTGGCCAACCAATTAGTATTTTATTTATAAAAATACTAAATAAAATACTTACAAATAAAATAAAACAATGCAAAAAAAAAAACTACTCATCACAACCAAGTAGGATTCATCAATCAAATGCAAGGTGGAACATAATAACAATACACAACAATAGCAACAACAACTATAATTGGTATTCATAGAGGCGTTAAGTTTTGCAAAGAATTTTACATACATTATATCATTTGATTCTGGGAACAACTCTGGGAGGCAGATGTGCGAAAATATTATTATCCCCATGTAGATGAAGAAGTTGAGGCTCCCGGAGCTTAAGTAAATGACTTGCCCAGGGTCATACAGCTAGCTACTAGGTGCCTAAGGCAGGATTTGAAATTTGCCCTTTACAGCATAATAAATGCTGTCAATTCTCTCTGCAGAGAAAGCCCTGAGAAAACACGGCACTTATTTACATCTAAGAAAAGTTTTAAAATAGACGTGTAGCCAGGGTTGAATTGGCCTAAAGGGACCATCTGGAAACCGTGCAGAGCTGTCTTCCTTGCTTCCAGCCCACCAAGTGTGTAACTCAGCCTCGGGGATATCAGAGCTGTCCAGCTGCCTGGCTGCTTCCTGTCGTCTGGTAACTTGAAGCTGAAATGACTAGGTGGTTTGATAGATAACCCAACAAACCACGAGCTGCCCCTTGTTCCTCTGCCACCCTGTGCTCTCTATCATCAGACTTCCCTTGAGGGGGTCAGCGATGGATGTAGGACTCTTGTCTCTCCCTTACACCACGGCTGTTTCCGCTTGAAGTGTGGACTCAACCAGCTGAGCTTGCTCATGGGTCCCTTGCCGTCTTTTCCCACTTTGCATTTTCTTTCCTGAGTAGGTGACTGAACGTCATTCTGAGGGGGACCTGTCTAGACTTGGAGGTGACCTGATGAGTTTGAGAAACACTGGGGCCACTGAGTGCAACCGATGAGTAGCCAAAAGAGTTTCTTCTTTGGAGAAGATGACCATCAGAAGGAGGGGGCCTCAGAGTCAATTAGATTGGTGGTTACCAACCTTTCTGGTCTCAGGACCACTTTACATTTAAAAATTATCAAGTTAAAATATTTATTAATTCATTTAAAAATAACAATAATAAACCAATTACATCTTAACATAAATATTTTTATGAAAAATAACTGATTTTCCAAAACAAAAATAATGTAGTGAGAAGAACGGTATTGTTTTACATATTTTTTTGAAAATTTTTTAATGCCTGGCTTAATAAAAGACAGCTGGATTTTTTTCTGTTGAAGTATATGAAGAAAACCTAACCTCATATAGATATGCAATTGGAAAAGGGAAAAGTATTGTAATAGGTAAGTAACATCTTAGTATAATTATGAAAGGCAGGTAGGTGGTGCGGTGGGTAGAGTGCCAGGCCTGGAGTCAGGAAGACTCATCTTCCTGAGTTCAAATTTGGTCTCAGACACTTACTAGTTCTGTGACCCTGGACAAGTCACTTCACCCTGTTTGCCTCAGTTTCCTGTAAAATGAACTAGAAAAGGAAATGGCAAACCACTCCAGTTCTTTGCTAAGAAAACCCCAAGTAGGGTCATGAAGAGTTGGACATGACTGAACAACAAATTATTATGAAAATAGTTTTGACCTCCCAGACCTCCTGAAAGTGACTTGGGGACCCCCAGGGTTCATAAACCACACTTTGAGGACCACTGGCTTAGACAGTGGAGAAGTAGGGTGAGATGAGGACATCCCTATTTGACTCCCACAAAAACTGCTTCATGTTCCTGTGCTTATGATTTAACTCAGCAGAGATTATAAGTAATACTAACTATTAATTATATCTTATCAATGCACACCTTGAGTCCTTTGTGGCTTTCATAGTTCCTCTTCTGTATAGGAGAGAAATACCTGCCTGATAGCTGATTTATATTATATATCGAGAAACTTTCCACTCTGCTCTTTGGAGAGACCCTAGACAGGAGCTACAATCTAAGACTTAAGCTGCTCTCCCCTCCCCAGGTTTATAGGTAGGGGGATAGTGAGCTGAGAAATGTAAGAAGAGGACACTTAACCCTTCCTGTTAGAGGCCAGGCCCTCTCAGGATTGGATCCTCTCCCGAACATGCATGGGTCCAAGACAGAGAAGCTCCTTAATGGACAATGGAGTGGACACAGTGCCCCTAAACCCTTTGGTCCCCTACTGATTCTTACAGTTGGAGTAGAATAGAAGAATTTTTTTCCACGATATGAGAGTGCATATATTTGAAACCACAAACCCTAATATATATTACAAGAAACACTGGAAGCATTGCTACTAAAAATGGAGATTAAATAGGTATAGCTTCTTTCACTGCTTATATCCTATATAGTTTTACAAGTCTTAGCAATAGAGAAGTTCAAATGTTTCTGTTTGTAAGTGACATTATTAAAAATCTGGGAAATCCAATACAGTCAACAAAAAATTAATTTAAGTACCTCATTTTTTAAAAAAGCGTGGCTTTATCAAATACTACTGGCCTTCTTGCTACTCGACAAACAAGACATGCCATCTCTTCCCTCTGGACATTTTCTTTGACTGTTCCCCAAGCCTGGAATGCTCTGCCTTCTTATCTCCTCCTCCTGGCTTCACTGACTTCTTTAAGTCCCATCTAAAATCCCATCTTCGAGTATGATCATAGCCCCATTTGGGGTTTTCTTGGCAAAGATACTGGAGTGATTTGCGATTTCCTTCTCCGCCTCATTTTACAGATGAGGAAACTAAGGCAAACAAGATTAAGTGACTTGCCCAGGGTCATACAGCTTATAAGCCTCTAAATTGGAATTTCTAAATTGGAAAGCTCCAAGTCTGATGCTTTTAGATAGAGGTGGTATGTCTCACTGCCTCTCAATTAAAATGGAAAGGCAAGGAACAATTTAGGAAAACACTTGGAATAAATATATCTAATAAAGATCTGATATCCAGAATCTGCAAGGAACAGATCCATATCTTTTTGTTGTTGTTGCTGTTCTGCCAGATCTACAATTTCAGTTCCCTCCAGAAACAGAAACAGGCAACTTATCTGTAGTTAAAAATCTTAGAGCAGCCTGTTGCACTGAGAGCTTAAGCGACCTGTTCCTAACCACACAATTAACATGCGTCAGAGGAAGAGCTTGAACCCATGTTTCTGACACCAAGGATATCTCTCTATCCACTAGAGCTCACCGCCTCTTAATACACATCTATTTATAAGAACAATAGTATACATTGTCCAATGGAACAATGGTTAAGAGACATAAAAGGCCATTTATAAAGGATCATTTAAAAGTTGTTAATAACCGCATGAAAAGATTAATGAGTGAAAATGGATTTATTAAGCACTTATTGGGCTCCAGACATGTAATAATCAGAGAAATACAAATTGACAACCTTAAGTGCCTCTTAAAGTTTAAAATAAAGGATATTTTAATTTCATAACAACTAGAATGACAATTTTTTTTAATCCAGTGTTGGTAGGACTGCCAGGAAATAGGACATTAAACTGTACAAACCCTTTATCCAGCAATACCTCTGCTAGGAAAATACCCCAAAGAGATGAAGGAAGGAAAGGTCCCAAATGTACAAAAAAATGTTTGCAACAGTGTTTCTTGTTTTTGTTGCAACGAAGAACTGGAAACTGAAGTGGTGCTAAAAAATTGGGGAATAACTGAACAAAAAAATAATATATGAACATCATGCCATATGACATGATAAAAGAGACAAATTCACAGAAACCTGGGAAGAATTGTATGAATTGATGCAGAGTGAAGTGAGCAGAACCTGGAGAAAAATTTACACAATTTTTATACATTCTAAAGAAAAAGATTTGAGAACTCTGATCAATGTAATGACCAACAACAATAACAGAGGACCAGTGATGAATCATACCACCCACCTGCTGACAGAGAGGTAATGGAGTAGAGGTGCAGAATTATATGTGTGTGTGTGTGTGTGTGTGTGTGTGTGTGTATGTCATGTTAACCTGGGACTTTTTTTTTTGCTTGATTGTGCAGAAAGCAAATTATTTTTCTTTCATGGTAATAAGGAATTTAGAGAGGGAAAGAGAGTGAGTTGTAGTGATACCATTAAAAAAAAAAAGAAAAGAGGGTCATTGAAATATTTAAACAAAATATACAGATGAGATTAGAAGGATATTCAGAGACAATGATACCCTTGCAACATGTTGGATTTATTATGTTTTTCAAAAGCAAACTATACATAATAGAGATTTATAGTTTCATATACAACCTTCTATTTTTGTGCTTTTGTACAGAAATATTCATATTCATTGGTATTTACAAAATTCAGAGTAACAAAAAATAAAAAATTATTCCAAACAAACAAGTTATTTGTAATTGAGATTCGTGGTATCACATACAACTCTCTCTTTCAGTTCTTCTTTGTGTGAGATGTTCATGTTTGTTCATGTTTATTGAGTTCATAATAATAATTTTTGTAAAGGAAAATCATTTCTGGTCGCTATGTGAAAGATGAATTGGAGTGTCAAGAGGCTTGAGAAAGCAACACCAAATAAGAGGCTGTTGTGATAGTCCTAGACAGAGGTAATAAAGGCCTGAATTAGGGTGGTAGCTTGCAAGTAGAAAGAAAGGAGAGATGGGAGAGATGTTGTGGAGATAAACAATAACAGTAACAACAAGACTGACAACTGTGTGTGTATATACACATATACACACATGTATACATATACACATAGACACACGTGTGTGTGTGTGTGTATGTTTGTGTATGTGTAGTCAATGATGACACTAAGACTGGAAACATAGATACCTGAAAGGATCTTGGTGTCCACATAAGAAACAGGGAATTCTAGAAGAGGGAAGAGTTTGGAGAGAAGCATAATGTAATGAAATCTTGGGGCAGATTGCACGCCCTCCACAGCTTCTCATCCTGTGTTCCTCACTTTTTCCCATTAAAAATGAAAAGGTGTTTGGGAGGAAGCCCTCAGCCATCCGCTGCCCCGGGTCGCGAAGCCCATTTACTGAAGGGCTTCTGTCACAGCCGTTAGTTCACCTGGCGTGGGTTTGGAAGGGGGCAGGATACGGACACATGAAGCAAGGTGAGGGAGTCTGGTCAGCTTGAGGCAGGGTGGAGGGTGGAGAAGTGTGTCTGTTTCTTAATTAGATTATGACAACATGAAACCCTAAAGTCAAAGCTGCCAATGGAAGGCCAGAGGTGGGTGTGAGTGAAGTTTAGAAGCATCAAGCAATAAGGGGTATGTAGGGTGATGTAACTATGTTGGAGATGAAATGTGTAAATCGAAGGTAAACTGAGAGGGAAGGCACTATTAGCAGGGTGATGGAAAAGATGTTGTTTAGGCCTGAATTGGCAGAAAGGAGTTGTGGGGAGGGAGAATAATGGTAGGGGATTCTAACTTTAGGGTAATCCTTATTTAGACAAAATTAATGTTACTCTTGGCAGCTAGGTGGCACAGTGGAGAGAGTGCTGGGCCTGGGGTCAGGAAGACTCATCTTCCTGAGTTCAAATCTGGCCTCAGACACTTACTAACTATGTGACCCTGGGCAAGTCACTTAACCCTGTTTGCCTCAGTTTCCTCATCTGTAAAATGAGCTGGAGAAGAAAATGGCGAACCACTCTAATATCATTGCCAAGAAACCCTAAATGAAGTGACCAAGAGTTGGATATGACTGAAGTGACTTAACAACAGCAATGTTAGCACAAAATCCATTTGCTTCCGATTTTTTTTTTTTTGCCATGGAAATGCAAAAAAAAGAGAAAAATAAAGGGCTTTGTTCAGTAAGTAGGATTTGGGGGCTTCACAACTTTAGATGAGGTACACCTTTCTTTCAGTAATTTCAATCAGGGTGAAAATCAGACTGTCTGCAATTGGTGCCTAGGTTCACATAGCTATAGCTATTTTTTTTTAACTCAAGAATTCCTTCAGAGTCATGGGTCAAAACCGTGTTATGCTCAGTTTCAAAATTCTAAGGATGGAGTTTGCAGCTACCATAGGATGATTAATGTCTCTTCCATGTCTCTGAATTCCTGGGTCACTCCTCAAGTAGCCTTGTGATTATGACTTTGTGCAAGTCATTTTCCTTTTTTGGGTCTCAGTTTACTGACATATAAAATGGGGGGGGAATGAGTAGATGACTTCCCTGATCCCTTTCAATTAGAAATTCTTAAGATAAAAACATCATCTTTAAGCAAAGTAGTTTGTCTGATAGGCTGCCTATGGTAAGCATAATTTTCTCTAAGCAACATGGGAAATTTTTTTTACCTTTTTTTTTCCTTTTTTTTTTTTTTTGGTGAGGCAATGGGGTAAGTGACTCGCCCAGGGTCACACAGCTAGTAAGCGTCATGTGTATGAGGCCAGATTTGAACTCAGGTCCTCCTGACTCCAAGGCCGAGCTCTATCTACTGCCCCACTTAGCTGCCCCTGGAAATTTTTTTTTAAAAGATCATAACAAATTTTCCAGATCAGTTTTCCCTTTTTTAAGCTTTCACATGATTTTTTTGTTGTTCAGTTTTTTTCAGTCTTGTCTGACTCTTTGTGACCCCATTTGGAGTTTTCTTGGCAAAGATACTGGAGAGGTTTACCATTTTCTTCTTCAGCTCATTTTACAGATGAGGGACTGAGGCAAGCAAGGTTAAGTGACTTGTCCAGGGTCACACAGCTAGTAAGTATCTGAGCAGATTTCATATAATTATGATTATAAATTAATCCAGTTCAACAATATTTATTAAGTACCTACCAAGTACATGACTCCGTGCAAGGCATGGGTGGGATACCATGGCAAAAACAAAAAGTCCCTGCCTTCAAGGTGGTTCCTCCCTTGTCTTCAAAGAAGACCAATGACATCACAAGGGTGATGTCTTGACTTGCACATGAATTGGATTGAAGTGAGGCAGAGCTGCACAAAGTGATCAGCCTCACTCTCCCCTTCAGAGGTATCAACGTCCAACGACAGGACAAAAATCAGAATGACTGGTGATGGCTCAGGATGCAGTGGATGACCTTGGCTCTTCAATGTCTGACCAAGCTCTGAGCACTCCATAATGCCTGCTTCAGTTTCCTTCCTGGCCTTGGAACAAATTGTTCTCATCTGCCCATTCTGCTGGTTGCTTCTAAGAATTAGGACCGCCTATGGAGAGCGAGTTCCTCGTTACTGGTGGTCTTCAATCAGAGACCATATGGTCACTTGTTAGGGATTCCTGTTTCAAGTATAAGTTGGACTAGATGACCTTTAGGGGCTCTTCAAACTCTGAGAAGCTATGATTTTATTTGTGGAACCTCTGGGCTAAAGGACTTTCCCTTTTATCTTTTTTATGGTCCATGTGTCAGAATCCAGGTCAGAAGTGTCTTAAGGTTATTCTAAGATGAATTCAAGCACGGTTCAGGGAAAGGTATGTCTTACTAACCAAGACACAGATTATAGAATTTCCCTTTTAACCATGGTTAATTCAAACATCAGAGTCCAAAGTAATTTTAGGTGCAACATGCTTAACTGATAAATCTAATGGCCTTTCCTCAATCCTGATGTTCCTTGACCTCTCTGTAGCATTTGACACATCCTTCTTGATACCATCTTCCTTAGGTTTTCATGATACTGCTCTCTCCCAGTTCTCCTCCTCTCTGTCTGACTGCTTCTTCTCAGTCTCTTTTGCTGTATCTTCAACCATGTCTAAACAGAGGTGGCCCCCAAGTCTCTGTCCTGGCCCCCCTTTTCTTTTTACTCTATACCCTTTCATTTGGTAGTCTCATGAGCTCCTGTGGGTTCAGTTACCATCCCTACATAAATGATTCTTCCATCTAGTGTCTCTGATGAGCTATAGTTACGCATCTAACAACTGCCTGTTGGATATCTCAAACTGGATGGTCTATAAGCATTTCAAAATCACCATATCCAAAACAGAACTTGTCTATCTTCCTCCTGCCTCTAACACTCCCCACTTCCGAACTTCTCAATCACTGTTTGAGGAACCATCATCTTCTCAGTCACCTAGGTTTGCCACATCAATGTCATCCTCACCTCCTCACTCTCATTCACCCCACACATCTAATATGTCACCATGTCTTCTCATTTCTGCCTTCATGACATGTCCCAAATACATCCCCTTCTTTTAACTCATACAGACTCAACCCTTGTCTAAACCTTCAGTATCTCTCATCTAGATTACTGCAATAGCCTTCTAACTGGTCTTACTGTCTCAGCTCTCTCCCCATTCCTCCACTCGACTGCCATAATTGTTCTGAAGTTATAGGTCTGATCAGGTCCCCCTTTTCACACACACACACACCATACCACACCACACACACACACACACACACACACACACACACACTCAATGAGCTCCAGCAGCTTCCTATTACCTCGAGGATCTAACATAAAAAGCTGTTCATAACCTTAATCCTCCCTACTGTTCCAATTTGTATACACTTTGCTCCCCTTTACAAACTCTATGATCCAGCCATATGCACTGTTCTCTTTGTAGTTCCTTAAATAGGACACCTTTGAACTGGCTACTTGCTCCCCATGCCTAGAATACTCTGTCCACTCACTCCCCTCTTAGCTGCCCTAAGATAACTTAGCTCAAATCCCACCTTCTGCAGGAAGCTTTTCCTGGTTCTCCCCAGCACCTGCTTTTCAGATTACCTTAATTTATTCTGTATATCACTTGTATATTGGGCAGCTAGGTAGCTCAGTGGATAGAGCATTAGGCCTAGAGTCAGGAAGACCTGAGTTCAAATCTGGCCTCAGACACTTAGTAGTTGTGTGACCCTCAGCAAGTTACTTCACCCTGTTTGCCTCAGTTTCCTCATCTGTAAAATGAACTGGGGAAGGAAATGGCAAACCACTCCAGTATCTTTGCTAAGAAAACCCCAAATAAAGGTCACAAAGAGTCAGAAATTACTAAACAACAACAGCATCTTGTATATGCCTAGATATACATTAAGTCCCACACAGAAGCTGTGTGGTTTTTATGGTAAGGGTTTCTTTTTCCTTTATCTGTATTTCCAGTACATAGTATAGTTCACGGCACTTGATAATTGCTTAACAAAAGCTTGTTTTTAGTTTTTAGTTTTTAATATTTCAGTTGACAAGACTATATAGAGGGCTGGTGATGACCCATATATTCAGCTTTCTGGTGTTGCGGATTCTCACAGATCACAGAGCAAGAGCTGGAAGCCACTTTAGAGACCATCTAGTGCAAACCACTCATTTAACAGATGAGGATATTGATTCTCAGGGAGGTTCAGTGACTTCTCCAAGGTCACACAGGTAGAGGTGAAATTTGAACTCAGGTCCTCTGGATCTAGATTCAGTGCTCTTTCCATCATATCACATTGCCTTTTTAAATTAATATTTTCATGCTAGGTCCAGGTTAAGTACTTTTAAAAACTGAAGATCATTTCACCATTTGGCCTGCTCTGAAAGTTGTATAATAGTCTTTGGCCAAAAACATTACAGTTCTAATGGAGGGGTAGATTCTGAATCATTTTCCCCAAGTTATTCCTTACTTCTTCCTAAACACTCCCACACATCTCTCAAAGCCTCTCAGAATAAGCTCAGCCAAGACTCCTTGGAGTCATTGATCCCATGGAAATGAAGTAAGGAGACCACATTTGGTCCAGATGAGACTCACAGCCCCAGTGAGGGGGCAGGGTGAGGAGAAGGATGATGCTACTAGACCATAAGCTCATCCTAGGGTCAGCAACCTTGTTTTTCATTCACCTTTGTTTCCCTCACAATTCCAAGTAGCACCTGGTCCATGGGATGAAAGCAAAGCCTCACTGAGTCTCAGTTTTTCCTAACATAGCTGAGTTGGTAAAATATTAAATGTGTCTCTCCTCCTGGGCACTGGATTGGCTTTTTCCCCATTTTTCCCTATGATAATGTCTTTTATTTATGTCTTTTGCCTTTTATTTTTACATCACAGTCATTTCCAGATATCTCTCCTCACTAAGCCAGTAAACTTTCTCTTGTAAAAAAGCAAAACCAACTGTACAAGCTTGCTGTACATGAACCACCTGACAGTATGCACTGTGTTCCACACCCTAGTCCCCTACCTCTCTGCTTAGAGAAGGGAGGTATATTTCCATATCTCTTCTGGAGCCAAGACTGGTCATTATAATTACACAATGTTTGGCTTAATTGTTCTGTTCATTTGCGTTACTATAGTATTATGGGGGTTGTTTTCTGGTCTTAATCACTTCATTCTGTGTTTCACTCCTTATGTCTTCTCATATTTTTCTAAATTTGTTGTTGCTTACTGTTCAATAACATTCTATTACATTCACGTACATATTAAATATTGGCATATATTATGTTGTATGATATAGAATGCCATGTAATTTACTAATAAAATTGTATTAATAATTAATAGAGTATATAGTATTCTATATCATATAACATAATTCATTTGGTCATTCTCCAATAAAGGGGCACCCACTTTGTTTCCAGTTCTTTACAATCATAGCAAGAGCTGCTAAAAATATTTTGTTATCTATAGGACCTTTCCTTCCATCTTTGATCTCTTTGGAGGGAGATGCCCAACAGTGGGTAAGAGAAGCAAAAGGTATGATCACCTTAGTGGTGTGTGTGTGTAAGGGAGGTCTGGCCCATGTGCAGGCCTCATCAGCCTTGTCAGATGATGTTACGTCTTGACGTGGAGAACATTGGGGAACTTGCTTCCAGGAAAGTTGGGGTGACCTGTAAGGGAAGTGCTTTGGAGAGACTACTGGGCATGCATGGACACTCTGTATCAGGTTTGGTCATATACTAACGTGTTGAAGAGGATGCTCTTTAACTGGCTTTAGAGGTGTTCAGAAAAGCTGTCAGCTTCAGTCTTCTCTTCTTTAGTAGATCTTTAGTAGTAATTTTTTCCTCTCCCAGTGTCCAGTGAATGGCCATGCTGTAAGGGGACAGGCTTTAGGGCCTTCTCTCTTCTAAGGCTATGTTGCTCTGAGAAACAAACCTCAGTTCTTAGCCTTTTCATTTATTCTTTTCCATTCTAGGTGAAGAGAATGGATTCTTCAACCTTGGGAGTTTCAAAACGTCAGAAGAGTAAGCCACAGGAACTCAGGAGTTGGAATCCAGGGTGGAATTTCTAGCCAGCAAAGCATCAATGCCCATAGGAGCAAGAGATTCCCAGCCCTGTGGTAGCTGAGAGGAGGACTCATCTGTCATCAATGCTGCCTTTGTAAAGTGAACTTGGTGAGAACAATGCTATGTGGAAAGTGAGATAACTATTGAGCCTAATCCTCCAGAAACAAGGTGCTTGGGGAGATTATGGTGAATTATTCTTTGTTCTTGCTCTATCTTCAAAGCAAATATCTGTAAAAGATAATCAAATGTTATATGATTAATGAAACTGGAGTGCTAATTACAAGCCTTACCTAGCTACCTAACAATGAGAGGAACAGTCAGTGGAAGCTCAAGTTAATTAATGGTGATAGAGAAAAGACAGGTAAGCCCTCAGGGTTCACCCCTTGAACCTTGACAGGCAGGTATAGCATCCTGACTCTAGGAAACCGGACCAGAGCATACACATTGTTGTTGTTCAGTTGTTTTAGTTGTGTCCAACTCTTCAGGCTTTTCTTGGCAAAGATACTGGAATGATTTGCCTTTTCCTTCTCCAGCTCATTTTACAAATGGTGAACTGAGCGAACAGTTAAGTGACTTGCCCAGGGTCGCATAGCTAGTAAATATCTGAGGCCAGACTTGAACTCAGAAGATGAGTCTTCCTGACTCCAGGCTACTGTGCCACCTGGCTGCCCCTATTCGAATTATATTTGCATAATTCTGAATTGTTTTCCAGAATGATTGGACCAAAGTGTCTTTGTGTTAGACACTCGATTCCAAGACCTCATCTGATGTTTTATGTAGACAGAGTTCAAAATATCCCTCAAAATAGGGAGCCCCCTTAACAGAAAGGTAACATCATTCAGTTCAGTTCATTTGGCATTTATTAAATGTCTGTTATGTAGCATTTTTATGCAGGGGTGAGGACCCAAAGACATCCCCCCCCCCCACCACCACCACCACCAAAAAAAAAAAAATTGTCCCTTACCCTCAAGGTGCGTACATTCATATTCTAAATATGGTTAGAGTTTCAGGAGCACAAGCATTCTGAGTAGTAAAAGCCTACTTAACTCAGCAAACTGATTCCTTTGGAGTTTATCTTTCCTCACCCACGTTTATAAGACACCAACAATGAAGCAGCTTCCCACCTCCTGACAGAAAGATGATACAGAATGAGATGTATTTTTTAGACACAGGCAAAGTGAGAATTTGTTTTGCTTAAATATGCATGTAGGTTTTTCTCTTTTTCTTTTTCCCATTTTTGGGGGGAGGGAGGAAGGAAGGAAAGAAAAGGAGAAGAGGATAGATTTTTTTGCTCATTGAAAATATATTTAATTTATAAAAGATTTTATCTTTTATCTCTGTTTAGTTGAAAATGCTTGGCAAAAAAAAAACTCTCTTAAAAATATTTACAAGGGAAAAGGGAAAAACTATTTAGTAAAGGAATGGTATAGTGAGAGGAGAAACATGCCAAGCAATAAAAGATTAGCCAGAAAATCATCTGTCCCTTGTTAATAAGCCTAGGATTAAAGTTCAGCAGAAAGCACGGCTGAGAAAAAGGAGAAAAATGAGAAAAATAAAGACTGAAACTGTTAATTCCACCTGACTGGTTTTCCTCAGAATTTGATTATAAAGAAGGTAGTAGTTCTATGTGAGGTCTAGATTTCTTTGCTGGGGAAATGAAAATGGGGGTGGGTGGGTGGAGGAGCAGACTCTGGCTCACTAAGCAGAATGACTCAGAATATGATTATGTCCTCAGCTAATTATTTCCTAAAACAGTTGTGATGAGGATATTAGTCATTCCACAGAGGGCAGAGCAAATAGATTGGGACAAAAGGCTTTGCCCTAGCACAACACAGTTATACTGGGAGAAAAAAGAACAAAAAAACAAAACACAAAAACCTTCTGATGAAGCCCATATTTGAAGTCATTCTGCCACTGGGGATATGATGCTGGGAGGGACACTGAAACTGCCCAACCCACAGCTCCAGGAGGTCACTTCCTGTTGTGTTTTCAGGCAGTTGTGAATTATGAGACAGCAAAATCAAACATCTGGGAATTGTTATTGCTATGAGACTGATGTCACCCGCTGCCCAACAGAACCTTTCAATTCATCAAGGACATCTGCCTGCCCTGGCTTCCTTCAAGGCTGAGCTCAAATCCTGGGTTCTCCAGGAGGCCTCCTCAGCTTTTCCTCAGCCTCCACTACTAGTTATCTTCCCTCTGGGAAGATCTTGTACACATGTAGTTGTGTGCATGTTGTTTCCCTCTCTCCCTCAAAATTTAAGCTTCTTGAGGGCAGGGATTTTTTTTGACCTTTCTCTGTATCCCTTGTGTTTGTAACCCTGTTTGCCTCAGTTTCCTCATCTGTAAAATGAGCTGGAGAAGGAAATAGCAAACCACTCCAGTAGCTTCGCCAAGAAAATCCCAAATGGATTGAACACAACTGAAACAACTCACCTACAATAGGTGCTTAATAAAAATTTTTTGATAATGATGAGGATCTGAATTTACCCCTTCATACATCCGTGTTGAACCAAGCATTACCTCTGAACTGTGAACTGGTATTAATCATAATTGGAATTTCCATAGTTCTTGAGAGTTAACAAAGCCCTCTGCTCACAAATAAGGGCCCTGTGAAGGCAGGAGGGCATGCATTGTTGCTCCCATTGAGAAGAAGAACTTTACTAAAAGAGGCCGCCAACTCATGCCCCTCCCTCCCACCATTTCTGTTGCCTTCTTTTAGACTTTTTGAAGCCTCAAGACAATTGATGTGGCTGGACTCTAGTGACCCTGTCAGTGGGACAAGGGTTAAAAGGTCAAATGGAAAGGAGCATGAGGGTTTATCCTCACTCACACTCTGAAATACTGAGCTACAAGTGCTTTTTCTGAGTTGAGGCAAAAATGAAAGGAATTCTCTTGCCTTCCCTCAACCAAGACTAAGCTCTTCAAAAAAAACCAAAATGTACACATGACACATTTTTAAGTCTCATTTGCATTATTGACATTTTCTCCATCGCTTTCCTAAATATAGGCGACTAACAAAATAATAAATCAAACTTTGGTTTGTAGCATTTGCTGATGTCTGAGGTGCAAATGCTCACACTGAAAATTTAACAGTCAGCTCAGGGAAGCTGGTGATGCCCCTGGCTGAGGGCTATGAAGCTTTCACTAGAGCAGAGGATCCTTAACCTTATCTGTGCCATAGACCCCCTGATAAAGCTTATGGACCTCTCTCCCAGAATAATGTTTTAAAATAATTGACAACATGCTTAATTTCAGTTTGTTCAATTGTTTTTCAGTCATGTCTGACTGGGTTTTCTTGGCAAAGTTACTGGACTGGTTTGCCATTTCCTTCCCCAGCTCATTTTGCAGATGAGGAAACTGAGGCAAAGAGGGTGAAGTGACTTGCCCAGGGTCACACAGCTAGTAAGTGCCTGAGGCCAAGATTTGAACTCCAGAAGATGAGACTTCTTGACTCCAGACCTGTCCCTCTGTTCACTGTACCACCTAGTTGCTCCAAAATTTCAGTTAGAGGTTAATAAAAAATAAGAATGTAATTTTTTTCCAATCTGAGTTCACAAACCCTCTGCAATCTATCCTTGAACCCTAAGCTAAGAATCCCTGATTTAGAGGTATAAAGAGAAAAAAAAGAGGTTACAGCTGTCACGGTGGTCCCAGAGGCCTAGTGTACACCAGCCAAGATGGACTTGTAAGGCCGGCTTACGAGATAACTGATGCTGACTGATGGTGCTTGCAAGTTGTTGACCAAATTCACTCTCTCTCCCCTACCAAACCTGCCCCTCATCCTAACTTTCCTATTTCTGTAAAGGGTACCACCACCCTTCCTGTCACCCAGGTATGACCTCTACATTATCCTTGGCCCCTCTATCTTCCCCACTCTCCATGGCCATTCAGTTGTCATGTCTTGTTTTCTACCTCTACCCTCTCTCTCCCATACCTTCCTTTCTAATTTCTCACACAGCCCACCACCCTGGTTCAGGATGTCATCACCTCTTTCTTCCCTGGACTATTTTGATGACCTCCATAATCTGTCTTTCTGCTACAAAATCACTCCCCTCTCCACTCCATCCTCCACGCAGCTGCCTATAATTTTCCTAAAGTGAAGCTCTAAGCGTATTACTCCACTACTTAATAAACTCTAAAACCTTTTTTAGGAAAGACAAATTTAAAAAATCAACTCCTCTGTTCGGCATTCAAAGTCCTTCACAACCTGGCTCCAGCTTCCCTTTCCATCTGTAGGGTTCCTATCAGGAAAAAGCCATAAAATATAGTAATAAGTGGAAAGCCATAAAAAATGTAAACTCTGTGAAAGGTGGACGCCCTAACATAGTGACCTGTTAACAGTCATAACTTAGACACTAAATGGTAACTTAGATACTGAGTCATAACTTAAGCTACTATGACCTATGAAAGCCAAAACAAGAATATTGTGAGCTATATGTGATCATGATCAATATACAAACTTATGTTTGGGCATAACATTGGCTTACCTCCCAAGCTCATTACTAAGTAGAAAATCAAAAATATCTAACAATCAATAGTGATGCCCTCTATAGCTCCTCCTCCCTTTATTTTCTATAATTACCCTGGGATTTTTTGGGTTCTCAGTGGCGATCCGCTGAACTATTTGGCTGCTGCCCCAGACCCAAGATTGACCCTGTTTTGTAAGTACTCATAATGATTGATTAAACTACTACCTATAATCAACCTAGATACTTGGCCTCTTCCTTTGGTATCAAAAGAAAATTCTATGATTATGGGGGAGGTACAGGGATCCCCAGATAGGGGAATTCTGGACCTTATACCATCTTTATGCACTACTCTTCTGCCCTGACCTTTATTATCCAGCCAAATTGGCCCAGTTACTGTTCCTCACCTAAGATACCCTGGCTCCTATTTCTGCCTTTGTGCTGCTTTTCATTCCTTCCTAACTTTGACTCTTAGAATTCTTTATTGTTTTCCAGGCTCAGCTAAAGCACCATGTAAGCCCTTCCTGATCCTCTCAGCTCATAGTGACCTCCCTTTGTGTTATATGTATTCTGGATATATTTATTAATGTATATTTCTCCCTGGACAGAATGTAAGGTCCTTGAGCTCAGGGGCTGTTTCATTTTTGTCTTTGTATCCTAAATCCTAGCATAGTATCTGCAAGCATTTATTTAGTACCCATTATGTGCCAGACACTGTGCTAAGTATTGGGTATGGAAAAAGAGACAAAAGACAGTTCCTGCCATCAAGGAGCTTACAATCTAACAGAGAGAAAACAAGCAAACAAATCCATACAAACAAGCTAGAGACAAGATAAACGAGAAATAATTAATGGAGGGAAGGCACTGGAATTAAGAGGAGTTGGAAAAGACTTCCTGTAAAATATTGGATTTTAGTTGGGACTTAAAGGAAGCCAGGGAAGTCAATATGCAGAACTTAGGAAGGAGAGCATTATAGTAGTCCATAACACCTCACAAAATTGTTCTGAGGATCAAATGAGATACCACATGTAAAGCATTTTGCAAACCTTAAAGCAGCAATATAAATGCTAGCTATTATTATAATTATTATGATGGTGAATATAAGTAGGTTGGAGCATAACCCAGTCTTTTAAAAATATGCTTTATTGTTTTCTTTTGTTTTGACACAGTAATATATATATGTACATATATATAAGCATGTATATACATACACACATATATCTAAGTTGTTCAGCTGTTTCAGTTGTGTCTGGCTCTTCATGACTCCATTTGGGGTTTTCTTGGCAAAGATACTGGAATGGTTTACCATTTCCTTCTCCAGGTCATTTTATAGATGAGCAAACTGAGGCAAATAGGGGTAAATGACTTGCCCAGGGTCACATAGCTGGTAAGTGTCTAAGGCTAGATTTGAAATTAGGCAGATAGGTCTTCCTGACTCCCAGACTGGTACTCTATTCATTGTACCACCTAACTGATATATATACATATGTATGTATATGTATTGTGTGTATATATATCTATACACACACACAATACATATACATACATACATATATACATATACATATATATGTACATATATACACAAACATGTACACACATACACATATATGTATGTATATGTGTATATATGTATATATTGTATATACACACATATATACATATATATATACATCTATGTATATTGAGATACTCTCTCAATTTACTAACCAACTAACTTGATGTCATAATTGGAACAATAGGCATTTTTTCATCCAGTCAATCAATAAGCATTTATTACATACCTACTATGTGCCAGGTACCATGGTAAGTATTTGAGATACAAAGTCAAAAGATAGTCCCTGCCTTTAAGGAGT
>NW_020954550.1:1759126-1831924 GCF_900497805.2 Vombatus ursinus
AAGGTGGGATTTTAGTTGGGACTTAAAGGAGTCTAGGAGGCATAGAGGAAGAGGGAAAGCATTTCAGCTATGACAGACAGCCAGAGAAAATGCCTGGATTTAGAGATGGATGTCTGGTTTGTGCAAAATCAAGGAGCCCAGGTGTTACTGGATCAAAGAGAGTGTGGTGGGGGGAGGAGTGCTAGGTTCTGAAGGCCTTTGAACGCCAAAAAGAGGATTTTATATTGGATCCTGGAGGTAATATGGAGCCACTGGAGTTTATTGAGTATGGGAATGACATGACTAGACCTGAGTTTTGAGAAAATCACTTTGTTGGCTGAATGGAGGATGGAATGGAGTAGAGAGGGACTTGTGGTAGGCAGACCCACCAGCAGGTTATTGTGATAGTCTGTGCATGAGGAGATTGAGGGCCTGTGCCAGGATGGTGGCAGTGTCAGAGGAGAAAAGGCTAAGTGTTCAAGAGATGTTGCCAGAGTGAAATCAATAAGCCTTGGCAACAGAGTGGATATGGATAGTGTGAGAAAATGAGGAGTTAAGGATGAAATGTATGTTACAAATCTGGGCTTCTGGGAGAACGGTAGTGCTCTCAACACTATCGTTGAGAAGGTTGGAAGGAGAAGGACTCAAGGGGAAAGATAATGAGTTCAATTTTGGACATGTTGAGCTTAAGATATCTACTGAATATCCAGTTTGTGATATCTGCGAGGCAGCTGGAGAAGTGGGACTAGAGGTCAGCAGAGAGGATAGGGCAGGATGTAGGTGATAATTAAATTCATGGGAGCTGATGAGATCACCAAGGGAAGCAATACAGAGGGAGAAAAGAGGGCCTAAGAGCCCCGTGGGACACCCACGGTTAGAGGATGTGACCTGGATGAATTTCCAGTAAAGAAGTTGCAAAAGAATGATGAGACAGGTAGGAGGAGAATCAGGAGAAAGTGGTATCCTGGAAACAGACAGAGAACAGAAGAGGGTGATGAGTCTTCCTGACTCCAGGCCCAGAGCTCTATCCACTGCACCACCTAGCTGCCCATTTGCCATAGATGTGTACCTGAAATCATTAGGACAATGTGGAGGCAAGGTGAAATGTAAATGGCCTAATCATCAACCCCACAAACTGCTTTATATTCTAATGAGGTTTAGATATCAGTAATTGTAACATAGGTAAAGTGGGTATTGAGTTATGTTCTAAGTTGTGTCAATGAGCACATGACATGATCTTCTGTATCTAGTATTTTGGGTTTTGTATGTAGGAAGTAAATACCTGCCCCATACCTAATTTATGTTGCACACTAAGTACCTTTGTACTCCACCTTTTGGGGAGATGGAGACCTGGCATCCTATCCACTGTGTCACCTAGCTGCCTGAGTTAGATATGCATACATACTATCTTCCATCTGATGAAGTTCTTTGAAGGCAGTGGCTGTTTCTCATTTTGTATTTATATTCCCATCACCAGGTAAAATGCCTCCTGCTGCTTTTTGGTCCTGGCCTATGAATTCATTGCAGCTCAGAATTTTCCCTACCCACGAGAAATTCCCTCATCTAATAATGATCAGCAAGGATTCTGTAGCTTATATTCTTGGAGAGTTGCCTTGGGGCACTGAGAAGTGAAGAGGATGAGTGACTGTCCAGGTTCATTCAGCTAGTAAGTATCAGAGACTGAACTTGAACTCAGATCCAACTGTGAGGTTAACACTCTCTCCTATACCGTCTCCTGCCTTGCACATAGTACGGGTTTAAAAAATGAGAGCCTGGACTAGGGAAAGGGATTTGTACCTGCAGGGCACTAGTAACTATCTATCCATTTTCTGTACAGTACTCACATGTACCCTCCTTTGTTTATAACTGCTAGACCATAAGATACATATGATCACAGGATTTACTGCTGAATTAGAGACCATCTTTTACAAACCCTCCACAGCCAGTACGTGGCAGAGCAGAATTTGAACCCAAGTCTTCTCACTTCAAATCAGTACTCTTTCCATTACATCCAAGAGTATGCTGGAGCCAGTTCCTACTGGCTCCTAAGAGTTGTTGTTGTTCAGTCATTTTTCAGCTATGTTCTACTCTTTGTTATCGCATCTGGAGTTTTCTTGGCAGAGGTACTGGAGTACCTTCTCCAGCTCATTTTACAGATGAGGAAACTCAGGCAAACAGGGTTAAGGGACTTGCCCAGGGTCACACAGCTAGTAAGTGTCTGAGGCCAGATTTGAACTCAGGAAGAGGAGTCTTTCTGACTCCAAGACTGTGCCTCCTAGCAGCTGTGGCTCCTAAGAGTCCGGTTGTTAAATTTTCAGTATGAGCATTTACAACTCAGAAATTGGAAAATGCTACAGACCAAGGTTTGATTTGTTGTTTTGTTAATTGTCTAGACTTCAGAGAAAATGTTAAATGAGTAAACTGAAAAGTATATTGTGTATGGTCAGAGAGCTGGTCATTAAACATTTACCAGCACACACTGCACTGTGTCATGACAGCATGGACCACATCTTAGCTAAACTCTGGAAATCCAAGGTATGGCTCATTGAACCCCCAGCACTGTACATGTTGCTATCACTGCTTCGTGGAAAAGAGTGTTTTTCTCTACTGTACCTGCCAACAGCAATGAAGTCCCATTTGGTTGGGTCAGGGAATGATTCCTCCATTGCCTTTGGTGAACAGGCCTTTCCACATGCTTTTTGCCTTAATTTAGATGGGAGGAGGGATGCTAGGTTGCATTCCATAAGCCTCTGGGCTGAATCTATCTCCTCTGGAAAGGAAGCAGATCACATCAGCCCACCCATCCCTTCAGGGAATTACATCCTGATTAGGACAAGCTTAGGTTACAGAGGAGACAAACCTACAATCCCTGAGTCATATCCAGCTAGCTGTTATTTTTTTCTTTGACATAGTGGATGGAATCCTGGAGGAGGAGTCAGAAAAACAGGTTTTCTCTTCCCAGGACAGCCACTAACTAGCTGTTTGACCTTGGGCAATTCATGAAACACAGTGGTGAGAGGGGGTCAGAGGATGTCAAACCTACTTCAGATGCTCATTACCTCAGTAGCCTTGGGGAAGTCGCTTTGATTCTCGGGACCTCAGTTCCCTCAGCTGTAAAATTTAAGGGGCTACATGAGATTAGAGATTCTTAACCTTTTCTGTTAAAATCTATGGACCCCTTCTCAGAATAATGTTTTTAAATAATTGAAGGAAATACTAAATTTTACCTAGAAGTTAGTAAAAATAAAGATGTCATTTTTTATGTGCATACCATTTGACTCAGCAATAGCACTTCTAGGACTGTATTCCAAAAGATCATAAAAATGGGAAAAGGACCCACATGTACAAAAATATTTATAGAAGTTCTTTTTGTGGTGGCAAAGAATTGAAAATTGAGGGGATGCCTAACAATTGGGAATGGCTGAACGAGTTGTGATATATAAATGTAATGGAGTACTATCGTGCTATAAGAAATGGTGAGCAGGCAGACTTCAGAAAAACCTGGAAACACTTGTAAGGACTGATGCTGAGTGAAGTGAGCAGAACAAGGAGAACGTTGTACATGGTAACAGCCACATTGTGCGATGACTGACTTTGATAGACTTGGCTCTTCTCAGCAATGTAAGGATCTAAGACTTCTCCAAAAGTCTCAGGATAGAAAATGCTATCCACATCTAAAGAAAGAACTATGGAGTTTGAATGCAGATCGAAGCTTACTATTCGCACTTTTTTTTCTTCTGTTTTGTTTTGTTTCCTCTTTCTTGTGGTTCCTCCTATTGGTTCTAATTTTTCCTTACAACATGACTAATACGAAAATATGTTTAATAGGGATGTATATGTATAGCCTATATCAGATTGCATGCCATCTTGGGGAGGGAAGGGAGAGGGAGGGGGAGAAAAATTTAAAACTCAAAAGCTTATGGAAGTGAATGCTGATAAATCAAAATAAATTAATATAAAAAATTTTTAAAAAGATATCATTTTTCCCATCCAAATTCACTTATCCCTTGAAATATATCCTTGGATCCCTTGAGGGTCCTTGAACCCCGAGTCAAAATCCTCAGTACTAACTGCTCTCTGAGGCCCCTTCCAGCTCAGAATCTATGAAACGTGAGCTCCCATTTCCTCCTCTGGGAAATGAAGGGGTTAAGCAAAATCATCACTGAAGCCCCCCTTCCAACCTTAAACTTTTCCCACCAAAAAATGTTCAGAAACTGAGAAAGGGAGACACTCTGAACCTATGTAGGTACTGTTGAGTGGGAGTAAGCTTCGTCCTGTATATGAGACTCTAGAACCACTTCCCGTGTTGTGCAGGCAGAGAGAAGTTTAGTTATTAAAAAAAAAAAAAAAGAAAAGGGAACCATGTTCGTGCTAGCATCTGTGGGTGTGATTTCTTTTCGTGCAGGTTTATTGAACTCTGCTCTCCCCCTCCCCCACCCTCACGCTCTCCCAGCTCATTCTGGTCAGCTGAATTTCAGGGCCCACGAGGCTGGGTTATGAGGAAAACAACCTTGGATTTTATTCCTTTTGCACAGTTTATTCTCAGTGGCAAGTAGCTCACCAAAGACAAGAGCATAGCAGTAGCTGCCAAAGGCATCAATAAACATTTATTAAGTATCTAAGATTTTTTTTTACTAAAATACTAAATTAAATTAATAAAATACTAAATTTTAATTCTCAAAGGAAGACAGTCCCTACCCCCAAGGAGCTTACAATCTAACAATGGAAGACAACGCATAAAAGGAAGTGGAAAAGGAGTGGAGGAGGGATAGAGAAGAAGGATGTACAAAGGTGCCATGAAGGAGAAGTCTAAAGAAGTCCAAAAGCAGTGTAGGCTGATGGGAAAGAAGGAGAACACTGTTCGAGGCTCCCTC
Source organism: Vombatus ursinus (assembly GCF_900497805.2). Classification (NCBI taxonomy): domain Eukaryota; kingdom Metazoa; phylum Chordata; class Mammalia; order Diprotodontia; family Vombatidae; genus Vombatus; species Vombatus ursinus. The sequence goes on from NW_020954550.1 coordinate 1,763,980, forward strand.
CTCAAACGGAAGTCCTGGAGTCCATGGTTCTGCCCACTGGTCAGAGGGTCCCATCAGAGGGGTAGTGAATACCATTGATGAGATCTGAATACCACATGATGAAGAAATGTGAGCATCTCCTTCAGTGTACATCACTAAGAATTGGCACCAGGCTTTCTCCTCTTTTCTCCCAGTGTTGTTGTTCTATCATTTCTCAGTCACGTCTGACTCTTTGTGACCCCTGTTGGGCTTTTCTTGGCAGAAATCCTGGAGTGGTTTGCCATTTTCTTCTCCAGCTCATTTTACAGATGAGGACACTGAGGCCAACAGAGTTAAGCTACTTGCCCAGGTTCACACAGATAATAACTGTTTGAGGCCAGATTTGAACTCAGAAAGATGAGTCTTCCTGACTCCAGGCTTGGCACTCTATCCACTGGGCCACCTTGGTGGCCTGGGACCATTAGAAGCAATAACTGAGAGAAGGAAACTGAGGCAATCAGGGTTTAGCGATTTGCCCAAGGTCATACAACTAGTAAAGTGTCTGAAGTCAAATTTGAACTCATGTCCCCCTGACTCAGGGACTGCTGCTTCATCCACTGTGCCACCTAGCTACCATACATCTTTTATACTTTTACTTTTAACCCAGAAACATTCCTGCCTGAAATATGCAAAATAAGCGGATTAGACTAATCATCCACTAAAATCCTTCTCAATTCTCAGTCCACACCTCTATGATTTTTTGCCAGCAAACAAAGAAAAATGTTGGATGCTGTAGGAATATAGTGGCATTGTGCTGATGGTTGAAGATCATTAGTGGAAACAGGTTTCCTAGGATTGAGAGAGAGGCACTGGGCAAAAATCAGGGACAAAGGAGGTGGTAGAGAAGGTGCAGATGGAATTTGATATCACCTGGTCCCAGAAATCTGGTGTAGCAGACAGACCTGCTGGCCTCACGGTCAATAGACCTCGGTTCATATCCTGCTTCTGACACATACTGGAGGTGTGACCACCAGCAAGTCACCTAACCTATCAAAGCCCCAGGCAATTTCTTGAGGTTATCAATCATAGTCCAGGTGTCAACCTGCAGAGATGGAGGGAGTTTCCTTCCTGGGAATTCCCTATGCTAACAAATTCATAGCCTTGCTCCAAAGAAAAAACTTCTAGCACCTAAATTCTTTGCCTGATGAAAGTCCTAAAACCAGGTTTCCCAAAAGAAATAATGTCCATCACTTCCACCATTAAATGTGATTGTTGGGTCATTTTGTTATCTATTTCTGGGGCATGTTCAACAAAATTCAAATTCAACATAAATCTGTTAAGTGTCTTCTATGGATGAGGGCTTGTACCAGGTTCTGGGGCTCCCATATTTGTACTGCATCATGATTGTCTACAGGAGAGCATGGAAAGAGCATGAAACTAGAAATTAGGGGTCTTGGAATCTGGCCCAAGCTCTACTACTAATTCAATGTGTTTCCTTGGGCAAACATTATTATTTCTGACATTTTCCAAATGAGGGAACTAGAAAAGATAAACTGCAGGTCCATTGCAGATCTGATATTCTGTGACTCTCTGAGTCAGAGATTGTCGATAAAACTTTTTGGAACCTGCTTTTCAGTAAGCATTTCCGAACCACGTAAATAACTAAAATCCCTAGGGCAAAAGAGGACCTTTTATGAATTGCATACTTAGGTTAAAATCAATTTAACAGGAAGATTTAGAGATAAACTAGCTATAACCTGTTCTTTGAAGCAATATTGTTATGTAGGTAAATGCTTATCTCCCCATTCTTTTTAGGCCCACAGTAGATGCATAATAAATATTCAAATGAATAAGTGAGATGAGCAAAGCTCTTAGTTCCAATCTTAGAAAATCTAGGTGGTCAGTGGAGATAGCCTTCTGTTCACTGGACTTAGGTGAAAGTTTGTGAAATATAACATCATAGAATTATCACGTTAGAACTAGAAGGGACTTTGTTGTTTGTTCTTCATTTTTGAAGAGGACCAATGACATCATGAGGATAATGTCTTGACTTGCATTTGAATTGGATTTAAGTGAGGTAGAGTTGGGCGAAGTCTTGAGCCTCACTCTCTCTTCCAGAGTCATCAAAGTCCAGGGTCAAGATAAAAGGCCAGATGTCTGATGATGGCCCAGGATGGAGCAGGTGACCTTGGTGTCTTTGATGTCTAATCAAGCCTTGAGTGCTCCACAGCACCTGTTTCAGCCGCCTTCATGGCCATTGAAACAAATTGTTCTCATTTGCCCATTTCACCAGGGGAAGTCTTCACATGCTTAGGGTAGACATCTCTCCTAACTCACTGATGGGTTTAAGGCCTGCCAGTTACTCTCAACCTGGTTTAGCCTGTTTGCCAAGATGATTTTACTCCTGTGTGGTCCCTGAGCATCCTACAGTCTCCAGGTAAAAGTTGGGTGCCAGGTGGACACCAAAGGTGGATGAGCAGCCCTGAAAAGGGCTTGGCAAGCCCTCACACCAAAGGTGCTAGTTCTTCCTTTAAAGTCTATAAGGGACTCTGGTCTAACCCTTTTATTTTTACAAATCAGGAAACTGGGGTCTAGAGTTGCAAAAGGTCACACAGATAGCAAGTGACTAGATTGTGGTTAGAATCAAACTTCTCATCATCATCCAGTGCTTTTTCCAATGGACTACACCTCCTTTTCCATATTTTCATGTTAATATTCTGTCATTTTATCTCTTTGTGGGTTTTGAGTAATTTCCAAATGTAAGCTTCTGAAGGGAAGACACTGAACTTGTTCCTTAGCACATAGCTATTCATGTGAAGACAGAAAAAGTCCAAATAGGTTCTGATATAGGAGATGAGGTGCCATCCCCTAGAGGGGCCTTGGAAGACTGTCTAGCGTCTCATCGATTTATGATATGGGTGGCCTACCTTCCAAAGGTTTTGTCAAGAAACATTTTGTTTGTGACAGAGAGTATGTACCTAAGAACATTCACAAATGCTAACCAATCAACAATTCAGAGAAACAACCAAAGTGAGTGGTTACTAGGCTGGTGTTAATGTAAATGAACTCCCTGAACTCCAAAACAATCCAGATAAGCATGAATGTCTCTTTGAGGGTGTTATCAAGACTTTTGCCTTAGGTGCTAATGAACAGCTCACACATGCCAAGAAAGACAAAGCACCCAAACTAGCCCGACCAGAAGGTGTAAATTATTGACCTGATCACCTCATCTTCAATTCCCAATCTACTTTTCCCTCCCTTTTAAAAGCCCCCTAGTCTAGGTCACAGCCCCCAGAAACTTGGACTGTTGATTGCCCCTGGGACATCTTTTCCCTCCTGTCCTTTAATAAATGGTCCTTCATTCTCAAGATTTCAAGATCATCCATGTGATCTTCCTTATCTACTTCCCAGGCTCTTATCTTTCCAACACCCCAGAGCGGTCGTGGACAGCAATGTGTTTCAGCCAAGCAAAGCTTCTTGACTTCTCGTGCATAGCATTCAGTTTAGGGTATTAGGTTTGCCCTAGCCATAACAAGAATTCACTGGGCTCAAGTTTCTTGTCCTTTACTGGTCCCCACCCCCCCAGAGAAGAAAGAAAGACTAGAAAGGGAGACTGGTAGCCCAATGGGAATGTGACTCTGAATGCTTGGAATGCACTGGGGATGGGACCTCCAAATGATGACCACATGGGTGTGGATAGTAAACCCAAAAGAGGGAGGGAGGCAGAGGAATTGTATTCTAAGAAGAGCTTTTTCCTTAGTTCTGTCTCTACATCTTTTTTTTTTTAAATTTTCAGTTCCAAAGTTTCTCCCTTTCTCTAGACCTTCCCCCGCATGTTGAGAAGGTAAGAAACACAATACCTATTATACATATGAAGTCATGCAAAATATATTTCCATATTAGTCATGTTGCAAAAAAGCAAGAAAAATAAAGTTTCCAAAAGGTATGCTTCAATCTGCATTCAGATTCCATTCGTTCTTTCTCTGGAGGTGGGTAGCATTTTTCATCATAAGTCCAGAATTGTCTTGGATCTTTGTATTGCTGAGAAAAGCTAAGTCATTCACAGTCAATCATTGTACAGTGTTACTGTAACTGTATACAATGTTCTCCTGGTTCTGCTCACTTCACTTTGCATCAGTTCATATAAGTCTTCCTTGGTTTTCCTAAAACCATCCTACTCATCATTTCTTATACCACAACAGTATTCCATTACAATCATATACCACAACTTGTTCAGCCATTCCCCGATTGATGTGTCTCTACATTTTTCAAGCTCAATAGTTCCCTACTTTTAACTCTTACAGCAGTTTGTCCCTGAAGCTCACTACAAAGTGAAGCTGATAGAACCATAGGATTCAGCATGGAAGGCCTCTGAGGAGTCAACAAGTCACACTTTCTCATTTTATAGTAGAGGGCAATCAGTTGAGGAAATGGCTTGCCCAAGTTCCTAGTTAGGGAGTAGCAAGATCAGTTCTTAGGATTCCAAATCCACTCTTTCGATTACACTACATTAGCACATGAGGAGTGGACTTGCCATTCCTCTACCAAGCAATCCCTCTAGTTTACAGGAGATCTTATATTTGTTTGTGCCATGGACCCCCTTGGCAGTCTGATCCTATGGGTTCTATGGAACCCTTGTTAGATTGATTTTAAATGCACAAAACAAAATATGTAGGATTACAGAGGAATCCAGTTATTTTGAAATACAGTTCTCAAATATTAACCAAAAAAAAGTTCTCAGATGCCAGACTAAGAACCCCAGAGTCTACGATGTGTTTGATGTTTCCTGGCTGAGAAAGCTTAGATCATTTTTATAAGCCCTTAAAATTATTTTATCAAGTTCTCATAGCCTCTATGCTTTATTGGATCACCTCTAGGCTTTCTTCTATGTCCTCAAACCCTCTTATTATTCCATTACATCACTATACATCATGTCCACATGTGATTACTCTTCAAGCTATTTTGAATATGCAATTAACAAATATAAGGACACAGGTGGACCCTTAATTAACTAAGAATTATAAAGACCATGTTAAGTGTTAGTAAGTCTACAGTGTTGAGGGGAATGTGATCTTTCTGTGGACTAATACCAAAGAAGTATTAAAGCAGATTTCTGGAGCCACAAAGAGCTAGCCACTCACACTTCCCAGGAGGCAACCTGATGACTCAGTTTGACAATCTGTTCCTCTTGCCTCTCTCCCTCAGAGCTCTCGTCTCCCTTCTCCAGTCTGAACAAGTCTGAGTGAGTGACCTCTAAAAGGTTAAAGCAGAAAGGCCTTGGAGAAGCAAGTCCAAAGCCACCACAGGTGGGAGGGAGAAGTTGCTGGCCAGAGAGGGGAAATGAAGGAGAAGTGGAAAGGGCCATCCTCCTGACATAAGTGAAAGGAAACGTCCATGTTCTCAAGGACTTGTCGCCATTGGTTCAAATTAGATTGTGGAGGTGAAATGTCTCCTTTTTCTCCTTGGCTAGAAGTTGTTTGTAGAAGATATTTAGAGGAAAATTAAGGAAAAAGGGCTATTTTTGAAAATGGAGAAGTTTTCAAACTGTTTTCAAGACTGTTTCAAACAGTCTTCAAGGCTGACTCTTGACAAATTCTCCTTTTTTCTTCCTTTTCAGTCCTTTCTTCTCTTTTTACTTCCCTCTAGGCCTAGATCCTTTTTCCCATGCTGCATCTTCTCTTTTGAGACCTTGATCTTGGCTAGTTGACTAGTAGTGTTTCTACATGTAAACTATGAGTGTTGGAAATGAGATTCCATGACAAGGCCTGAGTGTACCCACTCCATCTTTCCCCTGTTAAAAAGTCCCCTGTAAATTACACCAAGGTATCTTCAGGCATGGGCAATTAGGTGGCACAGTGGACAGAGTGCCAGGCCTGCAGTCAGGAAGACATGAGTTCAAATCTGGCCTCAGACATTTACTAGCTGTGTGACCCTGGGCAAGTCACTTAACCCTACCTGTTTACTTCAGTTTCCTCACCTGTAAAATAAAGTGGAAAAGGAAATGGCAAATCACTCCAGTATCTTTGCCGAGAAAACCCCAAATTGAGTCACTAAGAGTTGGACACAATAGAAAAAAAATTAAACAACAGTAACAATCTTCAGGCATACTGCACACTTGCAGCCCCAATTCTGAGCATCTCTCTGGAGACTTGGGAAGGTTCTACAGTGTCAGGCAGCTCATTGACTAAAGCTACTCCTTTTTATTATCATTGTCATTATTATTACCGTCAATGACTCTTCACACACATGCACCCTCATAGAATGCTCCTTTATAAAATGAATGCCATCAAGTCACACAAATCAGCCCATTGGTCATGTCTGAAAAGGTGTGCCTCATTCCACACCTGTAGTTTACCATTTCTCTGCTGAAAGCGTGCACATGTCACTGTCAATCTCTGATCTTGGCATTTTTCAGAATTCTGAGCATTGTCCTCTTGTCCAGTACTTCATACTCCTCCTAAACATACAAGGCAACTTGTGAAGTTAGCACAGTATAGTGGATAATAATAATAATAAAGTACATTTATATATTGCTTTAAGGTTTGTAAATCATTTTACAAATATCATCTTGTTTTATCCTAAAAAGAGGTAGGGACTATTAGTATCCCTATTTTACAGTTAAGGAAATTGAGGTTGGCAGAGGTTAAGTGACTTGTCTAGGGTCACACAGCTAACAAATATCTGCAGCAGGATTTAGACTCAGGCCTTCCTGACTCCAGGTCTAGCACTGAGCCACCTAGCTGTCTAGGTAGCTAGATTGCCACACTTGGAGTCAAGAAGATCTGGGTTCAAATCCTGCCTCTGACACTCGCTGTGTGACCATGGCCAAGTCACTTAATCTCTCTGATCCTCAGTTTCCTAATCTACCCATTGTGAAGAATTGCTGGAATACTCCTTTGGAGATGCAACGTGGAGTAGTGGGTAGAGAATCAGTTTTTGTGCCAGGAAGAACAAGATTCAAGTTCTGCCCAGTTTCTCACCTTCGTGGGTAAAGGGAATTTCCTTCCTAGGAGTTCCCTAAATCAATGGAATTATAGGCACCTAGACTTTGTAGGACCTCCCTCATCAAATCATTGTTAGCCTCAAACAGAACTATGCGTGTAAAGTAAACTTTAAGGTGCTATATAAATGTTAGCTATTATTAATAAAGTCCTTTCAAAGATACCCTTATCTCATTACATACCTGCCCCCCAAATCAATAGCCTTTGGTGGAGATCAATACCTCCCATAAGTGGGCAGTGATGATTCTTACACTTATTAAAAAATATAATTCTATTCTGCTCCTCTAAGGTTGTTTCTGTCTCGGTGCTTGTAAGGATATATCTACATTTAGTCCCTACAAATACAGAAAGTTGAGGTCTAAAACAAAAAATCAAAACTATCTCAGTCAGGTTCCCAACAATATAGATTTTGGAGGTATAGTTTTGAGGGATCTGTCCTGATTTATTCCTCCTAGAGCTGGCAGCCTTCACCTCAGAGCAAAAAAATTTTAAATATTCCCAACAAGCCCCCAAAATATAACTTATGGTTTAGCACCACAACTTTGGGCTTATTCAGTTCTAGTCTTGGTGATTTCTCATGTGAATCTCTTTGTTGGAATCTTTTTGTCCCAACCTGGATTGTCCCCTTGGAGTATCAGGATTTGCTTACATCTAAGTTTCCATCAAAGAGAAAAAGCTCCCATGCAAGCACTCAGGCTAACACAACTTTGAAAATGGGGCAGGTTATTTTTCACTTGATAGAAAAGGCAAAGGACACAACTGAGCTTTCCCCAGTGGGACTTCCTTCATTTCTCTAGAGTTGATTACCCCGGGAAGAGAGAAGTCATTATTGATGGAGAAAATTAGGGCCCGCAACAATGCATAGGCTTAACTACTGCATTTAGAATAATAATATCACATCTTAGACCCAGAAGAGACATCAGAGAACATTTAGTCCAATTCCCACAAGTAAAGAAACTGGGACTCAGAGAGGATAAGTGAATTCTAAAAAATCACAATGTAGTTAGTGACAACATAGGACAATTTTAGATCAGTCTATCAAGATTCGTTCCAAGTAAGTGCTCAGTTAATATTTTTATAATCAATTAAATTATGACAGAATTTTAGAGTTTAAAGCAGAGGTGTGCTAATAAATATTTAACATCTGGTTGGGGGGGCAGGTGTTTTTATGACACACTTTTAAGTTTAATCTGCATGAACATTTTCTCCATTGCTTTCTTAAGCCTAGACAATTTTAAAAAAAATCATAACTCAAACCCTGATTTATGGAATTTGCCCATTTCAGAGGTGCAAATGCTCACATTGAAAATTTAGCAATTGGCTCTCTTGAATTGGAGCTGAATTCAATACACCTATGACTGGAAGTAATTTTGGATCTTGCAGTCCAACCCACACCTGAAAAAGAATCCTCACTTCAACTCTCCATTGCTTGAAACTTTCCAATGAGGGAGAGCTCATTGTCTACTATGTCAGCCTATTGCATTTCGGGATGGCTCTGATTCTTAGAAGTTTTATTTGATATCAAGCCTAAATTTAACACTTTGCAACTTCCAACCATTGCTTCTAATTCTTTCCTCTCAGGTCAAACTGAACAGATCTTATCCCTCTTCCATCTCATAGCCTTTTAAGTACTTAGAAACAGCTCTCATGTCCCCCTCTTACCCTTTTCTTTTCCCAGATAAACACTCCCAGTGCATTCAACTGATTATCATAAGGCATTGAGCATCCAAATTGTCTTCTTCTCCTAAAGGTATTTGCATTTTAAGTGGAGACTCCTGAAAATCAAAAAAATTTAAAGGAATGCATCCTTAAAAAAAAACAACCTTATTATTATCTTCTGCTTTTATATCACCCTCATTTAACAATATATTTCTCTCTTCTCCCCTTCCCAGCAAAGATCAAAAAAGAAAGAATAAAAGTAGTTCAGCAAAACTAACAAATGAACCCATGGACTTTGTCTGCCAATACATACAAGAGGGAATGAATCTTTTCAATACTTTATTGAATCTTGAATAGTTTGTATTTTAGCCATCCTGACTGCTACTTACTTGGCTTAAGCTGTTTACTCCTAAATCTTACCTTGTTCAATTTTAATATTAGTCTAGAGTTTTTGAGATAAGAAAAAAAATCTATATAAGAAGGGAAGAGTATCTGTAAAGAAGAGAATGAAGATTTTCAAAATTACACTGGAATTGTTCCTCAGTGATCATCTCTGACACATGGATGACTCACACATGAATGCCATGTCTTAATAATTGCCATGGGAAGTGCAACCCACATTTAGTCCCATTCCATGTACAGTCTGAGAATTAGTATTTTAAATAAATAGACCCTGGATCTGATACCATGCAGAAACCTGGGCAGCTTCAGACATGCTAGCAGTTGGTGTTTGTTATCTCCTGTTCTGACTTAAATAACGAAATGAAAGAACTATGAAGAGGCACAAGAAGGCATAATTGTGTCCCACTTCCTTTACATGTAAGAAGACTGTACCTTCCCTCATTCCTCCCACTCACTTCCCAATCTTCCTCCCACCACCAAATGTAGTTGTTCTTTCTATTTACTTTTGTTAGAATTTTTGGATATATAATTCTCTTGGTTTTGCTTACTTCATTTTGGAACAGTTAGTTCTCCTACTTTTCCCCGAAAAAGAAAACAAAACAGACCAAACAAAACCCTTTTCCTAACTGATTTACTCCTTCCTGCCTCCAGAGGGGCCTGGCACTGCAGTCCCTGACGTGCCCTGCATGGGTGGTCGTGTAGAGGCTGAGGAGACAATAGCATGTCTGCTAACCGTCCTGCCTCACTCTGCTGGACCAGGGCCACTCCTTTGGTGGCCAGATCCTTCCCTGGCTGCCACACCCTCAGCATAGTCCCAGTTAGCCTGATCTTTGCTTTCTTTGCTTAGAGTTCTAATACAGACAGATTGCTCAGTGTACTCATCAGTGCCAGAAAGTTCTGTAATGTCTGCTATAATTTGTAATGTGTCTGTGGAGCCCAATTGCTCATCAACTGAGTTATTTATATTATAAAAATAGAATAAATTACTAGGAATCTCTAAGGCTCCTGTATGCATGCCTGCTTACAGAATTGGAAAGGTGTAGAAGAAAACCTTAAAGCTGTCCTGATTGAAAAAGTTTGAACAGTGTGAAACAGATATTTGGGAAAATTTCAGTGAATGTTTTCCTTTGAAGAGTAGGGAAGGCTCACATCTAGGAGCAATAAAAAGATAAATAAAAGGAGATCTTCTTGAAAGGCTTAGAAAACTTGATCTTTAGGGGATGACATGGGGCATGGTGGCAACCAGGGCTGGGTGGCTGAGCCAGGGCACCATACCAATGAAAAGGCTAAACCTGTGTGGGGTGCCCAATGGGAACCTTGATTGGCCCTGCTACGGCATGGACCATCAGAGTACGATGAGTAGTGCGGGATACTTAAGAGGGATACATTTGTTGATTAGAAGAGAAGAGATGTAAACAACAAAAACAAAAACAAAAACAAGAAAAAAGCTTTCTGCCTGGTGGGTAATACATTATGACTTTGTTTTTCTTCTTCTGCTTTTCAGACACTGAGTTCATAATTGTAAAGAAATTATTTTTTTTTCTGACATGTTTGCTTTGTTAATTGATTACACTGAAGATATGGACTTGTGCCTTAATAAAGCTTCTTGGGAAAGAAAGCAACCCACAGATGCTTTTAGCTGTGTAGTTGTTGAGCCTGCTGAGACCTTTTCCCTTCCCCCCTCTCAAAATGAATGGCATTCCCCGGTTGAATTCTTTATTGAAGGATGCTGAGAATCCTTCTCCTGACCCCCAGGGTGATTTGAATAATTCTAACCAGCTGCCTCAGAGAAATTCTTTGTTGTTTAAGTGATATAATAAGGGAGAAATTGGGGGTGGGGAGAAAGGGGAGTTTAGCTGCAGTTGACCAAGTGGGGAATGCTCCTTTCAAGAGGAACACTCGCTCTAAACTTTATTTTTTTTATTGTTATTTTTTTTCTCTTTACATCATTTTCATTTCCCTCCCAGAGAGTTATCCCTTAAAACTTCATGGTAGAGAGACAGTGAACTAATGTGTAGAAGAAGAAATGCATTTTTGGATGTGGCCAATACGGGATTTTTGTTTTTTGCTTGACTATGCTCATATGATACAGGCGTATTTCTTTCTTTTAAGTGGTAAGGGGGAGGTGGATGGGAGAAAAAAAATTCTTTATAATTGAAATAAATAAATAAAAAAATAAAAATTATGGGGAAGTTGGGCTAAACTAACCAACAAATTAAGTTTAACATTTTATAGTATCCCACTCCCATTAGCCTCAAGTTCTGTTAAAAAATGGAAAGAGGTGCATTCTCAAATCTCTTTTTTAGGACTAAAGTTGGTTATTATAATTACACACAGTTCAGAGTTCAAGTTTATTGATTGATTGGTGTTGGTACTGGTTTTGCTACCTGCTATCAGCTTCTGAGTTGCATCTCTTCAGTGTCTCTTGCTAGCCATCCTATCTCTAGTCTACTAGGGTAGAGTGCCTAGAAAGTATCTCCCAGATAAGGACAGGATAGCATCTCTCTCTCTCTCTTTTTTTAGGCAATTGGGTTAAGTGACTTGCCCAGGGTCACACAGCTAGTAAGTGTCAAGTGTCTGGTCTGAGGTCAAATTTGAACTCAGGTCCTCCTGATTTCAGGGTCTGCTGCTCACCACCTCACTGCACCCCACCTCGCTGCCCCCCAGGATAGCATCTCTTTAGTCATGATGAGACCACCATAAGCCAGGAATAGATAGTGTCCCTAGGCTAAGATCAAACCTTTTCTTTTTGCCTCTATAATTGAGACTGCAATCACAGTCCTTTGTCCCAAATTGGCTTAGAAATTCCCCAGCTCCCTTCTTGCTTAAAATGAAAATGAATTTTGTCCAGAATAAAAGGTAATAGAAAGAAACAAGGCCATTATTGTTTTTTATCCATCTATCCCACATTACTGCCCTTATTTTATATCAGCAGCAACTTTCCTCCCCCATGCTCCTCACCCCAAACCCTAGCTTTGGTTCTGTCTTTCAGCCAGCAAAAAACCTTGATGTCTCTCCCCAGGGACAAATCCCCTGGGGTAGGCCTGGAAGCTGATTTAAGTCTTCAAGGAATCATAAATTGAGCAGGGTCCCTGTTTATTAACATTGCTTACAAGTCATTCTACCAGAAACAAGGAAAATAGAGTACAAAACAATCATTTGGGGTCATTTTAATGATAGATCTTGTGCTGGAAATCACTGGAACAACATATAGAGTGAGAAATATGCCATAGCAATGACACAAGGCATGAAAACTCATCCAGGATTATTAGGTTTGGGGGGAGGCTGAAGGTAGAGATAGCCCTAGCAGGGTATAAGTCGGGGGAAAAAACCCTCAAAGTGGTAATAGGTGAATAAATGCTGGAGACTTCTCTGGGATCCCTATGGAAAGCACGTCCTTAGGAAGGAAGTTGCATGATGCCCTCAAAATTCTGAGTGCTTTCTCCTTTGCTATTGTTGTTCTTCTCCATCATTTGTTCTCAAAGAGAACCAATGACATTACCCAGTGATGTCTTGACTCCCAAGTCAATCATCAATCGGGTGAGGCAGAGTTGAGCAAAGTCATCAGCCTCTCTCTCTCCTCCAGAGACATCAAAGTCCAGTGGCAAGGCAAAAGTCAAGATGACTGGCAATGGCCCTGAGATGCATTGGATGACGTAAGTGGAGGAGGGGAAGAAGGAAGTATTTTCCCTGCTTCTGTCTTTTTTTTTTTTGTCACAGTTTATTTTTTTTCTATTTGTTTTGGGGGTTTGGGACAGATCCTTGAAAATACCACGGGAGGGGTAAATCTAGAGGAAGTTTGTGGGAATTGGAGATGAGAGAAAACCCAAGGTCTATTCAGCAATTGAAGGCCTGGACCTTCACATGAGTGTTAATTTGGGGAGCCTCTAGAACTATCCATCCTGAAAACTACTATAGATGCTTTGGACAAAAGATAGCATAAAACACAGGGGAAGGAATTAATGTGGGGTGGGAGGAGTAACTACAGCTTTGAATGAGCTGCTTATACATATTATGGAGCCTTTCTAGGGCTCCACAGAAATATCCAGAATTGAGGATATAGACCAATGTACCCAAAGGCACTCTGGTGGGATTTGTAGGAATTCCAAATTTTTGACTGGAGAGGGAGAGTTTAGGGGATTGAGAAGGGAGTTCTCTGACACTTGATTAGTTTTAGGGTGATAAAACTTTTCTGATTTTATATCTCTATGGTGGCTGTGTAGATCAATTGAAGATGAATTCATTGATGAGTTATTGTGGGTCATACCCATACTTTGTTTTGGCCCTATAAAAGGGAGTCATCTGCAGACAGACCCCCTTCCCTTTTCTTTTAGATATGGCCTGGAAAAGCTGAGAGAAGAGATACATAAGAAGCAGAATTCAGAGTAATCAGGATCCCAATGATGGGGCAGAAATGTTTGAAATATACAGTTTTCCCTTGAGGTGACACTAATGTATGCCTTGGGGCAAAGATACATTACAGCTGCATTTGCACCCACCCATGGGACCTAAAAGGAGGATTCTCTGGCGCTTTCATAGAGAAGCATTTTCAGGACCACTCTGCCCAGGAAATTGCAGCCATGGAGAGAGAAATCATATAGCCAAGTGGTTGTGGTAGGAGGTCCTAAAACTTAGATTGTTCATGTGAAAAGTAGGGTAGTCCCTGGGTAGTGCCCACATCATGGGGAGAGTAAAGGTAAGAGAGTAAAGCAAAAGTAAGGGGCTGATTCAAGGTATGGAAGTGAAGACAGACCTTTGCTTTTGCTCTGAAAGTTAAGGAAGATGCCTTTTAACAATCTCAAGTTTGTTTTTCTTCCAGAGAAATTCTAAGCCCTTAGGATAGCACTATGAAGTCGGAGGCCTGCATGTACTCATGAATTGAATGTGGGAGTCATTAACATGTTGGGATGTTACCCCTTCAGGAACCCAAAGTTAATTTCCTTCCAAAGGGAATCCAGACCACATAGTGCTTTGGTTCTGGGGGATTTTATAGGGTATGGGGAGAGAGGGGGCAGCAGGAAGGTGAGACTCTCCTGAAAGAAAGGAAAATTGAATTGATTACTTAGGGATTATTGTGATTCTCTTACATATTTATACTCTTTTAAATCTTATGTACACTGTTACCTTGAATGCTTGTTCAGGAGATGGCAACCCTGTTACCCACTTCTGTTGCTATTTCAACATGAGCTATCTCCGAGCTATATTCCAAGATCTCCCAGGGGCATTCTGGGACAAAATGAATCAGATATGGGATTTGGGGTGAGTTTCTTCAAGACAACTCCCTGGGGATTGTGGACTGTGGGTTACAAAAATATAAATGTTTGGACTTTTATACAAAATTATAGAATTTCTAAGCTGGAAGGGAATAAGCATTTCTATTGCATCTACTATGTGAAATAACAACTGCTGATTATCCCCATTTTACAGCTGAGGAAACTGAAGCAAAATAGAGGTCAAGTGACTTGCCCAGGGTCACATACCTAGGAAGCATCTGAGGCTTCCAGACTTCATACCCACGTGATCTTTCCACTTCATCACCAACCGCCTCAGAGATCTCAAGGTCATCTAACCAGAACCTCAGCAGGAACAAAACAAACAAACAAACAAAAACCCATGAGCAAGTCTCAACCTCTAAGCCTTAATTTCTTTATCTACATAGTCCCTACCTCACATATTTGCAAGGTGCTTTGCAAACCTTAAAGTATTATGTAAATGTCAGTTATTATTTTGCTTTCTAAGATTTCTGTTTAAACCTCACAAATGAGACCTTTCCATCCAACCTTGCCCTTCTCAGTTTTGATCAAGCTTTTCTAATTCCTCCTTTGTCTCAACTCATCTTCTAGGCTCTTACTACTCCTGTGCACAGTACCACAGCAGAATTGCCCGGGCTAAGTTTTGTGAAGTCCTGGAATTTCACAAAATGTGAACAAAAGTTTTATAAGGAAATTTCTAGGTTAAAGATATTTCTCACTAAAATGTTACACATGTAAATGTATCAAAAACACTTACTGAATATTTTTATATTAACATATTTCATAATTCAAAGTATTCCATGGACAAATTATTCTGGGAAAGGCTGCCACATATGAAAAAAGTAATTTATTTTATATACAGGGCAAAGGGGTTGAAGAGGTGGGGGAGAAACATTTGGCCTGGGCCTCAAGCTCAAATGAGAACTTAAATTTAGCAGATAAAGATATCAACATTCATCTCCAGGAAAAGGAAATTTCAATGTCCACTCCAAGTCTAAGATCAGCTGACACTACCCAGAAGCTAGATTTTCTTCAATAATTAGTGATTTTCTAAAGGAAAGAAGCTATAAGAGAAAGCATTAAGCTAAAAGCAGTCAAATTATGTCTCACTTTTTTGAAGTGTCTTCTTTTAATTTTTTAAAATACAATTGTAGCTACAAGAAGTCAGGAAGTCTCAGCACCCAACACTTAATTGGCAATGAAAGAGGTGCACCCCAGTCAGTCAGCTTTGAGCAGGAAAGAAAAGAGGCCATATAGTTCTCAGATTATTTTTTAAAATTATTTTATTTGAAATATTTTGCTTTTACATCATATTCGTTTATATATAATCTACAATTATATATACATGCTTTTATACATACCTTTATATATGATGTGTGTTTATCTATCTCCCCACAAAAGATTTAAAAAGAAAAAAAATTAAAAAGCAATGTTGCCACACCTTTTCCCCACTTCTGCAATCTTCTTTTCTTCTGGAACGGTAATTTGTCTTCTTTTCTGAGGGCAGTCTTGGTTTTAGGGTTCAGTTTCAGTGCCTTTGTTCTTGAGGACCCTAGACTCTCAGAGAATGATCGAACACCTTAATGTCCAATCACTGCCATGATTGTCAGGTTTCCTTCACCTCCAGACAGCAGTTTACATTCCAGTCCAGTGATCTCACCGGCTTCAGTCTATAGTCTCAGCCTCTTCTCTACTCCTCCTCCACTTTCCCCGAGGTTGAGGGCGTGCCCCGCCCCTCCCTGACAGGTGGGCGTTCCACGGGGGCGGGGTTTAGGCTTCCAAAGTTCGAAGTAGGCGGGGCCGAGCCCCAGGCGCTGACGTCCCCCAGGTGAGCCTCAAGTTTCAGTGAAACTTAGCTGCTCCTTATTGGAAGAGTGGATTTGGCCTTGGCCGGGACTTTGCACTGGATTGTGTCTTCAGGGTTTTAGGAGTGGTGGTCGAAGGAAGAGCAGGAGCGGCAGGGTCAGCTCGGAGTCGCTGCAGCTCCGGTGGTTGTAGCAGCGGCTGTCCCGGCCTGGGACTGGTCCCTGGGCTGTCCCGGGAAGATGCGCGCCTGGGGCCCGGCGTGGCTGCTAGGGTGCGCTGCCCTGCTAGCCGCTGCAGTCGTCTCCTCCTCCTCCTCCTCTAGCGTCTTGTCTCCAGGTGAGATTTACAGGAGGGGCAAATCTTTCCAAGCTAGGAACAAAGAGAGTCTTCTCCCTGGGCCTCCGAGGGAGAAATTGGGCCCAGATGGCGTTGTTTTTGCATACCATGGTCCCCTGGGACTCTGTGGGCTGGGAGGGGATCCGGGCGAGTCTGGAAAGTCTTAGATACGCCCCGAGTTCCCCATCCTCTTCTGTAGAGGTAGAGTTTATTCGCAGCTAGCATAAGGGAGAAGGTAAAGGGGAAGGGAATAAGCATTTCTATAGCACGTACTGTTACCAGGCACTGCGCTAAAGCGCGTTTTTGTAAGGGAGGTAGTCTTCCCTCGCCGTCGGATGTAGAGGGCTGGAAACACCGTGGTAAGATGTTGAGGAATGCTTCTGCTCATCTCGGGGTCGGGGGGGGCGGGGGGGGGGCTGGGATGCATTAAGGAACATAGTACGGTTCGAAACGGAAAGGGGCCATAGTGATCATTTAGTGTAACACTCCATACTCCAAATTACTAACGAAGAAACTGAGAGTCAGAGAATTTACTTGCTTAAAATCTCACAGGTGGTAAGCCGCAGAAGCGGAGATTTGAACTCCGGTCTTTTGATTCCAAGTCCTGTGCTTTACCTGCCACACCTAAGTGACTCGGGTGCTACTCTTCCTTTCTCTTGCGGATCCGACTCTTATCTTCCACCTAGCCAGCAAGTATCTGGAGCTCCCTGAACCTCTGCTGGGTGGAATGGCAGCCAGCTGTACTGAGCTTTGGGGTTATATCATTTTGCAAACATTAAATAATTATAACCTTTTGACAAACCCCAGTGACTTCCTTTAGCGGGTCCCCCGGGGTAGGGGTGGGGGTGGGGGTGGACTGCTATAGTTCGGGGACTATTGCCTGGCCCTGGAGCATTGAGACAAAAGCTACTGCAGAGATTGGTTCCCAGGGGAGTGTCTTTTGCTTTACGATGTAAAGTTACACTCCTCAGACTCTGGGACTTGGTTCCGTGTGTACTCACTCTCCTCTTTGAGTCCTTTGAATGCCCTAATTTTTCCATTCTAAAATCTTTTGTCCCAAACTTTCCCCAGCCCCTAAACATCCCAGACACGGAAACGGCAAGCGACTGTTAAAAGTCTCTTATTAGACATCCTTGAAGAGTCCTAAGCTTTGGTACCCAAACGAGTCTCCTGGCATTTTTAAACGGCAGATCTTCTCTACCTCTTTAGTCACCCGAGGTTCTGAAGTTACCCTCAGTGTTTAGGACGACTCGAATGTCATGCAGGTTTTAGACCTTTGTTCTCCTGTGTCCCCTGGTTATCACATAACTCTGCAATGCCCTTTTTAACGATAGACACACAGAAGGGGACAAATACCATCTGCCATGATCATGTGACAGTGGACTTTCCTGCTTTCTGTGTAAGCAAAACAGAACAGGATAATATAGTACAGTACGTGGGGTAGTCCTTTGTTGCCAGCGTTCTTGGTGTTCTCGTTAGACCTGTGTGCATTGACATGCACACATGACATGCAAAAACATGACAGGCATATTATGGAATGAGCCCTGACTGATCCTGCAAAGATGGGGTGGGAGAAATGTGTTTGAGAGTGAGATAATGTGATTTAAATGGGGATCCGATCTTTAAAGATGCTACAAATAAGTATAAAGAATACAAAAGTGACCAAGGTTTATTTTTTGTATGTTATCTCTTAAAAAGAAATTATACATTCGTTGATATGTCCAAGAGCTCATGGAGACTCCAAGTGCCTTTATTTAAGAAAAAAATTCAAAGTTACACTTTTTACCTACTTTTTTTCAGAGATTCAGCTCTTCTCATTTCTACACAAAGGAGAGGGAGGGAAAGAGAGAGAGAGAGAGAGAAATCGAAGTTTGTGGAATGAGATTGAAAGAACTTTGTGCAAGTTATTTATTTCCAGTTAGGAAAATGTTGGGTAATTGGATAATAAATGCATGTATAGGCCATAGGTCTGTTTTCTCAAGATAAACAGAATATATTCCATTCTTTTTTGCATAAGAGAATAGCATTGAGCTTATCTGGTTTTAGGCCTTGGGAAGCTGTGATTTCCCAATTTGCCAATCTTTTCTAAAGGTGAAATAAGTCGACAATTCTACAGTTCTATGCAGATGTCTAAGATTTAGTTTTGTACAAGTGGAAAATACATAGTGGTTGAGCAAGCTCCTCTTTGTAGGTGCTTGCACTGTGCTAGACACTGGGAATAGAAAGACACACAGATCAACTGTACCAACTCAAGAGTGTTGTCAGGTAGAGGGTAGGTCAGCGAGGAGCATAAGGGTTTTGTGAAAAGCTCCAAGTTACTGTTTAACTAAGGCTCTTTAATATTATATCCCAGCTCTTTTCCCACATAACTAGGCAGTAATTTTCCCAAAGGTGGTTAAGTGGTACTTTGGTATGTATATTGAATGAGGTTCGCTGTTTCAGTTGAAAGGACCATCATCTCATAATCTACCCATCCCTATCACTGACAATGGAGTTCCTTGCTTTTAGACAAATGAAGATTTATAGTAGGACTAGGTGGGCAAGTAGGCGGATAAAGTCTGGAGTCAACAAGATCTGAATTCAACTGTGGCCTTAGACACTAGCTAGCTTCAGGATCTTGGGCGAGTCACTTAATCCTGGGGTTTGCCTCAGTTTCCTCATCTGCAAAATGAGGTGGAGAAGGAAATGGTAAGCCACTCCGGTATCTTTGCCAAGAAAACCCTAAATGGCATCACAGTCAGACGTGACTGAACAACAACAGTAAGGCTAGCTAGCTATGAATGTCTGCCTTACCTATCCCTCCATCTTGTACTTCCATTTTTCTGTTGCTGTCCTCCAATGCACCTTTCTTTGTGCTCCTTAGTTTTGTTACAAGCACTGTGTACAGCTCACTTAAAGCTACTAACTTTTTTTCCTTAAGTTATTTTCCCAACAATGTGTATAGAATCATTCCATTCAATCAACATTTAGTCAGCTTTTACTACGGGTAAGGCTCTATCTATGCGAAGGTTTGGATAGCTCTCGTTTTATGATACTTTAAGGTTTACAAAACACTTTCTTCAGAAAGACCCTGAGAAATTGACAATGAAAATAATGTTATTCCCATTTTGCAGATGAGGAAATTGTGACTGAGAGAGGTTTAGGGCTCAAATGGGTAGCCTAAAGATCATCTTAGAATTTTACAGAGTCCAGATAACTTTGACTCAGAGATAAGCTGGCTAGCTGCAGAGGCGGGGCTGATCCTCTTGTCTCTATATGACTGGCCTTTCTACTTGCATGATGTCTATTGGAAACTCCCTACCTCACTTGTTACTAACAATGAAACTCCTTTCCTGGCTTTCTTTAAGTCTTAGACCACATTCCACTTTCTGTGGGAAGCCTTTCCTGGGACACCCTTCACCCTCCCTGGCTGCTTCCCCTCTGAGACTGCCTCCCATCCACTCTAGTTTTCCTGCCTGTCACTAATTATCGACATGTTGTCTTTTAGTATGTGAGCTCCTTGAGAGCAGAGACTGTTCTTTGCCTTTCTTTGTGATCCCCACCCCCTCCTTTATCTCATTGCCTGATACATAGGAAGCACTTAGTAAATTAATGCCTATTGACTGCCTGATGGACATGGTCCTCTCAGGACAGATCCCTCTTTTTAGTGAATTGCTTATTTTAAATTTGTCTATTATTTTAAAAAATAGCACGCTTTTGACTGCACACGTATAACTGACATCAAATCTAATTGCTTCCTCAATGAGGGGGAGGGAAAGGAGGGAGAGAATTTGGAACTCAAAAAAATTTTAAATGAATATTAAAAATTGTGTTTACGTGTAACCAGGGGATAATATTAAATTAAAAATAACCTGCTTAATAACCATTGACAAAGGCAAAACTTAAATGTATAAAATAAAGGGAAAGATCATGAATAAAACCTAGAATATATTATATCATACATTCTAACAAAAGAGAATCACACAAATGAATAAACTGCAACTTTTCTTTGTTCCCCTTCTCACTTCACTCCTTTTCCTTTGTTTTGTTTTTACTTTTATTTATTTATTTTTTAGGCAATTGGGGTTAAGTGACTTGCCCAGGGTCACACAGCTGATAAGTGTCAAGTGTTTGGTCTGAGGCCAGATTTGAACTCAGGTCCTCCTGACTTCAGAGTGAGTGCTCTATCTACTGGGCCACCCAGCTGCCCTAGGCCTTTGTTTTGTTTTTATATAGTTGTAGTCAGTATATATACTGTTCTATTGCTGCTTATCTTGATTTGCATAATTTTCCTGTTTTCTCATTTTTTCTATTTTTCATAGTATTTTTGCAGTGCCATAGCATTTTATTACATTATTATACCATAATTTAGAAATCTCCCAATTATTGGACAAATAGGTAGAATCCAAACTTTTGATCTTATAAATAGAAGTTATGAATGTTTGCTATTGATCTCTTAGGGTCCTTGTGAAAAAAATGTAAATCTTAAAATGCCAAATAAATATGAATTATCCAAAAAGGATGACTCCCTTTTTTTTTCCTTTTTGACAAGAGTATTTGTATCCGTAGCACAGGGCCTGGCCTACCACCCATGTAATAGATGCTTGTTGATTGACTGTGGAGTATGATAGAAAAAGTGTTGGACTTAAGCTTCTGACACTTATTCGAAATGTGAACATGGGCAAGACTTTCAGAGCCTCAGTTTTTTCTCATCTGTAAAATGATGAGGACAATACTTTCACTATCTCCCTTACATGATATTTTAATATCTTTTAAAATAATTTAAAATTTATTTTAATAAATAAAATAAAACAATGAACAAAAATCTATTTTCTCTCCTTCCCATCTCTCCCCACCCCCAACAATTGAAAAAAAAAAGGAAAAACAAAACCCTTGTAACAAATATGTATAGTCAAGCAAAACAAATTCCCACTGTTGTGAGGATCCGAAGAGATAAAATTTGTGAAGTGCTTAGTATAGTGCCCAGTACATCGAAGGCACTTCATAAATGCTTTCCATGGGTCGTGTCCAAAAAAATCTACGTCTCATTCTGCTCTGTCAGGTATCGTTTCATCTGTCCTCTGGAGTCACAGTTGGCCATTGCATTGATCAAAATTCTTAAGTCTTTCAAAATTGTTTGTTTTGCGGTATTGTTACAGTAGAAATTGTTCTCCTGTTCATACAAGTCTCTCCAGATTCTCTAAAACAGTCTTTTTCATTTCTTAAGGCACATTCACATATCTCAGCTGTTCCCCAATTACGTGTGCCCACTTTGCATCCAGTTCCTTGCTACTACAAAAAGAGCTGCTACAAATATCTTTGTATATATGGATCCTTTTCCTCTTTCTTTGCTCCCTTTGGGGATAGGTTTAGTAGTGGAATTGCTGGGTCATATGGTACTCACAGTTGAGTGACTTTTTGGGCAAAATTCCAAACTTGGTTTGGACCAGAATGGTTGAACCAGTTTTGCAGTTCTACCAAGAGTGCATTAACGTGTCTGTTTTCCCACAGACCCTCCAAGGTTTTGTCATTTTTTGTTCTTTGTCAGTCTTATGGGTCTCACAGGATTGTTATAAGGAAAGTACTTTATAAATGTTAATGTACTATGTAAGTGTATTGTTTTTAATATTTTAAAAATCATATTTTAATGTTTTTCATTTGAAATTATGTTTAATGTTTAGTATTGAGGCTGCTATGGCACAGTGGATGGTAGATCTGGAGTTAGGCAGACCTTACTCTGCATCTGGCCTCAAATACTAACTAGCTGTGTGACCCTGCACAAGTCACTTAACCTCTGTTTACCTCATATTCCTCAACTGTAAAATAGGGGGTAATAATAGCACCTACCTACCTCTCAGGGTTGTTAGGAAGGTCAAATGACAAAATATTTGTAAAAGTGCTTAGCACAATGACTGGTGTAGGTGCCACATAAAGACTTGGTCCCTTTTCTTCTCCTTTTCAGGATAAAGGCTTAGTAGTGGAATTTTCTGGATCTAATGGTATGGTCAGTTTTGTGACTGACATATTTGTATGTATACAAATATACACACATGTATATATACATGTG
This sequence comes from Vombatus ursinus, assembly GCF_900497805.2. NCBI lineage: Eukaryota > Metazoa > Chordata > Mammalia > Diprotodontia > Vombatidae > Vombatus > Vombatus ursinus. The sequence continues at coordinate 1,786,440 of NW_020954550.1, forward strand.
TCTGTAGACATATGCATACATACATATATTGAATTCTTTTGCCTTTTTTATGTTTTTGCAAATTTAGTGAGCATTGGGAAGAGCATTTATAACAACTCATAAGGAGGGCGTCCTTAGGGAAAGAGACTATTTGCTGTTATGACAAAAGGAACATAAGAGAAATGAAGTTATGAATTATTTTCCCCATAATTTAAGTTTCAAATCTGAGACCGCTTTCAGTCATAATTTTATAATTTTATAAAGGACCCCTTCACTTTTAATGGGTCGTAGGAATCCAGGAAAACTCTCCAGTTCAAACTGTACAAATGCTTTTGGGTTTATGATTGCATGAATACAAATACTGAATAAACCAAATGTCACTGAGCAGATATGGTAAAAAGGACTTAGATGACCTTTGACCTTGATAAGGACAGATCTCTAGATCCAAGTGGATAATTTGTCCCTCCTTAAAGTCAGGAACTATTTTTTGCCTCTCTCTCTCTCTCTCTCTCTCTCTCAGTCTCTCTGTCTCTGTCTCTGTCTCTCTCTCTCTGTCTCTCTCTCTTTTTAATCACCAGTGTTTAGCACGATACCTGGCATGTATTAGGTACTTAACAAATGTTTGTTGATTGATTATTGATATCTTTTAAATGCAAACTCTGTATGTGTAGTAATTATATTCAGAGAATGAGAAAACATTTATAGTATGTATGTAAGTCTATACTTTGGATTGAGGCTGTATGAGATATATGTTGGCATATATCCTGACAATATTTTCTTTTCAATGCTGTCATTGGGTACCTCTTTTACTCTTGTTCTAGCTGTACTTCCTTTTGTGTTTTAAAATAATAATAATTTTATTATGAATTTAGTTAACAATTTCAACAAAACCAAATAAATTAGTAAGATTCATATATAAAATCCTAAGTTCAAAACAATTTAGTTTTCTGAAGGATTATACCCAAAAAGGCACTTGCACACATAAACTTTAAGAAAGTAGTATCATTTTTGTTTATCTCTCCCCATCTTAAATCCATTTTCCTCTGTCTCCTTATCAGAATTTGATGCTTCTATTTTTAAAAAAAAATATATAGTCATAGATTGCATGGTGTTCTGTTCCTACTTTCTTTGTAGGAAGTGCATCACTTGATAATGTCTTACCATATTCCTTTGTTGTTATTATATTTGTAAGTTTTTAGAGTGCAATATTCGAATGGATCTAGGACATCCCTAATATAGTTATTCCCTCTGGTGGAGCTTATTGGAACTCATCCTGGCAAACTCATTCTGTGTGACTTTCATCTGTAAATTCTCCCCTAAGTTCCACAGAAAGGGCCCCGAGCAACATACTTTACCCCCAAAGGCTGGCAACTTGGTGATGAATTTTTTGGCCATGACAATCCCTGAAGCAAAGAACAATGAATTGCTTTGAACCTGTACAATCTCCTGCCACTTCTGCAGGTAGGGTGACGGTAGGAGAGAAAAGGTAGATATAATAATAAATAGGATGCGAAGAATCAATCAGCAAGCTAATAAGTGCCAGGCTAGGGATACAAAGAGAAAACAAAACACCACTCTATCTTCAAGAAGCTTATATTCTACTGGGGGAAGCATCATGTGTACACACAAGTAACTGCAAAATGTATACAGATGGGGGTGGGTGTTAGCCAGAAGGATCAGCATGGGACTTGTGTACATGGAAGCACTTCCTGTGAGTTTTGAAGGAAGCCAGGATTCTAAGGAGTGCATTCTAGCTATGGGTGACAGCCTGTGAAGTGAGTGAGAGGTGAGAATGCCAACTTGGGAAAACAGCAAATAAGTCAGTTTCTCTGAAATAGAGAGGGTGTGAAGAGTGGTCATGTTCAAGGAGCCTGGAGTGGTAGGCTGGAGGCAGATTGTGACCAGCTGTAAATGCAAAACAGGATTTTGTATTTTATGGAGATTTTTGGTTTTTTTTTTTTCATTTGTTTTTGTTTGCAGGCAATTGGGTTTAAGTGACTTGCCCAGGGTCACACAGCTAGTAAGTGTCAAGTGTTTGGTCTGAGGCCGAATTTGAACTTAGGTCCTCCTGACTTCAGGGCCGGTACTCTATCCACTGCACCACCTAGCTGCCCCTTTTAATGGAGATTTTTGAGGAGGGACATAACATAGACTTTTGCTTTAGAAATATAATTTTGGCAACTATGTAGAAGATAGATTGAAGAGGGAAGAGGCTGGAGACCTGAGGCCCAATTAGGAGGCTATTGTAATAGTCAGTGGGAGAGATCTTGATTACTTTCATTGGCGGGATTAAGGTATAAGTGGACAGAAGGAGGTGGATGCCAGAGATGTTGATTCTACCTCCGCAAGAATTACCAACTGATTGGATATGAATGGGGGTGAGGGAGAGCAAAGAGTCAGGCATGACTCCCAGGTTGTGGGCATATGGGACTGGAAAGATAGTGAGGCCCACACAACAAAAATGAGTAGCTACAGCAGTGGTTAGTGGCAGTGTCTGAACCAGGAACTGAGAGAGTCACCAAAGACAAATTAGACACACTAATAACAGAAAGACTCAGCACTCTACCAACCTACCTTCTGGAGTCCAGCAGAGAGCCACACTTCAGGAGAACTTCATGTGGATACCACAAAAGAAAAATAAGACTTCCAGCAACCAGGAGCAGTGGGTTGCCATTTTGCACACATACTCTCTAAGCATGAGCCCAGTTTCTCCTTGACTCTATATGTACTTGTGGGAGACTACACTGTCGTATGTTCCAGACTTTTTGGAGAATGATTTTACAACAATTGTTCATATTATGCCATTTAGCCACCAATTAATTAGCCATTATAGCCAATTATGCCATCACTTAATCAGCCATTTCCAACACTTCATTACTTCAGCTGGCTATTTGATAATTAATGGGTGTGATGGGCACATATATATATAGGGAACTCATGCTGGATAGTATTAGAAACCAACCCTAACCCCTGGGATGTACCCCACTACCCCTAAGAAGAGTAGTCACCCACTCTCTGGGGATCCAGCTTGCCAATGTGAGTCTGAGTTGGGAAGTAACCCAGAGGGATTACTGCAGCTGAATCATAAAAACCAAGAGAAGGGGAAGTCCCCAGGAGAGAGCTTGTTCAAGAGTATCAGATGCCTCAGAGAGGTCAAGAAGGATGAGGACTAAAGGAAAAGTTCACTAATTTGGCAATTAAGATATCACTAGTGAGCTTGGAAAGAGCAGTTTCAGTTGAATGATGTCAGAATCCAGATTGCAGAGGGTTGAAAAGTGAGTGAATGAGTGAGAAATGAGGAAGTGGAGACAAGTTGTTTAGCCTATTTATAAACATTAACCTAGCCATCGTTGTATTGGCATACTGCAATATGCCTTCCTCAGTTGTTGAACAGACTACATTGAATTTTGTTGTTTGTGATTCATTTTTGTTTCTGCTATTACACAAAAAAATTCATCATGATTATTTTTGTACAGATTGGATTTTTTAAGGGAGGGAATCCCTTTTGTTTTTTGTTTTGTTTTTGCTTTTTGGTGAGGCAATCAGGGTTAAGTGACTTGCCCAGGGTCACACAGCTACTAAGTGTCAAGTGTCTGAGGTTGGATTTGAACTCAGGTCCTCCTGACTCTAAGGCCAGAGCTCTATCCACTGTGCCACCTAGCTGCCCCTTTTTTGTTTTGCTTTATTTTTGAGGGAATCCCTTTTAATAAAATCCCTAGAAGATGGACTTCTAGTCCTGGGATCACTGGATCCAAAATCAGGATCAATCTGGTAGCTCTTGTCCTACACTGCCTAATTGCTCTCCTCCCCACCCCACTCCCCTCCAAAAAAATTCTTAGAATTTTGTTTTTAGCCAAGTTATTTATAATCTTCTGAGATCTGGTGTTGAAGGAACAGAAACTGGACTTTTGAAAGACCCTTGCTTTGGTCAGCTCGGATTGCTCCCCAGGTGCCATAGTTAAGGCCTTCATGAGGCTGATAGCACAGTTGCCTTCTATGTAGTCACAGTCCCTGTTCTGTATAACTTTCTCCCTATTCAAAGCTCTTTTACTTGAAACGTCCAAAAACAAGTTTCCATGGATGGAACTATAGGAAACATGACTGTAATTTCCTTGTATTTTCTCTGCTTAGAGACTTTGCCTAGTAGTCTTCATCCAATTAAAAAAGTTATCTCTATTTAAGTGTCATCCTATTAGGATGTGTTTGTTTTCTTTTTAAAAATGTCTTTAAAATAGGTTTTGTAGATGCTGCCATTTGTCTTTATATCCCAGTCATTTCCAATCCCCGATTCCTATATTGAGCCATTGGGAGAAAGAAAACAATTGAGCAAAAAACATCAGATATAGAAACCTTGTACGACAGTGTATATAATTCTGTCCCCCACCTTTTTGACATGAAGGAAGTGATATTGTTCTAGTTATCTCTTCTCCAGAACCTTTATTTCTTTTTCTATTACTCAAAGTTTTGATATTTTCATTGACATTGTATTCATTGTGCTATATTTTTGTGAACCCAATACTTTATTTTATTGCTTTAACCTTTATTTCTTTTTAAAAATGTATTTTTTCCAATTAAATTTAAGATAATTTTTAACATCCACTTTTTATAAAATTTTGAGTTCCAAATTTTCTTTTTTCCTCCCTTCCCTACCCCCTCCCTAAGTTGGTAAGCAATTTGATATGGGTGATTATATATATATATATATGTATATTTATATATGTGTGTGCAATCATATAAAACATTTACATATTAGTCATGTTATGAAGGAAGCCTAATACTTTTTTTTAAAAATCCCCTTGCTTTGGTTAGCTCTGGTTGCCCCCCAGATCCCAAAGCCCTTCAGCTGATCAGGGTGTCTGAGAGCTAAAAACTCAGAAAAAGCTGCAAGATACATATTTTTTCCAGGATGTAGGTTTCTTGACGGCTGGGACTGTTTCATTTTTGCTCTGTATTCTCTAGATCCTGCAGGTGCTTAAATGTTTTTGAAAATAAATTGAATTATTTTTAAGTCTTAAGTAAATGTTAAAAAAAAATGAATAGGAAGAAGGTAGTTTAAATATTGGTTAGACCGGCAATGCTATGTCATTTATATTTTGAGATGAGTTAAGTGGGCTTGTGTTTTCTATTTGGGAAATCTATCATGAGCCATTTCCATAGTATGAAATATATCTTTAAGGTATTCTAAAATGCCTGTTCATTTCATCGTGATTCAACAATGATTAATCGCCACTGGATTCTAGAGGAAATTCAAAAGCCTATGTAATGTAAGCTATTGCTATCAAATAAGTGTCATGTGCCTTTCCTCATGGAGCTCACTATCTCCTAGGCAGATGTGAGAAGTATGTGTGAAAAAAGGTGTTTTACAACTAGGCAGTCTTTTTTTTTTAAAGTTTATTTGAGACCTTTCACTTGTCCATCATTGGAATTTCCATATACACTCCCCTCCACCCCATGTGGACCTTCCTTTGTAATACAGAAAACAATTAAACAAAACCATCTGACACTGACCATTGTGAACCTACTCTACAGGAGAGAAGGGTGATGCATTTTCTCATCTCCTCTCTGGGGTCAAGATTGCGCAATATAATCACACAGGGTTAGGCTTTGTTCAATCATTTTCTTCATTTACATTATGGTACTGTTCATTGTTTTCATGGTTCTGCTTGCTTCACTCTACATACAACTTATCCTATGTCTCTCTGAATCCCTCATATTTGCCATTTTTTCTAGGACAATTATATACTATAACATTTATGTGCCTCAATTTGTCAGCCATTTCCTAATTGACAGGCATACACTTTGTATCCAGTTCTTTGCTTAGACCATCTCTTTTTGACAGATTTGCAGATTTTCAGTTGTGTGTTATCTGCCACAATCCCTAGAGCTCTTAGTCTATATCTAAAAGATAGACCACCTCTCTGCGTCTAGGTACCAGGCAGAGCAGAGGTCCAGATTCCGGGTGCCAGACTATCTCTGGTTTTTCTGTTACCTACACTGAAACTCTATTCTGTTGACATAAATTACTGCTAATTAAATCAGCAGATAATTCTTGAGCAACTCCTGCATGCTAAAATTTTGTTAAGTACTTTGAAGGACACAAAAGAAGTATAACCCAGACACTGCTCTAACTGTGCTTACAACCTTAGTGCAGTATATCCTTGCTACTTAAGTGGTAGAAAAGCACAGCACTGAACAAGGAGTCTTGGGTTCTAGTCTCACCTCTATCTGTGTGATGAATTGGAAGAATTCATAGAAATATAGGTGTATTATATGAATTAGTGCGGAGCAATGCAAACAGAACCAGGAAAGTAATAAACCCAATGAAAAGAAGACCTGGGCAAATTCTTATACCTCTCAACCTCCTTTTCCTCAGATATAAAATTAGGGGGTGGCCTAGCTTGATAATCTCTAAGGTCCGTTCCACCTGTGACACTGTAGAATCCTGTAAGAGTCTCGCTTTTTGCTAGTTAGTCCAGCTTTGGGACTCTTTCTCCCAAGAGAAGGTGAGGGAATTGTTATTGTTACTGTGTCTCTTCGTCCTACTTCAGTATTGCAGTCTTTGAGGATCGAAGCTTTTAAACATGGCACCTTAAAAAAAAAAGTAAATCATAATAGATGGGGAGCTAAAAGGCAAAAAAAAAAAAAAAAGTGATACCTTTAAGCAAGAACGTTGAATTATTGGGAAAGCTTGTGAAAGGACTGAGGGTATCCTGGGTAAGCATAATGGATGGAGCAAAGCAGTCATTGTGGATTTCCACATCAGTCTTTTTTATTGGTCTATAAACCTTTTCACTTTAAAACCTGTATATTTCAACGGAGGCTACGTTGTTCTCCTCCTCCTCATTTCCTGCTGCCTCCTCTTGTCTCCTTTGTTTCTTCTTCCCACCCCACCCCCATCCCGGTCTCTAGCCGGGAAGAACGTGGTCAGTGCTTGCTCACATTGACCAAGGGCAGAGCAGATTGTTGGGGAGTTTAAATGCTTTGTTGGTTTGTAGAATTGTTTGGCCTGGGAAACAGTGCTCTAGAACAGGAATTCTTTACCATTTTTCTGTCATTAACCCCTTCGGCAGCCTGGTGAAACCTATGAACACTCTCTCAGAATAATGTTTTTAAATGCATGAAATAAAATACATAAGATCACAAAGGAAATCAATTATATTGAAATACAATTGTCAAAATATATTTTTTAAAACCAGGCTCCTGGACCGCAGGTTATGGGACGCTGCTCTAGCACAGGACGAGGTGACTTTCTTGTACTTTCTAATTAAAATAACATCTCCATTGTATGCTGAAATGTTCTCTGCCTTTTTCCATCATGAATGGCTAAGTATACTTGCTTTTAAGAGGAGAAAAATGTCTTTTCTGTGTCTCCTTCCAGTTTTCAAAATAGAAAACATGCACTGGGTTTGGGGTAGGTGAGTAGGTTAGGGGAAGAGACTTTAAAGTTGATCAGAAAATAGGCCATTTGTAGCTTATTCACTGTAAAATAGGTGTGCCTACTCCTTTTTCTAGCCTTCAGTTTTCTGGCAATGGCCTATATTACAAATTTATAGTTAAGTTCGCAGCTTTTGAGCAGGTAAAGTTCTTCCTTTTTTGATGGTCTTGGGTAAAACGAAAATCAAAAAGCCTTGTGGAGAGGACTCTGGGAAGTAGTTCTGGAAAGGATTTAGAGTCCAACAACCTGTATCTAAATTCTAGCTCTGTGTTTTCCTATCTGGATGACCTTGGGCAAATCATGTCAATTGTCTGGGCTTCCAATACTTCATCTGTAAAACGAGTTCAGATTAGGTGATCTTTAAGGTCATTTCCAGCTCTCAATCTCTGATCCTTCCTCCTGTGTCCTCTCTTGAAGGCACCAGAACAGTGGAAAGGCAATTATAGATGTTTAGATAGTAAGAATTAGAAGATAATTTGGAGAAATCTAGGCAAAACCCTTCATTTTGCAGATGAGGTCCTTGCAGGTTATTGAGAGGCAACATGGTAGAAAAGAATGAGCATCATTCTCTTGAGCCAAGAGACTTTGGTTGATATCTTTAGTATAACATGAGTCATGTGACAGGGGACAAGTCTCTGCTGAGCCTTAGTTTTCTCATCTACAAAATGGGGACAAAAGAGTTTGCACCACCCACCTAACAATGTGGTTTTGAGAAAAGCAGTTTGTAATCTCCATAGCGCTATATGAAATGAGTTGTTATTACTATTTGTCCTTGGGTGGAAAGGAACTTCCCCAGGAATCCAAGGAGCTATTCCATTTGTCAGGACTTGTGTAAAGGAATAATTTAACTGGAGGGATCAGATCCTGAACCTGGCTTGGATTGACAATTCTGGATAGAGCATCACTGTGAAATTAAAAATTTTAAAACTTGTTAGATTTTTCAGTGCTAAATAATTTGATTTTTAAAAAGGAGAAATAGCTAAAAACCAGTCCATATTAATTGACCCAGCATTTGAACATTAAAAGTTATTAGCTAGAAATGTGTCAGTCAGTCAATAAGCATTTATTAAGTGCCTTCTACGTGCCAGGAACTGTGCTAAGCTCTGGAGAGACAAAGGAAATAAGATAATAATGGGAACACTGGGCAGTGGTGAGTAGGAAAGGGACAAGTGGATCAACATAATGTCATGAAATTTTATGAAATTTATGAAATTCTCAAAAGTCAGCAATGCATTTTTTTACCTTAATATTTTTACCATGTGATTTCAAGTGCTTCTAGTTGAACTGACTAGCTGAAACTTCTAAATTAGTGTTTTTGTCTTAAACTGACCCCTGTCTATCTTCTCTTTTTTGTTTAGGAGTCAACAAAACCAAAGGGAGAAGTCTTATCGGTCACAAGATCCCCTCAACAAATATCTCATCCAGTGGGAATGGAAGATTCTACGTGGATCCATTTTCTGCAGAGATTCTTACTGGAGGGCTGACTACTGTCTTCCTTCCAATTGTCTATACAATTGTATTTGTCGTTGGCTTGCCGAGCAATGGCATGGCTCTGTGGGTCTTTCTTTTCCGAACACAAAAGAAACACCCTGCTGTGATTTACATGGCCAACTTAGCCTTGGCGGATCTCTTATCTGTAATCTGGTTTCCCTTGAAGATCGCCTATCATTTGAATGGCAACAACTGGATTTATGGGGAAGCCCTGTGCAAGGTGTTGATTGGTTTTTTCTATGGCAACATGTACTGTTCCATTCTCTTCATGACTTGTCTCAGTGTGCAGCGATACTGGGTTATCATGAATCCCATTGTGCGCTCCAGAAAGTTGTCTAACATTGCCATAGGGGTTTCCATTGGAATATGGCTGCTGATTCTGCTGGTGACCATTCCCCTGTATGTTGTGAGGCAAACTGTCTATATTCCAGACCTTAACATCACAACGTGCCATGATGTTTTGCCTGCAAATGTGCTGGCTGGAGATATGTTCAATTATTTCCTCTCTCTAGCCATTGGTGTCTTCCTGTTTCCAGCTTGTCTCACGGCCTCTGCCTATATCCTAATGATCCGGACGCTCCGTTCTTCTGCTATGGATGATTCTGGAAGGAAGACGAGGAGAGCTATCAAACTCATCATCACTGTGCTGGCCATGTACCTGATCTGTTTCATGCCTAGTAATACTTTGCTGGTGGTGCATTATTTCCTGATTAGAAACAGAAGCCAGAGCCACGTCTATGCTCTGTACATAGCAGCTCTCTGTCTTTCTACCCTTAACAGCTGTATTGACCCCTTTGTCTATTACTTTATTTCTCAAGATTTTAGGGATCATGCCAAGAACACTCTTCTTTGTCGAAGTGTCCGGACTGTGAATAGAATGCAAGTGTCCCTCACTTCCAATAAATTATCTAGGAAATCCAGCTCCTACTCATCGAGTTCAACCAGTGTTAAGGCCTCTTACTGATACACCTTTCATATCAGATAGAAATAGCATTGTAGGTCTTAGAGTCTTCTATACCTTTCAGAAGTGTCTTTCCATCACGTTCTATGATCAGTGGGGATCATACTGCAACTCAGATGGAGCTCTATGCCCAGCGTTTCTAAGTGTTCCCATGTAAAGCAAGTACTTTCAATTCAAATGGACACATCACAGTATGGTAGAAACAGCTGGAGTCAGAAGACCTGGATTGGAATCTGAGTCCTGCCACTGAATGGGTGTGATTTTAGTCAAGTCATTTAAGCCTTTCCTGGGCCTTAGTGTCCTCTTTTATAAAAGGAGACAATTAGACTGGATGGCCTTTAGGGACTCTTCCAGTTATAGATCTGTGGTTCTATATTTTCCCTTCATACTCTTCCTTTGCTAAGCCTTCAGGTGTAACTGAACTAAAAGCAACTGTCGATTCTTTTTTTTTGCAGGGGGGCAGGGTTTGTTTTTTGTTTTTGTTTTTGTTTTTTTAGCAACTGTCGATTCTGAGGGAGAGAAGACTAAAAAATGTACACATAGATGTCATTAATTTAGAGTTGATGGATGCTGCAAGTAACTGATCAGTTACCTAAGGATTTCTTGGCTTCTGAATATTGATTATGGAATTTTAGAGCTGGAAGTTACTTGTCAATTGGCTTCCCTAAAATGTTGCCTTAGAATATTAGAGCTAGAAGGAATCTTAGGGATCACCTAGTCTGGACCCTTCATTTCATAGATATTAAAAATAGGGCCCAGAGAAGGGAATTGATTTCACAAGGTCACTCAACCAGCCAGAGGCAGAGTTAGGACTCAGATTTCCTGGTTCCTAATCCAGGATATCTTTTGGATGATGACATAAGGACCTGGCTTAAAATCCTTCCTCCAGCACTTTCTCCCTATGGAACTCCAGGAGAGTCATTTCATTTCTGTAGGCCTCAGTTTTCTCACCTGTAAAATGGTGGGGTTGTACTGTATAGTCTATTTCTAAATCTGTGCTCTATGACCAGGAGACCACTGGTAAATGTTGAACAAATGACTCACTGAAACCACGTGACACACTTTTAACTTTAATGTGTATTATTGACATTTTCTCAATAAGTTTCTGAAGTCTGGATAATCAACAAAACAATAAATCAAGCCCTAGTTTGTAGTGTCTGCCAATCTCGATATGTAAATGCTCACACTGAAAATTTAACCATCGGCTCTTATGAGCTGATACAAACTGGCTCAAGCACATTCCTGTTTATAATTTCCATGTGTCTCTTTTTATTGGTCTTTGATTTTTATTATTATTACTTGTAAAGAAAAATATAATAATGATTTTAATCTGTAAGTAGCATTAAAATATAATTTTTATTTAACTTCAATGCATATTTCAGGTATATGGGCCAAGAACTTTTTTTTTTGTAAATAAGAACCACATTTTCCACTTAGAGTTTTTTTTATTCATGTTGCAATATTTATTGTCAAATTTTTCATTATTGCCAAAATTAAATCATAATAACCTGATGAGGTTATTCCTCTTAGAAAAAGAGACTGGATGACAGCAAGCATTCATCAAGCATCTCCTATGTTGCAGGTGCTAAATGACCAAAGGGAGGTGGGTCTTGTTGGGAAGGACCTTACATTCTGCTGCGAGAGGGTCCACATTGTACAGTCATGTTTCACTATTTGGGATATGTTATTGAGTTGTATATACTTGTATAGTTTCTTCTATTATATATATACCCAGAAACTGACTTTTTTATAGGTTTATTCCATTTGATGATTATTTTTCATAATTGTACATTTTATACAATAATCTCTTGTAAATAAAACTTGTTTTATATAAACTGTTTTTGAGTTGGATTTGGGGGTGGGGGGTACCAAATGAAGCCCAGATATCACTCTTCCTTTGCTAATAAGAAGAAATGATGTGTGGCCCCTGGTGCATCCTGTCTCTGCAGCCGAGAAGGAATAGTAACTCCTAGTAGTAGATTCAGCATGAAAAAGAACACAAAACATTGGGTAGTAGCTCCTTCTGTCTGTAAGGAGCCTTGCTGTTAAACAGATCTGGCCTCAAGAGGAGAACTTACCAGCACTTTGGCCATATCTGGAAAAGTAGGTTTCATTTCACACCTATAGTCCAACACCTCTCTGCTAAAAGGAGGGACATCAGTCCTCTGAAATCAAGAAGTGGTCACCATCATCAGTGCTCTTATTCCACCACCTTTTAATCCCTTTGAAACAAGGGCATCTGGGCTTCTGCTTCACTCCCAACACCTGTCAGTGCCCTAAGGGTGTATGGTCAAGCGCTCAACCCTTTGATACGCTCATTCAGCTGGTATTCTAGTGTGCAAGTATGCTGCAGTCTGTGGCCTGCACATGCTTTGCACCCTATGAAGGACAAGTATAATCAGAAAAGAAGATGAGCTGGTTGTGTAGCAAGAAAGAGAAACAAACAGACAGATGGAATGGTTTTCCCTGGATAAGAGAGCAAGGAAAGGAATATACATTAAGCACTTACTAAGTGCCAGGCCCTGAGCTAAGCATTTGATCCACACAACAATCCTGGAAGGTGGTGCTGTTATTGTCCCCACTTTACAGTTGAGGAAACTGAGGCAGACAGGTTAAGTGATTTGCCAAGGGCCACACAGCTAAGAAGTGTGTAAGGCTGGATTTGAACTAAAGTCTTCCTGAGGATTGTAGGAAAACATGGATGAGAAGCAGAGGAGATGAGAAGACGTGGCAATCTGCCGTCCTAGAAACAGGGCCCACCACACCAATTAAATCACAGACCCACCAATGTATCAAGTAGGAACTGATGGGAATTGGATGGATCATGAGTGCTTTATCTCCAAAAAGTGGTTGTTGGATCATTGATCTAGAATGGGAAGAGGCCTCTAGATCATCTATAGCACTCCACATCACCCACACCTATTTTGTAGATGAGGAAACAGGCCCAGAGATTTGCCAAAGGGTCAAATAGGTAGTAAGTAGTAGAAATCCAATGCAGGTCCCACAATTCAGTTGTTTTTCCTCCTTTCTGCTGCATCAAGCACCCAAAGGCTGTTGCCCCTGGCCTAAAGGAATGCAGTATCAGGGTTTTTCTTACAAGTTTTAGTTTACATTTTCAATAAAATCTTTATTTGCTTACAGACCATTTGACTTGCTTGTGCTTAACATAGTTGATTTCATTAAACACGGTAGGCACACATTATTTAATTACATGAGCGAATGAATGGTTAGCTTTTGCTAATTTACATGCAGCGCTGCAATAAAATTCATGCTTATTAAGAAATTGCAGGGGAATGAGATGACTCTGCTCCTGGAACTCTGACCCAACTAATTACATTCCCCCCACCCTACAAACACACACAACCTTAGTACCTTTCTTAATTGAAAGGGGATAGGTTTTCTTGTCCTGCTGTTTTCACAAATGCTACCCGGACTTTATAGACCTACTTCACCTAGGAAGTTACTCGTGCCTGCCTTATTGTTTGAAGCAAGAAGTTTATTAATTTCCTGGTTGTCACAACTTCATGAACATACTGGGTTTCCAGGGGCTGGTCACTATCTGCATTCTAGTGTTTATGTCATTGGTCCTAATACCCTTAACCCTTTTGTGGCACTTTGAAGAAACTAAGGGTCCTAAACCCTGGGTGTTATTTATCTTTCTTTTCTTTTTCTTTTATTTCATTAAATATTTTCCAATTATATGTCAAAGAATTTTTTACAATCGTTTTCCCTCCCTCCCCCTTCCTTGAGAAGGCAAACACTTTGATTCCAGTTACATCAAAGGCCCTGCCAAACACATTTCCGTACTAACCATGTTGCAAAAGAAAAGGCAAATAAAATAAAACAATAAAAATAAAGAAAGCTTTAAAAAAGCATGCTTCAATCTGCACTCAGAGTTCATCAGATCTCTCCCTGGAGTTGGATAGCATTTTTCATCTTGGGTCCTTTGGAATTGTCTTGGATCGTTGTCTTGATCAGAGTAGCTAAATCTTTCATAGTAGAACATCATACAGTATTGCTGTTATTGTGTACAATGTTCTCCTGGTTCTACTCACTTCACTTTGCATCAGTTCATATCAGTTTTCTCAACTTTTTTTCTGAAACCACCCTATTCATCCTTTCTTATCACATAATAATATTCCATCACAATTATATGCCACATCTTGTTCAGCCTTTCCCCAGTTGATGGGCATCCCCTCAATTTCCAATTCTTTGCTACCACAAAAAAGCTGCTATAAATATTTTTGTACAAATAGGTCCTTTTCTCTTTTCTTTTATCTTTTTTGGGATACAGACCTAGTACTAGTATTGTTGGATCAAAGGGTATGCAGTTTTATAACCCTTGGGCCATAATTCCAAATTGTTCTCCAGAATGGTTGGACTAGTCGACAATTCCACCAACAGTGCATTAGTGTTCCATTTTCTTTACATCCCCTCCACCATTTGTCATTTTCCTTTTCTGTCATGTTAGCCAGTCTGATAGGTGTGAGGTGGTACCTGAGTTGTTTTGATTTGCATTTCTCTACTCAGCAGTGATTTAGAGATTTTTTTAATGTGACTATTGATAGCTTTGATTTCTTTTTAATTTCATATAATCAAAATTATCTGTTTTATTTCCCATAATCTTTATCTGTTGCTTGGTCAAAAACTTTTCCGGTATCCATAGATCTGACAGGTACATCTTTTCCATGCTCCCCTAATTTAATTATCATATCACCCTTTATCTAAATTGTTTATCCATTTTGACCTTATCTTGGTATTCTGTTTGAAGTGTTGGTCTCTGGTTTCTGCCGAACTGCTTTCCAGTTTTCCCAGCAATTTTTGTCAAATGTTGAGTTCTTACTCCAAAAGCTTGGATCTTTGGGTTTATCAAATGCTAGATTACTATGGCTATTTACTACTGTATATAGTGAACCAAATCTATTCCACTGATCTACTGTTCTTTTTCTTAGTCAGTACCAGACTGTTTTGATGATTACAACTTTGTAATACAGTTTGAAATCTGGAACTGCTAGGGGTGTCATCCTTAACATTTTTTTCATTGATTCCCTGGATATTCTTGACCTTTTGTTCTTCTAGATGAATTTTATTATTATTTTTCTAGCTTTATAAAATAATTCTTTGGTAGTTTGATTGGCATGGCACTTAAATAAATTAACTTAGGTAGAATTGTCATTTTTATTATATTGTAATACGTCTCCAATTGTCTAGATCTGACTTTATTTGTGTGAAAAGTGTTTTGTAATTGTGTTAATATAGTCCCTTGGTTTGTCTTGGCAGGTAGACTCCCAGTTATTTTGTATTGTCTGCAGTTATTTTAAGTGAAATTTTTCTTTCTATCTCTTGCTGCTGTGTTTTGTTGGTAGTACATAGAAATGCTGATGATTTATATGGGTTTATTTTATGTCCTGCAACTTTACTGAAGTTGTTAATTCTCTAATAATTTCCAATGAGATATTTCATATTTTCTTCTATTTTTTCATTCTTTTAACTTTTTTAATTGTTTCTTGTTGACTCATAGAGTCATTAGCTTCTAATTTTTAAGGAATTATTTTCTTCAGTGAGCTTTTGCACTTCTATTTCCATTTAGCCAATTTTGCTTTTTAAAGACTTATCTTCATCAATGAATTTTGTACCTCTTTTTCAATTTGGCCAATTTTAATTTTTAAGGTGTTATTTTTTTCCCAGTATTTTTGGTGCCTCTTTTATCAAGTTGTTATTGTCCTTTCATAATTTTCTTCCTTTGCTTTATTTTTTTTCTCTATCACTCTTATCTAATTTTGAAAATAATTTTTTTCTTGTAGGAATTCTTGTTGGGTTTATGTTCAATTCACATTTTTCTTTGAGGCTCTGCTTGTAGCTGTTTTGACTTCATTATCTTCTTCTGAATCTGTGATTTGATCTTCCCTGTCACCATAGTAGTCTTTCATGGTCAAGTTTGTTTTTTTTTGCTTGTTTGTTTGACTTTTTTTTTTTTTTTTGCTCATTTTCCCACTCTATTTTTGGATTTGGAGCTATATGTTAAAGATGGAGTTAAATTTTTTTTTTCCCCAGCATGAGGGAGGCAGGACTCTGTCTCAAGCTTCTGGCTTATTCATACTGTTATTTTCGGAATAGTTTTGGGGTTTTGAAACTGTTCAGTGCTTCTTAGGTGGCACGATCTGGGGAGGGGTGTGTCACTGTTGTCTTTGTCTGAACTCTGGTTCTTACCCAGGAAAGGCCCGTGATACCTTGGGATTGCAATTAATACTGCTCCTCAGAGTCTCTTGATCCCTTGGGGCTGGAAGTAATACCTCCTCTCAGGGTTTTCACTTCCTCTTGACCAAAAGTGTTCCTCTCTACACTTGAACTATGACCCAGAAGTGGATATAGGGTGACAATGGAGTTGCCAAACAGCATCTGGTCCTATGTCCAGTGCACAGGGGAACCCTGTAATCTCTTTCTGACCAGTTGTCAGGTTCCCTTATTTTCTCTGGCTTAAGAGCTCCCAAAGCTGCTGCTGCTTCTGTTACCACCACTTAGTCCCACCAGTGGTGGTTCTGGGCCAGCCTCCTCTCCCATGTTGCAGATTTTTCTCTCTGACCTCCTCTATTGCCTTGGGCTGGAAGAATCTCTCACTCTGACCTTTTATTGGCTCTGCCACTCCAGAATTTGATTTGAGGCATTATTTTAAAGTTGTTTGGAAGGGAATGTTGACAGGGCTTGGCTGAGTGCTCCTCTACTCTGCCATCATGACTCCAACCCCAAAAGTTGTTATTTACCTATTACTATTAACCTTTGACTCCTTAGCCTTAAATTGTGCTTCCATGTAGGATTTTTAAACAATTTCCTTAGAAAGAGAGACTCCCAATGCCATACTAGTTCTACAGAATAGTCTGACTCCTTCCTATAGGTTAAACGGTCAGGGCATTTGATCAAGTCTAATTCAAGTCAGAATTTATAGGATCACAGGATATAGAGGTGGAAGGGGTTTTAGAGATTGGTCTAATCCCTTTATTCTAATGAGGAGAAAACTAAGGTTCAAAGAGGTTAAATGATGGGCCAAAGTCTTGCAACTGCAAAGGAGCAGAGGTAGTATTCAAACCCATGTCCTTTGACTTCAGTCCTTTCCCTTCCACTATGTTACCATCCCTTTCTAGGCCAATATCTAATTAACGGGACAGTTCCATTTACTGTGTTTGTGGAAATGCTTGATTCTTCTTTCTTGAGGGATGGGGTAAGTAGACCTTTAATTTTATCATGCATCTTGAATCATCTTGTATCATTCTGGCTATCTGTGTCTATTCCTTTTTACCAACTATCAGGAAAACAGGATTTAAGAGTCATAGGACCCACGTTCTAATTCTGCCTAAGCCATTTACTACTAGTGTGACTTTGGGCAAATTACTTAAACTCTCTGGGCCCCAGTTTGCACCTTTCTAGCTATGGCCAATCAATGCACTTTTGTTTTGAGTATCTCACTTATTTTATTTCAATCTCTCTCTCTCTCCCTCTCTCAGCAATGGGGTTAAGTGACTTGCCCAGGGTCACACAGCTAGTAAGTGTCTGAGGCTGAATTTGAACTCAGTTCCTCCTGACTCCAAGGCCAGTGCTCTATCCGCTGTGCCACCTCGTTACCCTTATCTTATTTCAATCTCAAAACTGAACTATCAGACCAATCTGAGTCAAAAATGGCTAACAATACCATCATTTCTTTTTAATGGTAGGCAGAGGCTGGGTTTATTTTTTTTAATATCCTTATGCCCCACTGCTTGATTTTCATTAGACCCTCTGTCCAATTTCTTTAAGATATCTTCATCTGGAAAATGAGGATAATAATGGCACCTGCCTCGCAGGGTTGTTGTTAGTTAACAAGCATTTGTTTAAATAATTGCTCTGGGGCAAGCAAATGTGCTGATTGCTAAAGACAAAGAAAAACAAAAAATATGATTCCTGCACTCAAAGAGCTCACAGTCTAATGGCTAGAATCTGTAGAAGAGAGCAAAGTATAAGAAGGCTGGAAGATGGGAAGGGGACAGGTTGTGGAAGGCTTTACAAGCCAAACATAGGATTTTATATTTGATTCTAGAGATAATAGGGAGCCAGTGGAGTTTATAGAGCAGAAAGGTGAAATGGTCAGATCTGTGCTTTAGGAAGATTACTTTGGTAGCTGAGTGGCAGCTGTCATCATAATTACACAGCTGTTCAGTTTCTTTTCATTGTTCTTTCCATTTACTCTGTTGCCATCACTGTATTTCTTGTTTTCCTGATTCTGCTTACTTCACTGTGGCTTCCATGTTCCCTGAATTCTTAATTTTCGTCATTTCTTAGGGTGCAACAGTATTCCATTACGTTAACATGCCACAATTTGTTTAATTATTTCCTCCATTTGATGAACACTCAAGGTTAGTTTTTGAAGAGCATTTTTCATTGGGATTCATGTTTTCCCCTTATTCGTTCAAATCAATTCAGGAAACATTTCTTAATCACCTATTATGTACAAGGTAGCTTGGCACATTGGATAAAGTCAGCTCTGGCTTCAAATCTCACCCCTGATGCATACTGGCAAACTTGGCTGTGTGACCCTGGCTAGGGTACTTAATATCTCAGTGCTCCAAGAAACATCCTCCTGTTTCTCTGTCTGTCTGTCCCTGTCTCTGACTATCTTTCTGCCTCTCTCTATCTCTGTCTCCCTGTCTATGTCTCTCTCTGTCTCTGTGTCTGTATCTCTGTTTATCTTTGTGTCTGTCTCTATCTCTATCTTTCTCTCTCTCTTTCACTATCTCCTTTTTGCTGCCAGGCTAGAAGTGTAGTTGACACTGCATGTAAGTTTTGACCTGCTTCATTATAATGCTGGGTCAGTTGGCCCTGTCCTTAGGTAGGCTGGTGACCCACCAGTCCCAAGGAGCTCATCATTTTGGTGCCAGCCTACTGCAGCTCAGAACTCCCGAGCTCAAGAGATCCATTGGCCTTAGCCTGCCCAGCTGTAAGAACCACAGGCAGGCACTTACATGTGTGGCTCTCACGGCTCACTGAGATTGTAAATTATAGATTGCTTGCAGATCTGCATTGGCAGAAGGAGTATTCTCTACACCAACGCTATTACAAATTCAAGCCAAAAAAATGTACAGAGCACAACTCTCTCTTTCTCTCTCTTTTTTTTTCTGTTTTTTTGACCCTCCAGTCTTCTTCCCCAGTCTCTCTGCAATAACATTGGGATAGAGTTTCTGTATATCTTTAGAATGAATAATTTAGTCCCATTTCACTTGCCTCCAATTCTGAGAAGCAATAGGAGATTATGGCTGCCTTAAAATATTTCATTTTGGTTTGACCACTGCAGAGAATGTTTCTTTACAGAATTAACTTTGCCAGTTCTAGAGGACTTCTCATTGTTCCTTTGTGAAAATCATGGAGAAGCAGAACCAGCTTTTACCCAGAATCAAGGCCCTGAGCCCCTGGAGCCTGGCCACGTTGGGCAAAGAGTGACACGATTCTGAGCATGCTGGGTTTCTGCCCTGTTGGAGCTTTGCTGAAGGAGTATCCTCCTCTTATAGCCTTACTATATAGCCTGAAGGCAATGACTAGCCTTCAATTTCTCAGTCTTTGGACAGGATTTAATTATACCTCCAGTTAAAGCTGGAGTGGATTTAATTACCTAACGAATTAACCTTTAGCTAAGAAAGAAGTGCCTTGTGCATTTTGGGGCTCAGCACACAGGGCATGTCTCAGAAGCCATAGGCTGTGCAATCTGCTGTGTGGGAGAGCATTATGTGCTTATTACCAGGGGTGAGTTTAAGGGTCTAGGGAAAGCAACTAGATTAAAAATTTTTTTCTATCATATTTTAATTTATTTTGTTAAGTATTTCTCAATTATAAGTATACATGTGTATGTATGTATGTACATATATATATAATTTTTTTGGTAGGACATTTATTTTTTTCATGGGAAACACTCAAAAATCTTTTTGTCTCTGAGAAGTCATCTCAATCAATTCATATGTATACTTTCCTCCCCTAGGCACCCTGCTTCCCTAGTAGGGAAATGAAGCTGTGATCCTTTTTACTACTAGTAAAATATTACAAAATATTCACAATGAAAGTTAAAAAAACAAACAAAATCAGAAACAAAAACCTCAAAAAACAGTGGATTTCAAAAATAAAATACAGACACTAAAACCCTATCTATCCCACACCTCCAAAGAAAAGAGGAAATGGTGGTGGTGGGTATAGCAGAAATGTGAAGGAACATTGCTATAAAAGTTTACCAGCCTACTCTGAATGAAACATCTTTTTCTTCTCTGCAATAAATTCTGACCAAAACTAAATAACATTAAGACAATCCTTGCTCTAAAGTTAGGACATGCTCTGATAGAGTAAAAGTTAACTCCTCTGCACACAGGTCCAATATGGAAAAACCCCTTCCTGGCATCCTAGGCTTTCACAGCAGCCCCTTCACCTCTTTCATGAAGGCACTCTATACATCATCCTTGGTTTGTACTGAACAGGAGCAGAGGGACCCGGTTTAGGCACTGTTTTGGTGAGGGTTGTAGTAGAATCTTCTCCTGACTAGGGAGTAGCAGCTGCTACTTTATTCTCTCATTGAACCCGCAGTGCAGTGGGCACAAATCTGGCAATTTCTGCCTTGGGATTAGTGAGTTGTGACTTGGCTCTGATGAAAGCTGTGGCTTTCTTCTCAATAGTGGCTGCACTTGTATCACTTACTTTTGGTCTCTGGATCAAATTGGGTGGGGCATTTAAACCCCCTGGATTTGGCAAGGGAGGGAAAAAGCCCAGGTGGAGTAGGTTCAAGTGGAAGCACCAAAGGTAGGAACATCATACCAGGATGAGGCGGAAGTATGCCTGGATTTACTAGGGGAGGTAGCCTCATTGGTGGTCCTCACGGAGGAGGACAGGAAGATGACCAGGAGGTGGTCCTGGTGTTGGACCGGAAGGCCTGACTGGTGGAAGACCAGAAAGTAAAAGCTGAGGTAAAGACCCTGGAAGCCCTGGCATTCTAAGGGGTCTTAAGAGTGGAGAAGCTCCTGGAGGTGGGCCAGGAAGAAGGCCAGTGGGTGGCCCATGTGGTTGTAATGGTGCAGCAGGTGGTGGTCAAAGATGGGGTAGTCCTGGCATGGGAGATGCCTGTATTTGAGCAGGAGGGCCGGACTGTGGAGGTGGCTGCTGTTGTTGAGAAGCAGGAGACGATGATGCCCCAATCAGGAAGAGCTTCTCCTTTGTGCCGCTACCGTGTTGTATTTTCTGACTCAGTCATCAGATTCTACCTTCTCCTCATCCTCTGAAAATGCCTTCACTTTTTGCCAGGAATTTCCTGACCTGCCATTTTAAGCACCATAACTTGAAGAGGTTTTAATTTCTTCATATTTGTCTTTTTCTTTTACTATTTTCCAGTAACATCCGCAAATCATACCCTGAGACCTGACTTTTTGCCCTCACTGTTCTCTCTCTCTTCATCATCATAGTGCACAAACTCCCCTCCGCTGTCAGCATCCGACCTGTCAGTGTCACTGGCAAACTGTGGTCCTCGTGCCTGCCTTCATTCACGTCTCCAGGATAACCATCTTCACTGGTGCTGGAAGCTTCACCATCATGACCTTGAGGAGCAAGGTCTGGACTATATAAAATATCCTCTCCTTCTAAGTCAAAGCCCACTTTATGGGGCTTTCTCAGAAAGGCTTTTTCTCAGAAAAACCCCAGAAGGTATTCTGCCAGGAGGCAAATGAGGAACACCATGTCCAAGAAGAGGAAGTATAGAAATTGCCCTGATGAGAGGTTCATGAGAAGAGGTTTGGTTTTTTGGGTTTGGGGGCTTTTTTTGCGAATAAAGGGTGACTGTGATGTCTTGGATCAAAATGGTAGAAGGAACGTGAGGCATATTTGGCATTTCAATATACTGAGCATTCTTTACAGCATCAAAGTATTGGCCTCTTCTGCTCATATTCTACCTCTAACTTTCAAAGTTCTTTTATAGATATCTGGATTTTCCCTGGGCTAGTTGGAGGGGGAGGAGGAGCCTTTATTTTCACCTCTCCGTTGAGCCCTAAGCCACTGCCATCTTGAAGCCATGCTGCACTACCTCTATTTTTATTTATTTCATTAAATATTTCCTGATTCCATTAAAAAATTTTTGTAACATTCTTTTAAAAAATTTTTGAGTTCTAAATTCTCTCCCTCCCCCCTTACCCTACCTCTTGGGAGGGCAAACAACATCGTATCAATTATACATGTCAAGTCTTGCAAAATATATTTCCATTTTAGCTATGTTGCAAAAGAAAACACACAAAAACCCCAAGAAAAATAAAGTAGAAAAAAAGTATGCTTCAATATGCATTCAGACTTCATCAGTTCTCACTTTGGAGGTGGATCACTTTTCATCATGGGTCTTTTGAAATTGTCTTGGATCATTGTCTTGATCAGAGTAGCTAAGTCTTTCACAGTTGATCATCATTACAATATTTCTGTTGCCATGTACAATATTCTCCAGGTTCTGTTCACTTCATTTTATATGAGTTCAGTACAATGTTGCTGTTTTTTGTATGATCATCTCCTGGTTCTACTCACTTTACTTTGCATCAGTTCATATAAATCTTCCTAGGTTTTTCAATAACCGTCCTGCTCATTTCTTATAGCACAATATTCCATCACAATTTTATACCACAACTTGTTCAGCCATTTCCCAATTGATGGGCATCCCCTCAATTTCCAATGGAAAGAAGCTAGGTTGAATTCACTAGGAAAAGGCTTTTTGTGAGTTCTTTTTAAAAATCAGAGTCAATATATTTGTAATTCTGATAATATATAAAGCTCTGCTTACCATTTACATTATGACCTTCAATAACTTCACAATATGACCCCTTCTTACTTTTCCAGTCTTTTCACACTTTTTTTCCCTTCTACATACACTGCAGTTCAGCTTTGCAAAGAACATTCCATCTCCTGTCTCTGTGACTTTATACATCCCCCATGTCTGGAATGCTCTCCCTTCTTATCTCTGCATCTTAGCTTTCCTGACTTCCTTCAAGACTGAACCACCTTCTGCATAAGGCATACTCTTAGACCTAGCTAAATTACTATTAGGAATGTAACCCAAATATAAAAGAAACAGGAAAACCACATATATATAGTCGTTATTTATAGCAGCTCTTTTTTTTGGTGGTAGACAACTTTGCAAGACTTAAGAATTCCAATCAACATAATGACCACTCATGATTCAAGAAGACTAATGATGAAGCATGTTACCCAATTCCTGACAGAGAGATAAAGACTCAGGGTGGAGAAAGATATATATGTATTTTTGAACATGACCATTTGTGGGAATTCGTTTTACTTAACTACGCATATATGTTATTAGGGTTTTCTTTTTTTTCTCCCAATGGTGAGGGTTGGGTGGGAGAGAAAAATGACTTTCTGTTACTTAAAATTTTTTCTAAATTAATTTTAAAGAAGTACCTAGAGTGCTGTTTAGGTGGTAATGAGCAAGGCCTAACCTTCCCATTAACCATTTAATCATTTAATAAGTATTTATTTTTACAAGCATCTTTCCCCTCCCACTGTTATTCCAATTTGAACAATTAAAAAAATCAAACTCTCATCACAGATATGCACTTGATATCTATCAAAACAAATTTCCACATTTGCCATGTCTGAAAATGTGTGTTTCATTCTTCATTTTAAATTTATTACTTCTTTCCCTGGGAGGTGTGTAAAGTATTTCATCTTTAGCCCCTGGGACTCCTGGTTTATCATTGCATTGATCAGAGCTCTAAAGTCTTTCTAAGATCCGCCCCTCCCATGATATAGTCATCATTTTATAAATTGGCCTCCTAGCTTTTCACCCTTCACTTAACATAATTTCATGGAGAGCTTCCCAGTTTTCTCTAAAATTGTCCAGTCAGCCATTTCTTATATCACAATAATATTCCACTACATTCATATCCCATAATTTGTTTCTAGTTCTTTGCTACTACCAAAGCAGCCAGCATCTCAGGTTTCTAAAGAATTTTACACCCATCAATTCTCTTTCCTGCTTTCCTGGAAGGATGAGGTAAACAGACAATACATCGCTATCTTGGCTTCACAGAAGGAAGATTTTAAGTAGTTTCTCTTTCAAAGCAAGAGGGGAGGGCAAGAGGCCTGCTGAGGAAGGGATGGGGGAGGAGATTGAGGAAAGATGCTAAAGCTATAGTCTCAGCAGATGATGTGCATCTGAATGAGGATCTAACACGCCGCATTTGTTGCTAGCAGGGATGAAAGAATTTTACTTTGGCCCCCCAGAATCTGCCTCTGTCTCTTGGAATCTGGCTTCTAAATGGGAATATTCATGAAGGAGGCTTACTGTTCCACACGCTCACTGTGAGTCCAGTAACTAAGCTTCAAAGTACTTCTTAGATTCATTAATCATTTCTCTTCTTTCCCAGTTATAGTCTCCTTTTGTTTACTATTAATTATTTGGAGCCTCTGCTTTTTATGCCATTAAAATGTGAATTTGTTAAAAAAAATGAATCAGAGGAAGTGAGAGAGAAAATGGTGGAAAACTGAGAGGATGAGGAATTCGATTCAATTCAACAAACTTCTATTGTGCAACTACTCCATGCCCAGGCACTGTACAGAGACAAAAAGTCAACCAGTCCCTGGTCCTCAATGAACTTACATTCTACTGTGATGATATGATATGTGAGTAGTAATATAGATAGATGAACTGATACACACAAAGTATATACAAACTAATGCAAAGTGATTTCAAGAGAGACAAGAGACTGAGAGGAGGAAAGGGAGAGGGAGGGAGAGAGAGAGAGAGAGAGAGAGAGAGAGAGAGAGAGAGAGAGAGAGAGAGAGATGAGAAAGGGAGAGAGGGGGAAGGAGGGAGAGGGAGAGTTGAAGAGAGAAATATAGAAAGAATAAGAGACATAAATTGAGAGAAAGAGATTGAAAGAGAGAGAAAGATTGAGAGAAAGGGGTAGAGAGAGGGAGAGAGACCGAGAGACAGAGAGACAGAGAGACAGAGACAGAGACAGAGACAGAGAGAGAGAGAAAGAGACAGAGACAGAAAGACAGAAAGACAGACAAATTTATTTGGGAAACCAGGAAAGGTTTTCTGCAGTTTCTGGCACCTAAGTTGTGCTAGAGATTCAGTGGAGGAAAGATGAGAAGAAAGTACATTCTAGACAAGAAGGACCACTTGTACAAAGGCATGGAGGTGGTAGATGGACTGCATGCAAAGGCACCAGGTAGCAAATCAACTGGACTGGAACAGAGAGAACAAATGGGAAGAAATATGAAGTAAGACTGAAGAAGGAGATGAGAGCCAATCTTGATGTAATTTGAGTAGGGGGCAGGATGCCAAGGTATAGTTTGAGGAAAATAAAGCACCACAAGACAGAAAATGAGGGAGTTAGTAAAGAATAAAGCAAGCCGGTTTTATCGAGGAGAAATATGATTGGAGACAGGGAGTCTAAGAGGATGAAAACAGGTCTTACTGGGGCCCCAGTGGAAAGAGGGTACCTCAAACCATTAAGTTTTATAAAGATATTTGTAAGACATTTTTATCTGGATCAAACAGAACCATGCATGGTGGGTTGGGGAGGAGAAAGTAGTGGGGAGCATGGCCTCAGTGTACAGATCAAAGTTTGGGGACTGGTACTGATTCATGCTAGGTAGTGAGGCAAACATGGAGGAAATGCATTTGGCCAAGGCAACTCAAGTCTCTAACCACCACAGGGCCTCTGTGTTCTTCCTCTCATTCTTGTTCTTGACAACAGCTCAACTCTTTATTGCCATCCCTCCAATCCAGAGTCAGTTCTACTCTCTGCTACCAGGGCTAACATTTCTTGAAACGAATCCCTCCTTTAATCTGATGCCTCTCTAGATGTCTGCGTATGACTGGAGAGCATGTCTCTGCTCCCTCATCTGTGCTTATGTAGAACTGACTCAACTCGACCAGCTGAATGGAGTATCCAATTCAAAGTGCCAAGACTGATGGAGAAGAGAGGAGGAAAAATATCCCATGGGAAAGGAATCAATTGACCAAAGACCAACAATCCCTCCCCCTTCCCTTACCAAGAACAACAGCTTAACAACTTTGGTCTTTGCCAGACACTGTCATCTTAAGTGATCATGAATTTCTTACAGGCCTAAATGAGATTTTCTCTTTCCTAGGGCCCAACTCACTACTCAAGTGTGTACACCTTGTCTTTCCCAAATACAAGAGGCAGAGGTAGCTAAGTGTGAACACTTGGAGCCTAACAGTTTTGGACCGGTCTGAGAGGGAAAGGATGGCATTAGACCTACACACACCTCACACCTGAGAGGCATCCATGGCACAGTGACCAGAGAGCTGGCTTAAAGTCAGGAAGGCCTAGGTTCAAGTCTAGTCTACGTCACATACTAACCTAGGGAAGCTAAACTGGGCAAATCATTAAACCTCTCAGGGTTCCAGACAACTTTCTAACAGAAGTCATATAGCAGGAGTTGATCTGCATTGGTAGAGGGAATTAAAATTCTGTATAATAATGACATTACAGATCCAGCAAATATATGAAGTTATATACATATATGATGTATTTATAGAGACAAACACATATATGATATATGATATACATAAACACATATTATATGTGGTATATGGATATACATAAACATTATATACAATATATCTACATATATACATATTGTATAGATGGTGTATGTATATACACATATATTATATATTCACCTACACCCACATATACCTTATATATTGTGTATGTATCTATACATATATATTATCTATGTTGTGTTTATACACATACATATACATTATATGCTACACGTATACATGCATGTATATGCTATATGGTGTATTTACATATACACATACACATTCTATATGATGTGTATATACATTTACATATACATGTGATATAGGTATATGCCATACATATACATTATATATGATGTGTGTATATACATCATGTATTAGATGTATGTAGTACATACATATCTATTTGTGTAATATATGGTGTAAGTATATACACACATATTATCTATGATGTGTTTATATACATACATATACATTATATGCCACATGTATACATACATGTATATGCTATAGGATGTATTTACACATATACATATACTTTCTATATTATGTGCGTATACATTTACATATGCATGTGATATAGGTGTATGCCATACATATGCATTATATGTGATGTGTGTATATACATCATGTATTACATGTATGCAGTACATATATAGCTATTTGTGTAATCCATATGCATCCTATATGATGTCTATAACACACATATGCATTCTATATTGAGCATATGATCATTACATATATATTATATATGATGTATGTTTATGCATGTACATACACTACATACAAATAGGTTGAAGGTGTGATGAAGTATCAGAGGAAATAGGCAGCAGAGACAAAGAATTAAAGATAAGAAGGTAGGGGAGCTTGGACTATTTCTGGCAAGGATTCTAAAGCCCTCAGTGTGTTCTAACTACTGCTTATGTCGGGGCAGGGCATTGGCAGGGAAAGGCTAATTATCAATTGTTCTTCCACACCTGGGAAACAAGTTGTTTAGGTGAGCGATTGCCAAAAAGGAAGACTTTGGCAGTCTATAAAAGGTGGAACTCTAGAGTCTATAGCAACAGGGAGCTGGAAGGCATCCAAAAATAATGTCCACTCTCAGTTTCAGCAGGTGTAGGGGAGGGAATGCTTCTACGGAGTCCCTGAGATTGTACTATATTCAAACTATGTGTTTCTGCTATAGGCCTACTACAAGCTTGACAGCAACATGGCACAGTGGATCAAGCTCTGAACCTGAAGTCAAGAAGACCTGAGTTCAAATCCTCAAACACTAACTTCATGACTTTGGGCAAGTTACTTCACATTGGCCTCAGTTTCCTCATGTGTAAAATGGTGATAATAACAGTACCCATCTTGCAGGGTTGTTGTGAAGAAAATATGAGATATTATTTGGAAAACACTTTGCAAGCTTTAAAGTACTATATAAAGGTTAGTTATTATTATTATTAGTCTGTTGACTCCACGAGGCATTAGAGGAGGACTTTATTTGGTTGGGGGAGGGATAAAATTGGAGGGGTAGGAGAGGAAAACCAGATATTAGTTCTATTTTTATATTTTGTTTGCAAGAGCAACTTCCTGAGAATTTTACAGGGTTAGTTTGGATTCAGTTAGTAAAGCATTTATTGAATGCTTACTATGTGCCAGGCACTGTGCTAAACTGGGAATACACATACAAGCAGAAAGAAACACAGTCCTTGCCCTCAAGGACCTTATACTCTTTTTTTAAAAAAATATTTATTTATTTTTAGTTTTCAACATTTGCTGTTATAAGATTTTGAGTTCTAATTTTTCCCTCCCACCTCCCTAAGATGGCATGCAATCTGATATAGTCTACACATGTACAATCATATTAAATATATTTCCACATTAGTCATGTTGTGAAAGAAGAATCAGAACAAAAGGGAAAAACCATGAGAAAGAAAAAAAAAGAGAGAGGAAAAAATAGTATGCTTTGATCTGCATTCAGACTCCATAGTTCTTTGTCTGGATGTGGATAGCATTTTCCATCATAAGTCTTGTGAATTGTCTTAGATCCTTGCATTGCTGAGAAGAGCTAAGTCTATCAAAGTTGATCATCTCAATGTTGTTATTACTGTGTACAATGCTCAAAGAGCTTACATTCTAATGGTAGAAAACAACACATACAAGGAAGTTAAAAACGTAGGGGATGGGAATAGGGCAGGAGGGATGACCACAAAGGAACTTATTTGGTTGAGGGTGAGGGAAAGGGGGGATAGTACAGAAAGTCTTGAGTGCAGCCTGGAGGATAATGAAGCATGACTGACCTAGGCCCTTCTTTAAATGAGGGCTCTCATTCAGCGCAATCTCCTACACTGTACACTGTACGTTGAAAACAAATGCTTCTACCGATGACCGAGATCACAGGAGCATAGACAGAGCTAGAAAGGAAGTTAGGGATTATCTAGAAGGTTGAATAACTTGCTCAAGGTCACTATGTGCCCCTGCCCCACCCCCATCCCCCTTGGTTGAGACTAATGGGCTGAACTGACACGTGGACCCGTATTTTCAGACCCTAAATCCACCATGCATACCTGCAGTACCAAGATCCTGGAGGACCATTTAAATCATCAAGAAAGATCAAATTATATTCAGTCTAGTTTGATGGTGAAGTATGTGTTAATGAGTCTCAATTCTTTTTCAGTTTTTAATTAAAGAGTCACTATGTATTAGAGGTCTGAGGCCTGCGGCTGAGTAACCAAGGGAGGGAGCTCAGACCAAGGGGGCCCCCACCCCACAGCTTCTCTTGTTCCAAACCCTCACTCTTCATCTTGTCTCATCTCTCTCTGTCAGGAAGTGGGGCACATGATCCATCACCGCTCTTCAGGTCAGCGTGTTGATCCGTGTTCATGAGTCTCTCAACATTGTTTATCTTTACAATGTTGTTGTTATAGTACAAATTATTCTCTTAGTTCTGCTCATTTCATTCTGCATCATTTTAGACAAATCTTCCTTGGTTTCTCTGAAACTAGCCCTTTCACCATTTTTTTGGCACAATAGTTTTACATTTCATTCATATACCCTAATTTATTCAGCCATTCTCCAACTGATGGGCCCTTGCCTTAGTTTCCAGGTCTTTGCCAATTAAAAAAAAAGAGGGCTACAATATTTTTTTGTGTATATTTTTATGCGTATATATGTGTATCTCTCTCTATATCTATCTATATCTATGTATTGATCTATATATACACACATATATACATACATATGTGTGTATGTATTGTATGTGTATATACATATACATACACAGCATATATACATATATGTGTGTGTGTGTATATATATACACACATATATATATATATACACATAAAACTTTTTTCCTTTTTCTTTGATTTCTTTGGGTTATAGGGCTAGTAGTAGTAACACTGAGGTAAAAGGTCTACAGATTAGTGATATTTGGAGCATATCTCCACATTGCTTTCCAAAATGATTGAACCAGTTCACATTTCTACCAATTGTAGATTAATTATGTGAATTAATATGCCTGTTTCCTGCCAGCCTCTCCAGTACTTCTCATTGTCCCTTTTGCCAATCTTCGATAAACTGATGGATGTGAAGTACAACCTCAGAATTCCTTTAATTTTCATTTCTCTAATTTGTGATTTTTTTATATGTCCCTTGATAGCTTGGGTTTCTTCCTTTTAATTGCGAGGTTTTTGACTATTTATCAATTGGGGAATAGTTCTTATTCTTCTAAATTTAAATCAGTTCCTTATATATCTTGAAAATGACACCTTTATTAGAGAAAATCGCAGTAAAGATTTTTTTGCCAGTTAGTTATTTTCCTTCTCATTTTAATTGCATTACTTTTGTTTATAGTGCAGGGGTGAAATTTGAATTCAGTCAAAGGGCCGAGCTTGAGGACCTAGAGGGCCACATGTGGCCTCAAGGCTGTAGATTCAGCACCCCTGCAAAAACTTTTAAATTTTATGTAATGAAAGTTGTCCTTCTTGTTTTCTGTAATCCTTTTAATCTTTTATTTGGTCATGAATTCTTCCTCTTTTTAGAGAGCTGGAAAGTTATGTTTTCCTTATTCTTCAATTTTGTGAGAAGATTTTCTTGTCTAATCCATGTATTCTTTTGGAGCTTATCTTAGCATATGGTATAAGCAGTTGATTTACACCTAATTTCTGACTTACTGCTCTTTAATTTTCCTAGCAGTTTTTGATAGGTAGTAGTCTTTATCTCAGGAGTTACAGCCTTTGGGCTTATGGAATATCGGCTATTAATTTCATTTGCTTCTGCATATTGTGTACCTAATCTGTTGCACAGATCAACCTCTCTTTTTTTTTAACCAGTGCCAATTTTTTTTTATGGTTACTGTTTTGTAGTGCAGTTTGAGACCAAGTTCTTCTAGGTCACCTTCTTTCCTACTTCATTTTCATTATTTCCCTTGAGATTCTTAACTTTTTGTTGCTCTAGATATTTTTTTCTAGCTTTGTAAATTAATCCTTCACTAGTTTGATTGGTGTTGCATTGAATAAATTAATGAATTTATGTAGTAGTGACATTTTTACTACCCATGAACAATTAATATCTCTCCAATTCTTTATGTCTGTCCTTATTTCTGTTTTGTTGTTGTATTCATGTAGTTCCAGTGTTTATCTTGATAGGTAGACTGAGAATTTTATACATTCTATAGTTATTTCTAATGGAATTTCTCTTTTTAGTTATTTTTACTGAGTTCTGCTGGTAGTATATAGAAATGCTGATGATACGTGTGCATTTATTTTTATGTCCTATAACTTAGCTGAAATTACTGTGTCAATTTTTAGTTGACTCTCTAGGACTCACTAAGTAAAACATTATATTTTCTGCAAAAAGCAATAATCTTGTTTCCATTTTCCCTTGATTTTTCTTTCTTATTGCTATACCTAGCTTTTCTAGTGCTACATCAAATAATGGCAGTGGTAATGATAAGCAACTTTGATTTATCCCTGATCTTACTGGAAAGCCTCTACTTTTTCTACTTTACATATATCACTGGTTCTTCATTTTAGATAGAGACTACTTACTGTATTAAGGAAAGGTTCATTTTTCCCCATATTTCCATATTTTCTGGTGTGTTTTTTAAAATAGGTATGGATGTTTTACCAAAAACTTTTACTGAATATTTTACTGCAATCATGTGGGGTTTTTGTCATTAATGTAGTCTTCTACATTTATAGTTTTCCTAATATTGAAACAATCCTGCATTCTGGTATAAATCCAATCTGGTCATACTACACAAACTTTTTTAACATCTTGCTGTAGCTTCTTTATTAATATTGTATTTAATATTTTGTGCCCTTAAGTGTGGATTTATAGCTTTTTCTAAACTTTCCCTGGCTTAGGTATTAAAACTATATTTGTATCATAGAAGGAATTTAGTGGAATTCTTTTGTTTCTATTTTTAAACAGTTCATATAATGTTAGAATTAATTGTACTTTGAGTATTTGATAAAATTTGATTGTAAGTCATTTGCTTTTCCTCTGGGATTTCACGTATGGTTTGTTCAATTTCTTTTTCTGAGATTGGATTGTTTAAATTCTCTATTTCATCTTTGATTAAGCTGGGCATTTTATATTTTTGTAAATAAATATTAGTTTCGTTTAAGTTGTCAGTTTTATTTAACATCTAATTCCTAATAATTTTTTAATTTCTTCTTAATTTGTTGAACAAGAGATCATTTCATCAAAAAGATGACAACAATGAGTCAACAAACCAAAATTTAAGGGATTCAGTCAAGTATTCCTCAAGGGAAATTTTCTATTTCTAAACTCTTCATCAAGAAAAGAGAAAAAGAACAGCTCCATCAATTGGGCATGTGACAAAAACTAGAAAACTATTCTTACGTGGTAAGCACGGATTTGGAACCAAAGCAAATGGATTTTAATCCTTTCTCAACCATTTCTTACTTGTGTGACCTTTGGCAATCATTTAATCTCTTAATTTTCTTATTTGGGAAATAAGGGATTTGGAGTCAGGAACCTCTAGTCCTTTCTAGGTCTAAATCTATTTTTCCATGAGCCTGTAATCTGTCTGTAGTCAATAAGCCAGATAGTAAAGGGAGGTTATGAAATCTCTTCTCCTTAAATGTTGGATAAACATACCTGTTGGTCTTACATGCCCATCTGTGTGGGAAGCCCAGGAGATGTTCTTCAAAGTCCTTTTCAGTCCAATGATAACTTAAAATAGAAACAGACTAGGGAGGTGTGGAGCTGAAACTAAAAACTAAAGCTGACATTGGAAACAAATAAGGACTAATGAATCAGAACTTAATGAACCTGGGTGGATCTATGAGGAGAGTCAAAGTAAAGAAAGAGCAGCTTTACAGGTACCTTGTGAAATGATACAGAAGGAATTTAACAGCCTGGTATAGAAAATGAGTCCACTCTGTGAAGTCAAAGACCCTGTGTTCAAGTCCTGCATTTGGTACTTACTACCTCTGTGACAATGAACAAGATACTTAACTTCCATGGGTCCCAGTTTCCTGATCTGAAAAGTGAGGGTGAGGTATGGGGAGTGAGAATAGATCTTTCCAGCTATGAGAAGCAGGTCCTGGGGAGTCAGGTTTCAAAGCACAAGTCTTTCAGTGAAAGTTGCTCATTGTTAACACTGTTATATTAATTCTGCAAAATTGTTTCAAGTGTATCTCTGTCCTTCTACCATGCAATGGCACATGAATGCAATCTTTAACATTTCACTCAAGGCTTCTCTGGGAAAAAAATATTACTGGAGATGTGAAACAGATGGATGCATCTTTCTCTCTCTCCAAAGACAGAGAGCTCCCTCTGCTGTTAATACTCAGAATTACAGAGGTCATGGAAATCAGAACTACAGGGGCCTTAAAAATCACTTAGTCTAACGTCCTCATTTTATAGACGAGGAAATTGAGACAGAAAAATTCTCCTGAAATTACACAGGTAGTAGGTAGCCACGCTGAGATTTCAACTGAGGTCTTTTGAGTACAAATGCAACAGAATTTTCACTACACCTTGGTAGCTTTCTAGGAAAATCCTCTAAAACTCCCCTGACAAGGGATTGTCTAACCTTTGCTTAAGAAATTACAGTGAGAGGGCAGCTAGGTGGTGCAGTGCATAGAGCTCTGGCCTTGGAGTCAGGAGGACCTGAGTTCAAATCCAGCCTGAAACACTTGACACTTACTGTGTCATCTTGAGCAAGTCACTTAACCCCAATTGCTTCACCAAAAAAAAAGCAAAAAAAAAAATTACAGTGAGGGAGAACTCACCATCTCACAAGGTGACTTGTTCAACTTTTGTACAGTTCCAATGGTTAGAAAGTTGTCTCTTATATTGATCCAAGCTGCTTGATTTCTGGGGTTTTTTTGTTTGTTTGTTTGTTTTGCTGAAGCAGTCAGGGTTAAGTGACTTGCCCAGGGTCACACAGCTAGTAAGTGTGAAGTGTCTGAAGCTGGATTTGAACTCAGGTCCTCCTGACTCCAAGGCCAGAGCTCTATTCACTGCGCCACCTAGCTGCCCCAAAGCTGCTTGATTTCTGAGAATTTCTAAAGAGAGAACAATTTTATGGCCATTGTCCCTTTCTTCTTTTGAAAAAAAAAAAGTTTAATTGCTACTTTGTGTTTTGCATTGTGGTCATTTGTAGTATGGGCTGGACTCAGGCTGTTTTGGGGCATAGGTTCAGAATTGAAATGAAATGAGACACCATCTAACAGTTAACAAAAGGTAAACAAAGCATATAATGTTTAAACATTTGTTATAGATACTTAGGGCAGTGAAGTGGCATAGTGGATAGAAAGCTGGCCCTAGAGTCAGTAGGACAGGAGTTCAAGTTTGGCCTCAAACACTTATTAGCTGTGTGACTGTAGGCAAGTCACTTAATCCTGTTTGCCTCAGTTTCTTTATCTGTAAAATGAGTTGGAGAAGGAAATGGCAAACCACTCTTGTATCTCTGCAAAAAGAAAAACAAAAACAAAATCCAAATGGGGACACAAAGAGTCAGACATAACTGAAACATCTGAACAACAAACAACGCTCAGAATGAGGAAGATGGAATTATAATCACACTGAATCAAGAAGCTGGAAAGTTTCAGCAGCCAGTTCTAACTACAACTGGGCACGGTTTCAACCTTAAGCAGATAGAGCGCTGTGCCTAGAGTCAGGAAGACCTAACTATATTCAAATCTGGCCTCAGACACTTCCTAGCTTTGTGACCCTGGGCAAATCACTTAACCTCAACTTGCCTTAATTCACTGGAGAAGGAAATGGCAAACCTTTCCAGTAACTTTGCGAAGAAAACTCCGTGGACAGCATGGTCCATGAGGTCACGAAGAGTTGGATATGACTGAATAACAACAATACTGGAATCAGCTCATACCAGCTCCCAAGAGCCATATGTTAAATCTTCATATGGAAATTTATACTTTGGAAATCAGCAAACGCCACAAATCTGGGTTTGATTTATTATTTTGTTGATTGCCCAGACTTAAGAAAGTTATGCAGAAAATGTTAATAATGCAGATTAAATTTAAAAGTATGTCATGAGTAATTTTTTTTCAGGAATGTTAGTTGTTAAACATTTACCAGCTTATGTCTCTACAGAAGACAGTCTCAGGAGAGGTGGGCCACAGATTCCTCTTGCTAGTCACCTCAAAAAGCAGAGTTATTTGAACAGGTGGAAGCTATATGATGATGTGGTACTGACATTCTAACAGGGGCACAAGAAGCAAGTGTCTCTGTGAATGCCTTCAAAGGGTATTGAGTGACCCAATTAAGAGAAACAGGACCTGTGAGTGGACTGACTCTGTGCTGAGAGTTTTAAGAGGGCAAAGAGAAAAGAGGGTAAAAGGAACACATTAGTGTAGGAAGGAGGAAGAAAGAGATGGAACATGCTATGTCTCCTAATTGGAGTTTATGAGAAGACAAACACAGAGAAAAAAGTGAGAGGAACAGGCATCAGATGAGCCTCACTCATTTTAAATTGACAAGATGGTTGGAGTTGAACACACACAAACATTTTGGTATAGGAAGATATCAATTATGGCAGGGAAACAAGTAAGATTGGGAAGAGGGGGAGGCATTAAGAGGAAGGATAATACCTTTGGGGGAATAGTCACAAAATAAACTTCCTGATCTTGAAGAGAAACTTAAAAAAGGAAAGAGCTATAATCTATGGCATACCCATCAATTGGGGAATGGTTAAATAAATTGTGCTATATGAATGTAATAGAATAGTATTGTACTATAAGAAATAACACAAGAGATAGTTTCAGAGAGTCCCAGAAATTATGAACTGATGTAAAACCAGGAGAACAATTTAAACAAGAAAAATAACGGGAAGACTTAAGAATTCTGATCATTGACCAATTGTGCATCCAGAGGACTCATGATAGAGCATGTTACCTGCCTTCTGACAGAGAAGTGATGGACTCAAGATGGAGAAAAAGATATACTTTGGGACACGGACACTTTGTAGATTCATATAGCTCTCCTTCTGGCTTCCCAGACTTTAACTCTGTGCCTCAGCTGCTATCTCTCCCTTGAACTTCCCTCAGTGCCTGGGGCCTTCTTACTCTAGAACATCTCTTCACTATAGTGAAGAGTAAGTACACTTTTCTCCAGTTGGTGAGTTTATCCTAGGACCTCTATTTTGGTGAAGGACTTGGGCCAGCCAGCCTTCATTCCCCTCCCAACTGTGTTCCTGAATTTCTGAACTTCAAAATCAGGTACTTTCTCACTCCCTCCACCCTTTTCCACTTCTGTTTGTATATTGTCTCCCTCTTACCTCCATTAGACTATACGCTCCTTGAGGGCAGAGAGTATCTTTCTTTTTGTTTGTATTTGTATCCCCACTACTTGGCACAGTGCCTGGTACATAGTAAGTGCTTAATAAATATTTGTTGCCTTACCTTGTTTGTTTTTTATAAGGTTTTTTCTTTCTTTCTTTCTTAGTTTTTAATAGGGGAGGGATATTAGCAACAAAGGGGGGTTATCAATAGCAGTGCCAAAAAGGGGGGGGGCACTGAAACATTTTTTTAAAAAATGTACATTTTCTTCCTCTCCAGTTCCTCCCCCATTCATTGAGAAGGCAAGCGATATATCAATTACACATGTAAAATCATGCAAAATTTTTTATGCTTCTTTTTTCTGTTTTATTTTTAATAATTAATTTATTTTAACATTCATTTAAAAATATTATATATTTTAAAAATTAGTGGTTTGAAATTGAGACTTATATTTTAATATATAATCCTCTTTTGTATTCTGTATATAAGAATGCTCTCTTTTGGATGTTTAAGTTCATAATAAAAAATGTAATTAAAATATCCTGCTATTATAATCAGCCATTTCTGTACTAAGAGGAAGACAGTACACATCATTATCCATTTTCTAGGACTAGGATTAGTTAAGTCTAAGGTATGGATGCCTTAATGTTGTTGTTTTGTTTTTTTTAATATGCTTTTTTCTCATTATAGCCATTTCCTTCACACCCTCCCCCACCTTGAATTCTCCCTTGTGACAAAGGAAGGGAAGGGAATAAGCATTTATTAAGCACCTACTATGTGCCAGGCACTGTGCTATGCACTTCACAAATATTATCTCATTTGATCCTTTTAATAAACTTGGGAGATAGGTGCTATTATTGCCTCCATTTTAGTTGAGGAAACTGAGGCAGACAGTGGTTAAGTGACTTGCCCAGAATGACACAGCTAGTAAGTGTCTGAGGCTTGATTTGAACTCAGGTTTCCAAACCCAGCACTCTCTCTGCTGCCCACATCTTAGTATCATTTTTGTAATAAACTCTGTATATTCTACTTAAGGTCTATCTTGTATATCTTAACACAAAATTTATCCAGACAATGTCCTATTATTGCAAATCTTGGAATACCACGGAAGTCAAGGGATCAAAACTATAGGTGAAACCAACAATGCGAAAGTGCATGCTGGGTGTGGGCAAATTGTAGCATATTTCCAAAGTGCCTGGCATGGTAGGTACTTTAAATTGAATGGAATTGGACCCATGCTCAAAAAGTGATGAAGGATATTGAAAAATATACTATCAGAAAAGAAGGTGGTTTAATCACATAGTGAAAGCAAAAGGTAGTAACTGACTTTTATAAAAGCTATAAAGTTTACAAAATACTCGATTCAGATACCTCCTCACTCCACTATTGCAGGCCACTTCTCACATTGGTTGGTTCTTCCAAGAAACCTCATTTCGGGAAGGGTCTAAACTAGTCACCCCCCATTTTCTAGACTTAGCCACCATTCCCCTTACGCAGGGACCTCCTTCTCCCTCCTCCCTACTTTTCAGCTCCCCTTTAAATGTGTTGTTTTCCCCCCATTAAACTATAATCTTGTTGTGGAGAGAGCCTATTTTTCTTTTTGCTTCTATTTATATCCCCAGCACCCAACACAGTGGTTGGCACATACTAAGTTCTTAATAAATGCTTGCTAACTGACACTCATTATCTCATTTGAGATAATAGGTGGATGGCCAGACTGTTCCTCCCGTACCTGTGAAGTGTGCACAGAAGAGGGCCTCCAACATGTTGGGTGGATGCTCTGGGGAAAATATGGAGAAGAATGTGAACAAGGGTTACACAGCATAAAAAGGTGTAAATAGGCATGTAAAGCTGGAATCTGAGCCTGTGCGATTTAACATTTTTTATTACTGACTTCAGTAAAAAGGCATAGACAACAAAGTTTAGAGGGATATGAACACAGTGGTTGATGCCATCTGGTGCCAAAAAGATTTTGGCAGTTTATAAGGGTTGACAAATTATTGTCTGAAGGCCAAATCCAACCCACTTCCTGCTTTTGTATTGCCAGGCAGTTAAGAATGGTTTTTACATTAAAAAGAAAAAGAAGTTTTATTGTAAAGACCATTTTGAGCTCAAGAGCCATATAAAAGCAGGTAGTGCCCAGGGGCTGTAGTTTTAGAACATTGGGCCACATCTTCTTTGATGAAATGTGATAGGCATAAACAGAAAGTCTTAGACTTGGGTTCGAAAAATCAATTTCACGTGTACTAGATGGGAGAGGCATGGTTAGACTGCTGTTTATCTAAGAAAGATCTGGAGGCTCCAGGAAGCTCAAGATGAGCCAATAGGGTGATATGGAAGCCAAAGACTACTGTGACATTGGACTTCATTGAGAGACAGGACTTCCAGGAATAAAAAGGGTATAATAAGGCTGCATAATCTGACCTTGGTCAAACAGCTTCTGATCGACTGTGCTCAGCCTTTTGTTCCAGGTGTAAATCATGTCAGTCCCCATCTTGAAGTCTACATTCTAATCAACCGAACTAACTACTGTTCCATCTATAAGACATTCCATTTCTTGTCCCCTGTGCTGAAATCCTCCCCTTCTTGGAATCCCAAGCTTCCTTCAAGACTCAGTCCATGTACCAGCTCATATATATCAGGTTTTTTTCTTCATCCCCCACCTAGAGTTGTTCTATTCACCCAACCTCCCTCCCATTACTTTATATTTTACTTATCTGTGTATATGTTTTATCTCCATTCCCACCTCAGTAGAATATAAGGGACTGTTAAATTTTTATCTTTGCATTACCAGTGCTTTGCAAGGTGCCTGGAACAGTAAGCATTTCAAATTTAATTGAAATGTGTAAAAGGTCTTCATGGGAACCTTCAAGATTCTGGTATTTTGAGATCTCTTCTATTCATGTGAATTATCTTTCAACTCTTCCTGGTACACATAGTAACAACAGTATAAATAATAGCAGAAAGGAGATTTCAAAATAAAATAGCATAACTGTACCTTAATAGTAATGGTGAATTCCTTTACTTTTCATTTCTTCCCTCAGCACTGATATACACAAATTATGTTTGCAATTCCCCATTAGATTTAAGTTCCAGAAGGAAAGA
Source organism: Vombatus ursinus (assembly GCF_900497805.2). NCBI lineage: Eukaryota > Metazoa > Chordata > Mammalia > Diprotodontia > Vombatidae > Vombatus > Vombatus ursinus. The sequence goes on from NW_020954550.1 coordinate 1,825,754, forward strand.
GACTGTCTCTTTTGCATTTGGACCTCAGTTAGTTAGTCAATCAAAACTAACATTTATTAAGCACCTACTATGTTGCAAGGACTGTATTAAGCCCTGGAGATATAAAGAAAAGCAAAAACCAGTCTCTGCACTCATGGAGCTCACATTCCATTGGGGGAGACAACATACAATAAGCATGTACAAACAAGACAAAGACAGGGTAAGTTAGAGTAGTCTCACGTAGAAAGTACTAAGAAGGTACTAAGGACAGCTAGGGGCATCTAGGTGGTGCAATGGTTAATGTGCTGGGTCTGAAGTCAGGAAGACTCATCTTCCTGAGGTCAAATCTGGCCTCAGACACTTTTTAGCTGTGTAACCCTGGGCAAGCCACTTAACCCTGTTTGCCTCAGTTTCCTTATCTGTCAAATGAGCTGGAGAAGGAAATGGCAAACCACTCCAGTATCTTTGCCAAGAAAACTCCAAATGGTGTAAACAAAGAGTCAGACACAACTAAACAGCCACAAAAACAAATAAGATTAAGGAGCACAGGGAAAGTTTTCTTGAAGATGATAGGACTTTAGCTGAGACTTGAAGGAAGTCAGGGAAGTCAGAAGGCAGAGAAGAAGAGAAGGGAGAGAGTTATGGCATGAGGGAGAGTCAGTGAAAACAGTTCAGTCAGTTATCAGTTGTTGTTCATCCTCAAAGAGGACCGAATGACATCATTATGTGGGATGTGTCCACCTGTGGCTGATCCGATCAAAATGAGCTCAGAAGGCTCTACCACAGGTCAGACACAAATAGCCTATATGAACATTTGGAATGGAGATGTTTCTAAATTTGTGCATCTCACAGGTTTTATTTTGTTTTGTTTTGTTTTTTGAGCTATTGCACTTCTGCTTTGCTCATAGAGCATAGTGCCTTCTTTGATGTAGACGTGCCATGTGGATGGTCCTGTGCCAGTGTCTCTCATGTCTCAAATCGATTCCAAAGTTCTTCAGAGAGATCTTGAGAGTGTCCTGGTATTGCCTCTTCTAAACTCCATGTGCTCTTGCCTTGTGTGAGTTCTTTTTAAATCGTTTTTTCAGTAAACATACATTTGGCATTCAAACAAATGGCCAGCCCGTAGGAGTTATGCTCTCTGCAAGAGAGTTTCAATGCGTGGCAGTTCAGCTCGAGAAATGACCTGAGTGATACATACCTTATCTTGCCAGGTGATCTTCAGAATCTTCTTAAGACAATTCAAAAGGAAGTGATTCAGTTTCCTGGCATGACATTGGTATATCATCCAGGCATACGATGAGGTCAGCACAATAGCATATAAGCTTGTTGACTAGATTAGTTTTGATTGCAAAACCCGATGCCAGCTTCACGGCACCCCCCTTCTTCACTGCAGCCACTCCAGAAGTTGGCCAACATTTGCCAGCCTTATTTCACTCAAGGCTGCTATATGGATTCAATACCTGCTGAGTTCTCTTGCAACAAGAGCTGTTTGTCTTTCAGGTCTACTGGATTTCTTGCCGGCTCTAAGTTGGTGCATAGTCCATGTCCTAATAGTGAGTGGAATCATCTTTGTAAAAGTTTTTGTACATTTTTTTGTGTTTTGACTGCAGGTTAGGATCCCCACCTGCCATGGTAAGCAGGCCAAGATTAGGTTGGGTGAAGCAGATAATTTTTAGGGCATCTTTTCTAGCCCTTTCCTCATGGCAGGAGGTGAGCAGTATAGTCCTTTAAAAAGACTGTTCAGACATCCAGGAGGCTGCCAAATTCCGCTGCTGCTTCAGTCTGGTGAAAAGACAACCCTATGGCCTGGGCCACACATGTGCAGGGTTGTGACTACAGCTCCCAATGTAGCCATATCTGCTGCTTTGTCACTTGTCCATTGCCACAGGACTTTGAGGTAGATAAAAATGGTAAAATGGCATGGGTGATGTCTTTTGACTCTCACATAAATTGACAGACCTGCATGAAGTCCTCAGCCTTACTCTTCCAGAGTCATTGGAGTCCAGTGACAAGACAAAAGTCAAGACAACTGATAACTGATGGCTTGGGATGCAGTGGATGACCTTGGAGTCAGTCTTTGATATCTAACCAGGCTCAAAGCCTGCCTGCTTCATCAGCCTTTAAGGCTGTTGAAACAAATGTTCTCATCTGCCCATTCCCCCAGGGATATAGACCCCTTTCTAATTCACCAATGGTTCTGAGTCCTGTCAGTTACCCTCAACCTAATTTTGCTCATCTGCTAAGATGTGTGGCCACTGTGCACACTACAGCTTCTTGGAGCCACAGGTGAGAGTTGGGTGTACTGGTTGAACACCAAAGGTGAATGAGCAGCCTTGAAAAGGCCTCAGCAAGCCCTCACACTAGAGGTACTAGTCTTCCTTGAACACCCATATACCCCTCAGCCAAAACACACCAAGTCAGGAAATGGAGTGTCTTGTTTCAGGTACAGCAAGATGGCACTATCACTGAATTGAAGACTATGTGGAAGGAAGGAAGGTGTAAGAAGACTGGAAAGGTGGGAAGGGGTCAGGTTGTTAAGAGCTTTAAAAACAGTATTTTATGTTTGATCCTGGAGGTTATTATTACCATTAGAATTGATTGAATGGAGGGTGAAATGGTCAGATCTATGACAATACTTTACACGGTATCTGGCATCTAGTGAGCTGTTTGATTCATTGATTCATTCATTCACTCATTCATTCATTCATTCATTCATTCATTCACTCAGTTACCTATAGGCAGTATGGTGTAACATATTGGTGATGACTCAATAGGTTGGAATTCACCTTAGGGAAGTCATTTACTCTCTCTGAGATTGAATTCTTCACCTACAAAATGGGGCTAATCACATTTGCACTACTTGTAAATCATAAAGCAATATAAAAAGATCTAAGATAATTGTATCCCAGGCTGTTCACTTATCTCAGTACTCTGTGCTCTCTAGCTATCTAGACTAAACAAAGTGTTGACTAAATTTCTATCACTACTGTCAGTATTTTCTTTTTGAAGTCTTGATCCTTCAAGTTCTTAGCAAGTTGAAGCAGGAACAATTTTGTTTAGGTGCCTCTAAGTTTATGCAAAGTTGCCAACTTCCATCTGGAGAATTATAGGAGTAGTGCCCCAGAAGACCACCAGGGGGCAGGCTGACACCATAGAAAATAACAAACTCTAGGAAACCATGTTGATCCTTGGTTGTGTGAAGACAAAGTGGGAATTTATTTGAATTTTCCATCCTCTGTCCCTACTCTAGAGTCTCACAATCCACAGCATAGACAGACTGCATTACTGAGCTCATTGTCAAACAATAGCTGAGTTTTAGAGAGCATTCTTCACATAAATCATGTCATTTGAGCCAACAGCATTATGGGATGGGGCTATAGTCATACACCTAGTAATTAGCAGAGGTGGAATTCGAACTAAGGTGTTCCTGACTTCAGGGCCACCAAACTGCCACTCAGTGTATTTCACATCATTTTTTCTTATCTTCCCAAATTCCACAAGCCAGCAAAATGTGCCATTACCCAACATTACAATTTTGATCTTTTATCCTATTAAGATGTTGCCTATTAATTGAATTAACCTATTGATCATTATGAGGTTAAACATGATTTAAATGTATGTAGTCTTCTAAAATAAGCCTATTCACAACACTTTTTTACAAAGTTGCTATTTTACTGTTCTTTTTATCCTATTTTATAAATATCTTTAGTTCAGACAACACTTTCATTTCTGAATGTATTCCTCCTCTGTTCCCTACCTAAGGAACCATCCCTTGTCACAGATTAAAAAAAGAAAAGAAACAAAATCAGGGAAGCAAAACTAACTGGTACATCAACTACTTTTTACAGTATATGTTATATTCCACACCCCAAGTCCTCTGTCCCTGAAATATGAAAAAGGAAGATGTTTTTTCCCAGTCATTATGTTACTGTTCATTTTAACTCCAGCAATTTAACCTGTTAATACTAGTTTCTTTGCCCTGTAAATAGTACTAGCTGATTAATACACATTGTTTGGTTGATGGATTGTTCAAGAGTTTTTAGATCACTAAATCCGAATATTTGTGGAAGTCAGATGTTTCAGACCTAAATAGAGAGCAGTCTCCCTCCTTCTCTTTTCCTGACCTTCCAGGTATAATACTTCTGTTCACTGGACCAATATGGGATCAATGATTTGCTCTCTATACTCTAGACTGAAGGTGGGAAACCTGTGACCTTAAGGCCACATGTGGCCTTCTAGGTCCCTGGGTGTGGCCTTTTAACTGAGTCCAAGTTTTACAGAACAATTCCTTTTATTAAGAGGATTTGTTCTGTGAAGTCTGGATTCAGTCAAAGAGGACCTAGGCCACACGTGGCCTCAAGACCACAGGTTCCCCACCCCTGTTCTAGACTCTAGACTCTGAGCCACCAAAACAGGTGAAAGAGTAGAGAATCCCTCTTCCATCCTTTCTGAAGACAAGTATTTTCATAGCTATTAAATTTCTCTCTTCCACTAAATTTCTACTTGCATTGCACAGAAAAGGCCTTGGATTCCCAAGACTAAGCTAGAAAGAGTAGAGAGTACTGACCAAGGGACAGACCTGGCAAAGTTCTGACCAGATGGTGGCCACAGAGGTGATTATGATTTTTTTGAGGGGGACCACAGGAATAGTTTTGGTGGAAGGAGAACCTACTCCAATGAAATCACAGGCCTTTTGAAGCATTAAAATAGTTAGCTATAATCACCTCTGTGTAGCTAATCCTAATAGAGTTTAACTCTTCAGTAAACTCACAGGTTCTCTGCCCAACCCTTGTTTAGGTTGGCATAAAGAAGCCCACCTTGGAATTGCTTGGAAGAAAAGAGAAGAAGGACTTTTCTCCTTCTCTTCTTGGGATCACTAAATTTTAGACTTGAGGAAAATTCAACTTTCCAAAATATGATGACTTCTAGGGTTGTTTCTTCCAACATTTCTTACACTTACCTTCTGTGTGTTCACTTCATGAACCTTTGAACTCTAGGCTGCTGCTCAGGGTTTCATTACCATGAACTTGCCTTTGGTTTTGACAAGGTCTCTTTGGGTTTGAGCAAAACAGTTTATCCTCCACCTCTTCTCTATATTTAGCTATCTTCCCAGTCATCAACTTCCTAGCAACTAATTGCATCTCTGATGCTTGTGCTATAATGGTAGGTCAGGCTTCCTCTTTTCCCTTCTCCTCCCTTCCCCAACCCCAACCAGATGCAGAAAAAGAACTCTCAGCCCTTCCCTCATGGCCACATGAGGCAGCGGGGTGCTCACCTGCTCATTCTGGACAAATAACTGGAGAGGAGGTTCCCCTGGTTGCATCTCTTGTTACTGGTGATTTTCATCTATTCACCAGGGGAGCTGATGTGTGCTGGGTGGAACTCCTGCCGAATGCATTTGGATTAGTTGTAACTACCTGTTGACACAGAAGTGTGTTGTCCAAAAAAGGTATGACATTAAATATATTCTTTTTATGGTGGGGAGGAAGGAGCTTTGTTTCCAAAATGATTATGTAATAAATTACTGCTTGTTTACCTGCTTGCAGAACAAATCTGTAAGGGGTGTACTTTGGGAGGCAAAACCCAAGCCCACTCACTCATCTAACCTTTTTTTGAAGTTTGCTCTAGAGTGGGATGAAAACTTGTTAAAATGATTACTAGAGTCTGACAATCACCCCTCATTTCTTGAATGCCTCGGGGTTCTACTGGAATTTCTGTTTTCACAGCAGTTTCAAATCTTCCCCATCTGCTTTGGTCACCTTCCATAAGGCTTGCTTGGAGTCTCAGGTTGGTGCCAGGTCCTGCAAGCTGAGCTGCTGACTGCCATGCCTACCCAGCTAGAGAAGGCCATGGATACCCTCATTAAAATCTTCCACTGTTACTCCAGCAAAGAAGGGGACATGTTCAAGCTCAACAAAGGGGAGTTGAAGCTACTGCTCCAGAGTGAGCTCACTGACTTCCTATCAGTAAGTGAGTTTTTCTTTTCTCTCTGTCTTTCAATTGGAGGTAAATGGAGGCAGTTCCAGGGACAGGAGTTGCATGTTCTACTGTTGTTTCTTTTGAATCTTGCAATTTGACAAAATGTCAACTGGGCCTGGAGCCTGGGACCTATCTACACATAGATAGATGGATGGATAGATAGATAGATAGATAGATAGATAGATAGATAGATAGATAGATAGATAGATAGAT
>NW_020954550.1:1831934-1832088 GCF_900497805.2 Vombatus ursinus
GATAGATAGATAGATAGATAGATAGATAGATAGATAGATAGATAGATGGGTGGGTGGGTGGATGGATACATAGGTGAATAGATAGATAGACAGACAGATAAGCAGGCAGATAGATAGACAAAAAGACAGGCAGGCAGATAGATAAATAGACAAA
>NW_020954550.1:1832098-1841611 GCF_900497805.2 Vombatus ursinus
ATAGATAGATACATAGATAGATACATAGATGGATAGATAGAGAGATGGATAGATAGATAGATAGATAGACAAATAGACAGGTAGGCAAGCAGACAGATAGATATAGATAGAAAGATAGATATAGATATAGATAGATACATATATTTACCTAAATATATAAAATCAAAAGCCCAGCATCAAGTGTGTGTGCATTTCATGATACATGTGGTTAAGGTGTGCCCTAAGACTTCTTTCACCTGCCTACCCCTGACCCTTTCAGTTTGTCTGTCACAGACCTGGAGCTAGAAGGGCCCTCGGAAGTCATTTAGTCCAACTTCCCTATTTTGTGGATGAGAAAACGGAGGCCAAGGGAGGCCAAGTGACTTAACCAAGGTCACGTAGGTAGTGACAGAGGCAGGCTTTGAACCTAGGTCTTTCCAGAGTCACCGCTCTTTCCACTGTACATTGTGAGCAGAACAAGAAGGGGAGAAAGTCGAAAGTGGCAGACCACTAAAGTGCCTACCAGTTCTAAATCTATGATCCCTACTCTTCTTTGAAACTCAGCTCCCTGTACTTCCCTCCATGAGGCTTTCTAGATCCTTCCAGATGCTAGTGTCTCCACCTGAAATGACCTCATATTGGCTTTTTAAACTTTTTATCTCTGCTTACATATGTACATATTGTTTCCCCAGATGGAATATAAGCTCTTTGAGTTCAGGGATTGCTTCATTTTTTTTTTTTGTATTTGTGTCTCCAGCATCCCACATAGTGCCTGAAATATTGCAGTTGATAAATGCTTGTTGATGAATTGATTGATAATCCTGTCATTCTGTTGGCAATTCAGCTCATAGAGCAGGGAGTCATGCCTAGCTGGTGGCAAAGTTGTATTGGGAATGATTCATCTGGGCCAGGATTTAAGTTGTGGATGATGACATTTCATGTAGCTTACTCTTCAGTTGATTAAAATATAGGCTTCCTTAGAAGAGAGGGGGAAAAAAGTCAATTTTGTGTAGTGAATGACTAAGATTTGGAAAGCTGCGTCAACTCAGCACAAGCTGATTGGAATCAATAGCTGGGGGTGTGTCTGGCATATGAGCCAGTTCAGGAGACCAGGTGCATAGCAAATGCACTCTTCTCAAATTGGCAAGGTTCAATAAATCTATGGAGAAGGCCTCCTATTAACAGATTGCGGCACCATCCTGATGAAAAAGTCATGTCTTCTGGCATGAGGGAGCTGCTTTGAATTGATCTGAGCACAACCAGGATGCTCAGACAAGACATTATTATGAATAAAGAATTTTGAAAGACTTCAAAACACTTCAGAAATGTGACCAGTAAATTATATGGATCTTGTTGTGATGTAGTTTATATGTTTTGCCCATAGTGATTCACGCTTAACATGCATTTTGAAAAACAAGGTATAGTATTCTACATGACCCTTGTTCAAGATTGGGTGCAGTAGAGTGAGCATTTGTTAGGCACCTACCATGTGTAAGGCCTTGTACTGGACACTAGAATGCCTGGGGAATTGTTTTATTTCGAACTTTCAACTAAGTTACTTCATTGCATGACACTAAAGACTAGATACTCAGTAGGTAAAACTCAAATTTGATGCACCAATGTATTTTAGGACAATTTTGTTTCTGTCACACTCATTTTGATAAAATGTAAATTTCGTAGGCTTTACTAGTGGTGGTTAATAATATCATGTGAGAAGGGAGACAGTACAGTATAGTGAGAAAAGCCCTCAATTTGGAGTCACAGGACCTGAGGTAGAATACTGACTTATTGCCAGAGTGACCTTAACTTCTGTGGTCTTCAGTTCCTTCATCAGTAAAATGGGGGGGATTGGATTAGATAACTTCAAAGGTATGTTTTTGCTCTAAATTTATGATCCCATGATTCTAAGGCCTTTATTCACAACTGGAGAAAATGAATCACAATAAAATAAACACTAATCAGAGAAGAGGTAAGACTTGCTACCGGTCTTCATCTTTTCTAAGCCCAAATACATCTTGACTCCCTCCCAAACACAGATATCCTTTGCATCCTGAAAATACTCTTTAGGTGACTGTAATATAAACTATTTTCTTATCTGTGTTGTAGTTCATAATAGAAAAAAATCCTGTTATTGGGAGATTGTTTTTGTGTTCATTCTAATCTGTGCTGTGATGATAAGGTCTTAGAGGGTGGGACTGGGTCTGTCTAAATCAGGATGTTCAGCACCAAGGACACCACCATGCACACGGAAAAATGTCTTTGGATGATGAAATCTTCAATGTAAATACCAGCTGTAAATACCAGATGGTATTTGTGAGCTATTGTGTGCCTTCCCCCCACCCCAAATCTGAGAGCTGGAAATTTCTTTTTTTTTCTTTTCAGTGCCAGAAGGATCCTGAGTTGGTCGACAAGATTTTGAAGGATCTGGATGCCAATAAAGACAATGAAGTGGACTTTAATGAGTTTGTAGTTATGGTGGCTGCCTTGACAGTGGCTTGCAATGATTACTTTGTAGAGCAGCTGAAGAAAAAGGGAAAGTAGAAAGAAGGGGCAAATGAATCTTCCAGACAAATACATGACCTGACTTATTTATATAGTCTTCCTCTACAGGCCTCCCATCACCAAGTTGTAATTAGCCTTGAAATGTCATTAAATGAGATACACCATAAAATATTTTGCCTTTAACTAATGCCTTTTTAAATTACCCAAATCTTGTGTGCCCTATATCAACATTGTATAGATCTATTAGAATGGTCATAAGCATTTGCTTTGCAGTCAGAAAAAAAGACTATCACAAATATCTAGCTATTCTCCAGCAAAGCTAGTAGTGTTTGGAACATTTATATTTGTATTTCTGTTTCTACTCAAATGTCCTAGTCATTGTTTTATGTCTTCTCATCTTGCCCTGCTCTAGTCCATCTTAACACAATGCCAAAATAGTTTTCCTAAGTCATTGGTCTGTCGCTCTCTTATTTGAATATCTTCAGTGACTCCCTATTGCTTCTAAAATAAATTATGAACTCCCCCACCTAGCACTGAAAGCTCTCTCCAACCTGGCTTTTTAGACATTTTATTTTACTTGCCCTCATACCATAGGTGTATGTAGCATATTTCAATAAGTTGTGCACCCAGAGAATTTTTATTTTTATTTTTTAAAGTGAATATTTATTGAACACCCAAACTAACAAATCTAAACTTAATTTTAAAAACTTGACTTTAAAAATATAAATGTTTAACGATGAGATACAAAATTTCAAAAAAGAATTATTTTGAATCATTACAGTGTGCCCAAAAATACCTGGTATACTCTGTGCTCAAGTTCATGTTTCATATACTCTTCCATTCCAGTTTAATTATTCCCTAAACATTATTCCATCTTTTAACCCTAGACCAGGGGTGGGGAACCTGCAGCTTTGAGGCCACATGTGACCCTCTAGGTTCTCAAGTGTGGCCCTTTGATGGAATCCAAACTTCACAGAACAAATCCCATTAATAAAAAGATCTGTTCTGTAAAACTTAGACTCAGTCAAAAGGCCGCACCCAAGGACCTAGAAGGCCACATGTGGCCTTGAGTGTGCAGGTTCCCCAATTCTGCCCCAGATCCTCACAGAGGCCATCTATATATCTCCCAGTTCTGACTGGGCTCTGTCCTCAACTCCATGTCTTAGGATCTTTCTTATCTTTCCAGGAACCTGCTTAGGTGCTTTCTCCCTCATGAAGACTCTCCTGATTCCCTCCACTGTCCCCCATCTCACCCTTCCCAATTTACCTTGTATTTTCTTATCTACCTATGTGTTATATCCCTGCAGTAGAATATCAGAGATTTGAGGGCATAGAATGCTAATTTTTGTCTTTATATCTCCCCAGTGTCTAGCACTATGCCTTATACATAGTAGATATTTAATAAATATTTCTTAAATTGCATTTTTGTCAAAGTGATATTTCTCTTCATGATTACTAATTTGTACTTCTCCATGAACACTTGGAAATCTTATTTGGGACTTTCTCATTACACAAAAGGGAGGAATGAATTCTATCTCCCTCCCTCCTTGTGCCACTTTCCTATTGAAAGGATCCAGCGATGTTAATTAAGATTATGAAAGATTTGTGAGAGAATGAGCCATGTTATTAGTAAAAAAGCAGTGCTGATCCTTTAGAGACATCTTGTCAGTCCATGGGCAGCAGAAGCAGGTCCCAGATGTAGGAAACCTGCAACAAAATGAGGCTTTTGTTGGGGGCTGGAGGTCTCAACCTATAATTTCATTCATGTAGAGAATTGTTTGTATAGAAACTTTTTTTCTTTTTAAGTTATAGATGCAGTACATTTCCTGGGGCACAGTCCACATGGGCTAATTTGCATTGGAGGCGAGACATTAATCTATTACAGATAGGGGGTACAAAATTGTGCATAGACTTCATAGAAGTCTAGACCTGGGAGGACTCAGGAGTGCAGAGCTAAGCAAGTAGTCCTGAATTGGGGTACATACAAATATTGAAGGTCATTCACAGGTAATTGGCTCAAACCAGGAACTCAAGGATCTCTTGAAGGCTCAGGTAAGAACTGAAGGCTGAAACAGTGATGAGTCCAAAATGTAAGGAAGCAATCTGTACAGCAATAATCAGACACACAGGTAAGGAGCCTGGGCAACAAGGCAGCGTTGTGTATTAGAAAGATCACTGGATTTGGAGTCAGAGGAACTGAGTTTAGAATATGGCTCTGCTACTTATGACTTGTGCCAACTGGGGCAAATTAGCTTCTCTCTTTCGGGCTCAATTTCTTCATCTAGTATATAAGAGATTGGATCCTTCCACCTCTAGGTTCTACGACATCACAAGTGTTGGAAACCCAGAAAAGGCTTCAGGTTGAAGGTACCAATTATGAAAAGCAAGTCAGACCTTATGTGCCAGAAATGATAACACAAAGAACAAATGAGAGTCAGTTAACAAACTCTTACTAAACACCGACTATGTGCCAGACATTGTGTTTAGCCCTGGGGACACAAAGAATAGCAAAAGATAGTCCTGCCCTTAAGGAGTCCTGCCCTTAAATAGCACATATACAGATGAGTAAATCCACAATACATATGAAACAAATGTAAAGTAATTTTCAGAGGGATAGCAGCTCATGGGGAGAGATTAGGAGAAGTTTCACGTAGGAAGTGGCACTTCAAAAAATTTTTTTTAAGTCTGAGGAAGAGGTGAGGAGAGATAGCATTTTGGGCCTCGGGTACAGCCTGTGTAAAGGCATAAGAATGTTAAAAGAATAGTATACAGGACAATTTGGCTGGACCTGTGAGTGCATGAAGCAGAGACGAGCCAGAGGCAGATTGTAAGGGCTTTAAATGCCAAAAAGTTGTTGCTGTTATTGTTGTTGGTGGTGGTTAATTTATCCTAGAAAAGGAATTCTTAACCTGAGGTTCATGAACTTTTTTTCATTAATGTTTTGATAAATATTTCAATATAATTGATTTGATTTGTAATCCTATGTGTTTTATTTTATGCACTTAAAAACATTGTCCTGGTAAGAGGTCCACAAGCTTCACCAGAATGCCCAAGGGGATCTATAACACACACAATAAAGATTAAGGACCCCTTTCCTGGAGGCCTTGGAAGATTTCTCAGCATTGGAGATATCTTAGCAGGAGCCTGGCCTAATCAGATAGGAGTTTTAGAAAAATCACCTTGGCAGCTACATGGAGAATAGATAGGATTGGAGAGAGATTTGAGGAAGGTAGAATAATTAGGAAGATCTTACAATAAATAGTTCAGGTAGGAGGAGATAAGATTCAGGACTAGGGTAGAGGCTGTGTGAAGGGACAGAGGGGTACGAATGTAAGGGATGTCATAGAAATAAAATTAACAAGACTTGGCAACTGTTGGATATGGAGGGTGAGGGAGAATGAAGGGTCAAGGCTGATTTTAAGGTTGTGAATCTAGGTGACTGGAAAGGCTACCGTATAGCTCCTGTAAAGGTAGGGGTACTCCAAGATTGCTTAGCCTAGGATTTACAGGTGGGATTCACTTGTGGGAATACCTACCTAGAGTGAGACTGACCGACTTACCGAACAAAGGAATAAATGAATGAATAAATGAAAAAATATTTATTAATCACTTTCTACATACCAAGAACTATGCTAGATGCTCAGGCTACAAATACAAAAGCTTGCATTCTAATGGGGTTAGGGGTGGGGAACCTGCGGCCTCGGGGCCACATGTGGCCCTCTAGGTCCTCAATGTGAAGTTTGGATTCAGTCAAAGGGACTCACTTGAGTACCTAGAGGGCCACATGTGGCCTCGAGGTTACAACTCCCCCACCTCTGTACAATACACATAAGGGAGTTGTGGCCAAGAAGGGAGACTGGAACACCAAGTAGAGCCTTTGGGGAGTAAGTTGGCAAGCTGGCATCCTGGAACAGTTTTACAGTTGATTTGATCATGGTTCATAGTTCCAGAACTAGAAGGGGTGGGGATGAAGTAAAGATCATTTCTGTGGAGGAGGTGGCTGGAGAGGAGGGAGTGAAGAGAAGCCCAGAGGCTGGGGGTTTCTAGAAGAGGCAGTCATGGATTAAGAAAGGGGCAGCCAATAAGCAGGGGTTCTTAAACTCTTCTGAGTCCTGGGCCCTTTGGAAGTCTGGGGGTGTCTATGGAGCCTTTCTCAGCATCATGCTTTTAAAAGCATAAAATGAAATACATGCAATTATAAAGGAAACCAATTATATTGAAACAGAGAGGTAATTTTCTTCCAAAATCCTGGACCCCATGAAATCAGTCCAGGACCCCAGGTTAAGAGCCTTTATTTCTAGGACATCGTCTCTGATGTGGGCAGCAAGGCTGTTGACAAGACTGTGGAGGCAGTGGCCAAGCTATGCAGTCCTGTGATGGAGGAGTCCAGGGCAGACTGTAGTTTGGAGAGAAATTCCCTGTGGATGCTGAGGTCCTCTAGTTGTTCCTATTTGGAAGTGACATTGAGTTAATTGTATCGAGCACCAAGATACTTCATTACCTACTGGAAGAGACTTGTAATCACTCAAAGGAGTTTGGTCCCAATAATTACAGAAGGCCTGGACCTCTCAGTGGTGCAGATACTGCTTCAGCTGCTGCTCTTGTGGGTCCAGAGTTCAAATCCAACAACCCTTTGTATGAGGTTTGAAAGAACAGCGTGATTCCTGAGAAAAGACAGAAAGACTGAGCAAATCTGGTGGGAAAGGGACGGGAGATGGAAACAGGGAGGAAGAAGGACGATAGATCTTTAGGGAAGGGTAGGGAAGTTTGGGGCCAGCCTTAAATGAGATTATGAAGTAAATGGGAAAGATTATTTTGGATAGCCTCTACCTCTCTTGTCTGTCATCTTATCTATCCTTGAGGCAACTAGGTGGCACAGGAGATAGAGCACTGGGCCTGAAGTCAGGAAGATCTGAGTTCAAATCCAGCCTCAGACACTTTACTAGCTGTGTGACCCTAAGCAAGTCACTTAGCCTCTCTTTACCTCAGTTTACTCAACTGTAAAATGGGGGTACCTTCCAGGGCTTTTGTGAGGATTAAATGAGATAATAGTTGTAAAATGCTTAGCACAGTGACTGTCACATAGTAAACATTTAATAATTGCTTATTTCCTTCCTTTCTTCTTTTGTTCCTCCCTCCTTCCCTTCCTTTCTTCCTTTCTCCTTTCCTTCCTTCTTTCCTTCCTTTCTTTCTTCCTTCCATTCTTCCTTCTTTCCTTCCCTCTCAAATTTAATGCGTTACCCCTCCCTGTAGTATTTGCATTTAAAAAGGAGAAACGTAGAGAAAGGGTAACATTTAGCATGTGTGAGTGACTCTAATTGTGGCATTTCAGGCTTCAAAGGGGAAGATATTTTTAGATGGAGTCCTTAAAGTGCCCTTCAACCTACACTGCATAGGCAGCTGTCCTCCAGAAGTAAAGTAGCCATGTAGTGATAGTGAAGGATCCCAAATGAATGAATGGAGGGCAGCCCTGCCCCCCCTAAGACAGAAGAAGACCAGAGGAAGGCCTCCAGCATGGTGGATCAATGTTTGATGAGAGACTCCTGAAAAGATGAGAATCTTGCAGGATGAGAAAGTGTGAAGGGATCATGATGTGGATGACATGGAAGGGGCACCCACACTGAAAAGATCACAGATCTATCAAATCTTAAAAGTAAGCACCTTCCAGTGAACAGATCTGATAACTTAATCTGTGCTAATGGGAGAGAGCAAGGGGAAAAAACTATCTCCCCTTCCTCCCCCCATCTAAGGCCTTCTCTCATTTCCCAGGTAACACAAGTATTTTCCAGGGGCCAGAGACAATACCCCTCCAACCTCCACCTATACTTAAGCCATTAATGACTCTCTTGGTGAGAATGTCTGGCCAAGGAAGAAATTTTGGATCAGGAAAGGCCTTTCACTGTCCCTCTGATTGCCCTCTTGGTAACAGCTACTTTGCTTATAAGCAGGATCAGACAGAAAGGTTAGGATTGAGAAGACTCGGGGCAGAGAAGAGACTCCTGAGAGTCCAGGACACTTCTGGAATGAAGTAATGGGGACTCAACAATGGACATAGAAAGGAAAAAGTCATCCCTTCTTCTTTAGCTGCCATAAATCCTAGAAGGTGCTTTGTGGGTGAGGAGAGGAGACTTTAAATGTATTTCTGGGCTTACATTGAAATTAACTCTCAGGTAAAATGAACTTTTAGGTATCTAGCATCTGTTTTATTCTGGATTTCCCGCCACGTTTTGTTTAATTGGATTCATCCCATGAGGGAGCTTGGGGTAGGGGAAAGAACATTGGATCGAGAGCCAAATGACCTGGGTTCTAATCCTAGTTTTGCTACTTACTACATGTATGACCTTGGGTGAGTCATTACCTCTCTAGTTTCTTCATCTTTTAAATAAGCATGAATCAGATGAACTCTGAAGTCTCCCCCAACCTCTGAGGGAAGAGGAATTATAGGATTTAGAGTTGAAAGGGACTAGACCTGATCATCTAGCCCAAAGGTTCTCAACCTTCCTTGTGTCATGAACCCCTTGGATAGTTTGGTGAAGCTACCGAGATCACATGCAGCCTTTTAGGTCCTTGGGTTCAGCCTTTTGACTGAGTCCAAGTTTTACAGAACAAATCCTTTTATTAAGGGGATTTGTTCTGTGAAGTTTGGATTCAGTCAAAGGGTTGCACTCGAGGATCTAGAGGACCACATGTAGCCTCAAGGCCAAAGGTTTCCCACCGCTGTTTATAGACCCTTTCACAGAAAAAAAAGGTTTTTTAAATATACAAAATAAAATACATAGGATTATGAAAGAAACCAATTATATTGAAATACAGTTATTAAAATATATTACAAAAACCAAATTTATGAACTTCAACTAAAAACCCCTGATCTAGTTTTATCCTATCATTTTACAGACAAGGAAACTGAGTTCCCAAGAAATATAATGGAACTGGACCTCTTAGAGATGCCACACATTGCTTTCTTCAGTGCCATATTGCCATTCTGGTGTGTGTGTGTGTGTGTGTGTGTGTGTGTGTGTGTGTGTGTGTGTG
>NW_020954550.1:1841621-1845986 GCF_900497805.2 Vombatus ursinus
TGTGTGTGTGTGTGTGTGTGTGTGTGTGTGTGTGTGTGTGTGTGTGTTAAGAAGTGAATCAGT
The DNA here is from genome assembly GCF_900497805.2 of Vombatus ursinus. NCBI lineage: Eukaryota > Metazoa > Chordata > Mammalia > Diprotodontia > Vombatidae > Vombatus > Vombatus ursinus. The sequence continues at coordinate 1,841,685 of NW_020954550.1, forward strand.
GAGAGAGTCTGACTGTTACTCATTGCCTTTAATTAAACATGTCCAGAGTTCACACAGCTTAAAATGAGCTGTTAAAGCACAAAAACTTAAATCCTATGCTTTAAGATTTCCCAGGTCCTTAGAGTAAAGAAATAGATGGGGGGAGGAAAAGCTGTTACAGCCTCCTTCTAAAAAAATCAATTGGAAAGGAAAAAAGGCAATTCAGCTCTCAAATTAGATTTCAGATGAAATAGAAATACAATGACATAGCAAAAGCACATTTCTACGAAAGGGTGAAACATTCTGTGTTGTGTTGTTATTAAGCATATACAAGCCTTGGGAAACAAAATTCTCTGACTTCTTAGGCCTGTAGGCTCTGACATTTACTTTTGCTGTGGTTTCAATGAACTTTAAACAGCACTCTAGAAACATCACTAGATTTGTTCAATCTGATGTTTAAATGACATTTTATCAGGGAATCAAGGTGGAGAGAAGTCATTAAGCCAGCCCTGGGGAGACCCTCCCCCCTAAACCCACAAAGACTCCATCAGTTTAGGCTGAGTTTCTGAGGAAAGCAAGACTGTGGTGTTAAGTATTGAGCTTTGGCCCTATTGCTGTTCTGATTGAACTCAACACTGGATGGGCCCCTTCAGCTCTGTGTAGTTCAGTTTGGGCTAAATCAGCTCCCCTGATAATTATTGAAGTGAGTGGTGGTTTTTTATTATTGCTGTTACTGCCACCACTGTTGTTGTTTTTGTTGTGAAAGTCCCTATTGAAATGGTGTAGAGCCCTGCTGTCACACAGATGATCCTTATGGGGATTTAGAAATGAGAGATCAAATCAAGATTCTGGTTCTTTCAACACTCACCTGAGAACACCTTTAGCTGGCAGGCTGAGCCTTAAGCAGGACACTATTTGAATCCCATTTCAGTGATCTGGATATTCACTGCATGGTGTACCCACCACACTCTTCCTACCCCTCCCAAGATGACTTTATTTTCACAGAGCCCTTTAGGCTCCAGAACTACTTGTAAAGGTAGGAAGAAAGTATGTTTATAGATATCCAATATAAGACCAGGCCCAGAATTGAAACTCTGGAATAGGAAAATAAAAGGATGTTTTAAGAACAAATTCTTGGCAAACTTCTTTAAAGTCACTTCCCAATTGATAGGAACCTTAGTAGAGGCATTTAAAATGCCTAAGACTATTCTCTGACTCCTGAAATGCATCTAGACAGTTTTCACTGAAGTTCTCCTTCCATAAAACATTGGGAAAGACTCTAGCTTGCAAAATGAATTTGCTCTACAAATTAAAATACATGCCCTGTAGTCAGTTAGCATTGATTGCAAAGTACTTTTGCTTTTCACTTCCTGGGTCATGTCAAAGGCTCTTGTGAAGAACTGAATTTTAGTAATCAAGAAACAATTCAACTCAGCATTTACTGAGTGCCTACTCTGTGCACAAATGGGATTTTTTTTTCATTTAAAAATGATTGATTTAACAGGGAAGACATAATTATTTTCATAGCATTTGCTTTCATAAGAACCACTTTGGGTTCTATTTAAACACAGTAAACTTTAGGAGCTCAATTTGACTCAGGGGCTCCTAGCCCCTTCCATCCATTCTTGCTGTCATCACTTGAACAATAACTGAAGTCTAGTTCATACAGCCACAGGAAGTTGTCTCATTCTTGAGCAAGTGTGCTCCATAAATTGGAATAGGCTCAGTGACTCAGTTTGGTCTATTTTCCCCATTCATTTATTTTTAAAGTTCTATTGATGCTCTTCATTTTTATATCCCAGTCATTTTTTGACTTCACCTTCAGAGAGCCTTCCTTTGAAATGAATTAAAACATTAAGCAAAACCAACTGACAAAGAACACAGTCACTGAGTCTGACAACATACAAAATTCTATACTCCTGGTATGGAACCACCTCGCCAACAAAAGGAAGGAGGTTCATTTACCTGCGTCTAATTTAGGGCTAATCTTGGTCTTTGTAATTTCACAACCTTAAGTTTCATTTTACTATCTTTTGCATGTGCCTAACTGTGGTCAGGACAGCTAGGCTGACCACTGGGCTTGGAATCAGGAAAACTCATCTTCATGAGTTCAAATCCAGCCTTAGACCTTTACTAACCGTATGACCCTGGGCAAGTCACTTAACCCTATTTGTCTCAGTTCCTCATCTGTAAAATGAGCTGGAGAAGGAAATGGCAAACCATTCCAGTATGTTTGCCAAGAAAATCCCAAATGGAGTCATAAAAAGTTGGATACAATAACAAATTGTAGTCATTGCATACATAGTTTTCCTGTTTCTATTTATTTCACTCTTCATTAATTCACATATTCCCAAGTTTATTTGAATCCCTTATATTCCTTGTTTCTTATGGCACAATAATATTCCATTCTGGTCATATAACACATTATATAATAGCCTTTCATTAGAATTGAGTACAGATACAATATTCCTGTGTATCATTATTTGTGATGATTTCTGCTGGGCATAAAAGTGAGTGGCACTCCAATTGGTCATATCTGTGATCTTTAGTAGGAAGCTATATGGGTAGATTCCTTCTGGGTTGGACAAATTCAGACAACAGGAAGTATTTTATTATACTAAATGCATATGCTAAACCAAACTAGGCAAGTTACTAGATCTGAGGCTTAGTAGCTGATATCACTTTGAAGTAATAATCATAATTGTAACAGCTAGCATTTATATAGTGCTTTAAGGCTTGCAAAGTACTTTACAAATATCTTATTTTATCCTTGCAATATCCTTGGAAGGTAGTCAGATGAGAAAACTGAGGCAAACAATAGTTAAGTGACTCACCCAGGGTCACATACCTAGTGTCTATAGCTGGAAACTGGGTCTTCCTGATACCAGGTCCAGCATTCTATTCATTATACTACCTAGCTGCATCCCTATAACTTGGAAATATATATTTTTAAAAATTTGTGCATCGTACTTTTTGTTTGGATTGGTCCAGGCCTATGATTTCATTAGAGTGTAGATTTCCCAGTAGGAAGAAGTACGGAACAGTGGTTAGATCATTGGTTTTGGATTTATAGTGTCTGGGTTCACATTTCACCTCAGATGCTCACTATCTGTGTGACTTTCAACAGTTCACTTGATTGCTCTGGGTTTTTGTTTTCTCATCTGTAAAATGAGGGGGTTGGATGAGATGGCTTCTGAAGTTCCTTCCAGATCTACATATGTGAGTCTGTGATCATAGAGGTAATAAGGAGCCACTGGAGTTTACTGAATAGTCAGTTCTGTGCTTAAGTAACACTGCTTTGGCCAGTGTGTGGAGAATAGAGTGGAGGGGGGAAAGACTTGAAGCTTTGAGACCAGTTAGGAGGCCATGGCAAAAGTCTAGGTAAGAGGTGATTACTAATGTAGTAAACAGCTGTATGAGTAAAGAGAAAGGTTTAGATATGAAAAATATGGAGATAAAGATGACAAGATTTGGCAACTGATTGGACATTTGGAGTGAAGGAGAGTAAGGAATTGAAGATACTATCAGGGTTATACATCTGGGATACTGAAGGAATGGTGGATCCTTCAACAAAAAAAAGGGACATTTGAAAGAGAGGTAGGTTTGGGAGAAAAGACAGTGAGTTATGTTTTGGACATGTTGACTTTGAGATATCTCTGAACATCTAGTTTTAAATACAAAGAGTTGTTGGGTAATGTGGGACTGAAGCTCAGGGGAGAGACTGAGACTGGATCTATGATAATCCAATCCATAGGAGCTGATGAGGTCTTCCAGAGAAAGCACAGAAAGAGAAGAGAAGGGAAGAGGACCTTGGAGGAGGCATGATGTGAATAATGAACCAGCAAAGCAGACTGAGGAGCTGTCAGACAGGCAGGAGGAGAACCAGAAGAAAATAGTGGGGGAAAACCCCCAACAAAGGAGAGAGTATCTAGGAGGAGAGGCAAGTCAACCATGTCAGAAAGATCAAAAAGGATGAGGACTAATCGGGTCTGGAAATTAAAAGACCAATGGTAAGTTTATAAAGAACAGTTTCAAAAATAATAACTAACATTTATATAGTGTTTTACAAACATTATCTCATTCGATCCTCACAACAACCCAGGGAGGTAGGTGCCATTATCCCTTTTTTACAGATGGGGAAACTGAGGTAGACAGAGGTTAAGTGATTTGTCTAGGGTCACACAGTAAGTGTTTCAGGTAAGGATTGAACTCAGATTTTCCAGATTCCAAGACCTATACTCTCTCCTCTACATCATCTAGCAGCCTAGGTGTTCAAGATAGTAATGAGGTCATAAGCCAGACTGCAAAGATTTGACTGAGGAG
>NW_020954550.1:1845996-2160516 GCF_900497805.2 Vombatus ursinus
CTCTCTCTCTCTCTCTCTCTCTCTCTCTCTCTCTCTCTCTCTCTCTCCTCTCTCTTTCCACTAACAAGCATTTATATTCTCTCCCTCTCACTCCCCTACCCCATTGGAAAGAAAACAAAAACAAAAACTCAAACACTTTTAACTAATATTCATAGTCAAAACAAATTCTCACATTAGCCATGTCCAAAAACATACATCTCATTCTGCATCTGGAATCCATCACTTCTCTCTGTCAGAAGGTGTGTAATATGCTTCAACACTGGCCTTTGCACTGATCCAGGTTCTTGTCATTCCAAGTTGGTTTTTATGTTTTGTTGCTATTGTATAAATTGTTCTGGTTCCGATCACTTCACTCTATATCAGTTCATACAGGTCTTCCCAAATTTCTTTAAAATCACCTCTTGCTTTCATGTAGGACAATAATATTCCATTGCATTCATAATATAATAATTGACGCAGTCATTCCCTTAACTGATGGGCACAAATTTAGTTTCCAATTCTTTTCAATAACTAAAAGAGTGGTTATAATTTATATATACACTTATGTGTATATACAAATTATAGCCACTCTTTGTGTATATGTGTGTGTGTGTATTTTTGCATGTATGTATGTGTCATTTTTCCTCTACAGCTCTACCAAGAGTGTGTTAATGTGCCTATATTCCCATGGTCCCTGTAACAGTTATCATCTTTCTTTTTTGTCAATTTTGTCAAACTGATAGGTATAGAATAGGACTTCAGAGTTACTTCAATTTGTATTTTTCAAATTATTGGTGATTTTAGAGCATTTTTTCCTGTGGATATTGATAGCTCAAATTTCTTTCCTTGAGAACTGCCTAATCATATCCTTTGACCATTTGTTTATTGAAGAATGGATCTTATTCTTGTAAATTTGAACCAATTCCTTATATATCTTGGCAATGAAACCTTTATAAGTAAAACTTGCTGCAAAGATTTTTTCCCCCCAGTTAGCTACTACCTTGGCTCAGATCTCAGTGGAGACAGCCCAGGATCCTGAAACCAAAGGCCTTAGAAATACAAATGCCTTCCAGATTCCTGGTCCTGCTTCCAGTCTAGCCCAACACCCATCATATGGAGAAGTAACTCCTGTGAAAAAGGGGTCAGTCATTCCACCAACTTCTTACTACGTATCATCTGTAGGGCAGACAAGTTATGTTTGTCTGCACAAAGCAATTTTGCTTAATTTAACATTAATCTATAGTCAAGCCATTTCTAACTTGGAAAGAGAGATGTACAAAGTGACATTGTTCCCCCATGTACTCTGACATAAGACTCTGTATCAAGATTTCAGGTAATATTTATAGGAATCTTGAACAAGGAAAAGATGATAATCTGTAAAAATACAGTTTCAGTTAACAACCCAGAATTGCCTAATAATCAAGTAACTATTCCAGCATCACTCCCCTCACTCCTGGAGTTTAAAGGGACCTCCTCCCTTCCAACCAAATCTCAATCCAGAGGTGGGGAACCTGCAGCCTCAAGGTCACATGTGGCCCTCTAGGTCCTCAAGTGCAGCCCTTTGACTGAATCCATGCTTCACAGAACAAATCCTCTTAATAAAAGGATTTGTTCTGTAAAACTTGGACTCAGTCTAAAGGCTGCAGGTTCCCCACCTCTGTTTTAATCCTTTCTCACTGGAGAATGGTGGGTCCTAGTGCCTATCATTTAAGGTGGGTGGGGAGAAGATATCAACTACAGAAAAATTACTGTTTTAAGGTACCACTCATTCCATTTCCCTAAGAAAAACCTTTTCACTCACCTTTCCAAGGATTTTTGAAAGGACTTTACAGAAAAATATTATGACTTAATATGTTCAGTTTTATTAAAAGGGAAGTTTTTAATATGTTTCCACACTAACAGCTGAAGTGACAAGGAACCTTCAGGGAGAAAGAAGAAGCAACATATACCAAGGTCAAATCACCTCAATCACCACTTCCAATCAGACCCTGATGGAGAAAATTCAGGACCTTGACCCCAAGAACCTTGGGAAAACAATGCAGTGTGGAACACCAATTCTTGCTGCTTAGCTTAGCCCACAGCCATCTTTGAAGAGAAAAATCACTGTGAAAAAGAGACCCTTCTTCTTCATCATCACCAAAACCAACTGCTGACCAACTGCCATGGATAGCCCAAGAGCCCTGGAAATGTCAGCACCCACCAGACCACCAGACCAGCTACCTACCTGGCCCCTGCAGCCATCATCCTGGATGATTCCTCTTGGCAACCTCAGTATATGTGTACTGTGGCCACAGCTGTTAAAGACCCAGAAAAGAAAATTCTTGTCATCAAAGTCCTTAGCATTGTCAAAGGGTTCAACACTAGAAACTGATGGATTTTTATCAGTGGGAATGACATTAAAGATGATGGATGCATCATCTTTCTTTTGTCAATTGCACTCTATGAACGATGGCTTTCAGATGGAACCTTCTACATGATATTTTTCCCCATTAAAATGTGAGCTTCTTAAGAGGAGAGACTCTTTTTCATGTGTATCCCAGCACTTAGCACAGTCCTTTGCACAAAGTAAACATTTTCATTCATTTACTCATTGATTCATTTAGTAAATTGATTCATTCAGTACATGTTTTTTCATTCATTCACTCATTGATTCATTCATTCATTCTGGAATAAGAATTGCAGAGGACAAAGTGGAAAACATGAGCAGAGTTGGAGTGGGAATGGGAGGGATAGTACTGTAAAGGATGAAATGGAAGAAAATGGGAGATGGGATATAGAGATAGGTTCCTCCTCAGTAACTTGTAATACCATTGGAGTAGTAGTGGGTGGCAGGGGAATTATAATGCTCATAGCCTTTATGAGGTGATTTTTCAGGTCAAAGATTATGTACAACAGACCCGGGTCACCTTACCTGCTCCTCTGGTGAGAGAGAGGGAGAGGGGGAAGGGCATATTGGGGCTGGTGGAGGGATAAAGGGTCTTTATCACTTCTTGCCTGGACTACTATTCTCCTTGCTTCCAGTTCCTAGTATTTTCTAATCCCTCCTTAACACATCTGTCAAAATGATCTTTCTGATGCAGAGGTTTAAAAATGTCACTCCCTCACTCAAAACCCCACAGTGACTCTCTATTGCCTGTAGGACAAAATGAAAACTCTTCACCTTGTCATTTAAGACCATCCACAGTCTGGCTCCAGGTGACCTTTCCAGTCTGATTTTTCTTAGATCTCCTTTGGACATTCTTGGCACTGCTCAGATTGGTTGTTCATTAGGTTAGTTTTTTAGTCATCAAAGGCAAATGGACAAACATCCTTATGCAAAGGCGGATTGCATCATGTCTTCCCCAAAGCAGATCAAAAATATTTTCAGAAGTATTAAAGGTTTAAAGGAAGTGCTAAAATGGGCACTCGTTTCCTTTTCTTTTTTCTTTATTGTCATGAGGTGGGAAGACACTATGAGAAAACATTGATTTTGGACAGCAAGCATTTTTTTTTGTTATTTGGTTTTTTAAATTTAAAGTTGTTGCCTTGCAATGCTCCTTCTCCTCATCCCCCATTCCCACATCTGTTCCATTAGCATTCCCTGCAGCTCTCACAGAGGAAGCCTGTGGCAGGCAGCCTCAGCATTGATGTAGACTGACACAAACTGATTTCATTAAAGCCTCTGTGCTGGGCACTGGAGCAGCCCCATGGAGGGCTTGGTTTGTGGTGTTTGTGATGCTCTGAGGGATGATGTAATAAGGGAGGCTGTTTGGTGTGTGATTGCTGTTGCTCCTACAGCATGAAACTATTCCTTTCCATATCTGTCTTCGTCTCATGGGAGCCCATGGGAGGTTTGTCAACAAAGGATTTCCCCTTCACAGAGGCCATCTTAGCAAAGCAGTCATATATGGAAAGTGCTTTGCAATCCTTAAAGCACTACATAATAAAGATAGGTGGTATTTATATGGTGCTTCAAGGTTTGCAACATACTTTACAAATATTATTTCATTTTTATCCAAAACAAGTTGAGAGGTAGGTACTATTATCTGCATTTTACAAATGGGGAAATTGAGTCATAGAAAGGTTAAAGTGACTTACTTAAGGTCACAAAGCAAGTATCTGAGATCAGATGATGATGATGACAATGAAGACATTTATATAGCATTTATTGTATACCAGGAATTGAACTAAACACTTTATAATTATTAACTTATTTGATCCTTACCATCCTGGGAAGTAAGTACTATTATTTTCACCATTTTACAGATGAGAAAATTGAGGCAAACAGAGGTTAAGTAACTTGCCCATGGTCACACAGTAAATGTCTGAGACCAGATTTACTACTACCACTATTACTACTATTACTACCACTACCACTACTACTGCTACTGCTACTACTACTGCTGCTATAACTACTACTACTACTACTACTAATACTAATACTAATAATAATGATATCTAACATCTATATAGCATTTACTATGTGCCAGGCACATATGCTATGCCCTTTATAATTATTATCTCATTTGATCTTTACAACAACCAGTAAGGCAGCTGCTATTATAATCCCCATTTTACAGATTAGAAAACTGAGACAAATAGAGATGAAGTGACTTGCCCAGGGTCAAACAGTGAGTTAAGTATCTGAGAGCAGATCTGAATTCAGATCTTCCTGACTCTGGGCCTGGTGTTCTAGCCATAGTTACAAACAGTAATTCTGGCAAGCACCATGAGATGTGCTCAAGATATTGGGGGTAAGGGGGTTGAAGGACAAGCAACCTTGGGGAAAGACTTTAGACTTTGGTTTAACAGACCCTGTGGGGGTAGAGATAGAGACACCAGTGTATCATAGAGCCTCTTCTGAGAGGCCATAATCTCTGGGAAAATCAGATGGCAAGAGAAGAGTTTACCTGGGTTGTGGACCCAAGGGGAAGAAACCACCACCTGATGGATTCACATTTTAATAAAATTTTCTTGCTAACTAACTTTCTATAACAGAGATGGTGCCATACCTACTCTGGCAGAGAAAGTTCCTCACCAGGAGCCACCTATGTTGATGGATACTACTTGTCATTTTAAGAAAGGCTCTATTTATTCCTATGCTTTCTAGTGTGTTTATTAGGAATGGGTGTTAAATTGAGTCAAAAGTTTTTTCTGCATCTATTGATATATTCATATATTTTTGTTGTTTTTGCTTTTGATATGGCCAATTATACTGATAGTTTTCCTAATATTTAACCAGCCCTGCATTCCTGGTATAAATTCCACCTTGTCTAGTGTATGAATTTTGTGATATATTGCTGTAATCTTCTTGCTAATATTTTATTTAAATTTTTTGCTTCAATATTCATTAAGGAAATTGGCCTATAGTTTTTTTTCTCTGTTTTTATTCTCTCTGATTTAGGTATCAAAATCATATTTGTGTCATAAAAGGACTTTGGTAGGACTTGTTTGCCTATTTTTTAGAATAATTTGTATAGTATTGGAATAAATTGTTCCTTAAATGTTTGGCAGAATTCACTTATAAATCCAACTGATCTTAGGGATTTTTTCTTAGGGAGTTCATTTATGGATTGTTCAATTGTTTTTCTAAGATAGAATTATTTAAGTATGTAATTTCCTATCCTGTTAATCTGGGCAATTTATATTTTTGTAAATATTCATCCATTTCACTTACATTGTCAGTTTTGCTGGCATATAATTGGGCAAACTAGCTCCTAATAATTGCTTTAATTTTATCTTCATTGGTGGTGCATTAGCCCTTTTCACTTTTGGTACTGGTAATTTGGCTTTTGTTCTTTTTTTAAATCAAATTAACCAATGGTTTTATTTTATTGCTTTTTTAAAAATTTTTCATAAAACCAGTTCCTAGTTTTATTTATTGGTTCAATGTTTATTTTTTTTTACTCTCAATTTCATCTCTCTCTCTCTCTCTCTGTCTCTCTCTCTGTCTCTCTCTCTCTCTCTCTCTCTCTCTCTCTCTCTCTGTCTCTCTCCCCTTCTTTGATTTTCAGGATTTATGCTTTGGTGTTTAATTGAGGATTATTAATGTCTTCTTTTCTAGATTTTTTAGTTGCATGCCCAATTCATTGATCCCTCTTTCTCTCTTCTATTGACATATACATTTAGAGATAAAAATTTTCCCTTAAGTACTGCTTTGGCTACATCCCACAAATTTTAGTATATTGCCTCATTGTTGTCATTCTCTTTAATGAAATTATCAATTGTTTTTATGATTTATTCTTTGATCCACTCATTTCTTAGGATTAGATTATTTAGTTTCCAATTATTTTTTAATTCATGGTTCCAGGGCCCATTATTGAATGTAATTTTAATTGCATTATGGTCTGAAAGGGGTGCATTTAATATTTAGGTTTTCTACATTTGTTTGTGATGTTTTTATACCCTAATACATAGTCAATTTTTATGAATGTATCATGTACAGATTTCTATTCCTATTTAATTTTTTCCAGAGATCTATCACAGCTAACTTTTCTGAAATCCTATTCATCTCCTTAATGTCTTTCTAAATTATTTTATGGTTAGATTGTCTACCTCAGAGAAGGGAAAATTGAGGTTACCCCACTATTTCTTCCTGTAACTATTTAACTTTTCCTTTAAGAATTTAAGAATGCCACTTGATGCATAAAGGTTTAACATTGATACTACTTTGTTGTCTGTGGTTCTGTTTAGCAAAATGTAGTTTCCCTGATTATCTCGTTTGATTAGGTCTATTTTTTTGCTTTGTCCAAGATCTTGATTGCTATCTTTTGTTACTTCAGCTGAAGCATAATAGATTCTGCTCCAGCCCCTCATTTTAACTCTGCGTTTGTCTTCCTGTTTCAAGTGTATTATTTGTAAACAACATATTGTTGGATTCTGGTTTCTAATCCATTCTGCTATCCACCTTCACTTTATGAGCGAGTTCATTCCACTCACATACATAGTATGATTATTGTGTATTTCCTTCCATCTTATTTTCTTCTATTTATTCTTCTCTCTCTCTCTCTCTCTCTCTCTCTCTCTCTCTCTCTCTCTCTCTCTCTCTTTACTTTATTCCTCCTCAAAAGTCTGTTTTGCTTCTAACCATTGCCTCCTTTAATGTACCCTCCTTATCACACCCCTTTCTTTTACCTCCTTCTCTTCCAAATTCCCCGTTGGGTAAGATAGATCTCTATACCCAACTGAGTGTGTGTATGTACAGGTATCCCTCAACATCCACAGGGGTTAGGGGTGCAGGCTCCCCACAAATGTGAAAAACCTTGAACAACTCTAGGCCCCACTCCAAACCTTTATTTTTAATAATTCCAATCATATTTAACACACAAAACAGGTATAACAACACATTGCACCCCTCAAAAAGTTGTGGCTTCTATAAAAGACTCTCTTACACTATGCAGAATCTTTGCAGTAGCCAGTGTAGCTGCAGCAACTGATTCATGGATTTCCTTCTCCTACAAAAACAAAAACAAAAACAAAAACAAAAACAAAAACAAAAACAAAAACAAAAACAAAACATAAGATAAAATCATTGCAGGAGAAAATCACGCGACTGAGTCTAGATGGTAAAGAGACAAAGAGGAGGCATTCTCAAAAAAAGTATGTAGCCCGTAGTTCTTTAGTGCTCTGAAACTTCTAACAAAACTTAACTATTTATAGCAAATTTATATATGTATACTTATGGCAGTAAATGATAAAAATAGATTGATATTATCCAGCATATATGACTACTACATTGTTGTGGTTTTTTTTGTTTTCTTTACATATGTGGGTCATCTGCAATTTTCTGCAGTATGCCACAAATTCCCATTTAATTACTGGTGGCCAACCCATGAATAACCAAAACCACAAATATAAAACCCACAAATGTTGAGGGATGACTATATATAGATGCATACATATACATATATGACATATATATGTGTATGTGTATGTATAATTTCTTTCTCTTTGAATTAGTTCAGAAGAAAGTAAGGTTCAAGTGTTGCCAAAATGTCCCACCCCCTGCCATTTTACCCTTTACTGTAAAAGCTCTTCCTTGAGTGCCTCTTTTATCTGAGATAATTTCCCCATTCTTACTCTTCCTTCTCTCTTCTCTCTGTGCATCCATCCCTCTTTCTCATCTCTCCATTTTTTTTAGATCATCCTAGCATAATTGACTCACACCTATGTCTTCTATCTATGTGGACTGCTTCTACTTGCCCTACTAATGATAAAGTTCTTAGGAGCTACAAGTATCATCTTTCTATATAGGAATATAAACAGTTTATCTTTATTGGGTGTCTTATGATTTCTCTTTCCTGCTTACTTTTTATGATTCTCTTGAGTCATATTAAAAAGGAAAATTTTTATTACTCTCTGGTCTTTTTATCAGGATTGTTTGGAAGTCTTCTATTTCATTAAATATCTATTTTTCCTCCTGCAAAGTTATACTCAATTTTGTTGGATTCTAGATTGTAATTCTTGATTGTAACTTCTTTGTATTCTGGAATATTATATTCCAAGCTCTCTTCTCTTTCAACTTAGTAGCTGCTAGATCTTATGTGATCCTGACTGTGGCTCCACGATGTTTGAAAGGTTTCTTTCTGCTTACTGCTTGCAGTATTTTCTCTTTGACCTGGGAGTGCTAGAATTTGACTATAATATGCCTGGAAGTTTTCATTTTGGGATATTTTACAAGAGGTGATTGGTAGATTCTTTCAATTTCTATTTTATCCCCTGGTTCTCAGATATTGGGGAAGTTTTCCTTTATAATTTCTTGAAATATGATTTCTAGGCTCTTTTGTAATCATGACTTTCAAGTAGCCCAATAATTCTTAAATTATTTCCCCTCAATCTATTTTCTAAGTTAATTATTTTTTGTCCAATGAAATACTACACATTTTCTTGTATTTTTCCATTCTTTTGACCTTGTTTTACTGTTTCCTGTTGTCTCATAGAATCATCAGCTTCCACTTGCGCAATTCTAATTTTTAAAGAATTATTTTCTTCAGCAAGCTTTTGTACCTCTTTCATGATTTGGAAAATACTGTTTTTCAAATTACTTTATTTTTAGTTTTCAACAATCACTTCCTTAAGCTTTTGAGTTTTAAATTTTCTCTCCCTCCCTTCCCACCTCCCTCCCCAAGAGAGTGTGCAATCTGATATAGACTCTACATATACATTTCTATTAAACATATTTTCACATTAGTCATGTTGTAAAGAAGAATTAGAACCAATAGGAGGAACCACAAGAAAAGAGAAACAAAACAAAACAGAAGGAAAAAAAGAGCAAATAGTATGCTTTGATCTGCATTCAAACTCCATAGTTCTTTCTCTGGATGTGGATAGCACTTTCCACCATGAGACTTTTGGAGATGTCTTAGGTCCTTGTATTGCTAAGAAGAGCTAAGTCTATCAAAGTCAGTTATAGCACAACATGGCTGTCACTGTGTACAACATTCTCCTGGTTCGCCTCACTTCACTTAGCATCAATCCATACAAGTCTTTCCAGGTTTTTCTGAAATTTGCTTGCTCATCATTTCTTATAGCACAATAGTATTCCATTACATTCATATACCACAACTTGTTCAGCCATTCCCCAACTGATAGGCATCCCCTCAATTTCCAATTTTTTGCTACCACAGAAAGAGCTGCTATATACATTTTTGTACATGTGGGTCCTTTTCCCATTTTTATGCTCTCTTTTGGATACAGCCCTAGAAGGTGGGGTCAAAGGATATGCACATTTTTATAGCTCTTTGAGTATAGTTACAAATTGCTCTCCAAAATGGTTGGATCGGCTCACAACTCTACCAACAATGTATTAATGTTACAATTTTCCCACATCTTCTCCAGCATTTATCATTTTCCTGTTTTGTCATGTTACCCAATCTGATAGGTGTGATGTGGCATTTCAGAGTTGTTTTGATTTGTATTTCTCTAATCAATAGTGATTTAGAGCATTTTTCATGTGACTATAGATAGCTTTAATTTCTTCATCTGAAAACTGTCTGTTCATATCCTTTGACCATTTATCAATTGGGGAATGACTTGTATTCTTATAAATTTGGCTTAGCTCTCTCTATATTTTAGAAATGAGGCCCTCATCAGAGACACTGGTTGTAAAAATTCTTTCCCAGTTTTCTGTTTCCCTCCTAATCTTGGTTGCATTGGTTTTGTTTGTGCAAAAACTTTTCAATTTAATGTAATCAAAATTATCCATTTCGCAAATACTGTTTTTTAAGGTTTTATTTTCTTCAGTATTTTTGAACTTCTTTTTATTAAACTGTTAATTGTCTTTTCACAGTTTTCTTGCATCACTCTCATGTCTTTTTCCAATTTTCCTCTGCCACTCATTTGATTTTGAAAAGATTTTTTTTAGCTTTTCCAGAAATTCTTGTTGGGCTTGCATCCAACTTTTATTTCTTCTCTGAGAATTCACTTATAGTGGTTTTGACATTGTTGTCTTCTTTTGAGTTTGTGTCTTGATCTTCCCTGTCATCTTAGTCATTTTTTATGATCAAGTTCTTTTTTTAAAAAAAAATTCTTTATTTAGTATTTTATTTTCCCTCAGTTACATGTAAAAACAATTTTTAACATATGTTTTTAAAACTTTGAGTTCCAAATTCTCTCCCTTCATCCTTCCCCACTCCCTCATTGAGAAGGCAAGCATCTCAATATAGGTTATATATGTGTAGTCATGCAAAACATTTCCATAATAGTCATGTTGTGAAAGAAAAGAGACAAAAAAATCAAGAAAAATAAAGTTTAAAAAAAAACCATTTCAGTATGTACTTAAACACCACCAGCTCTTTCTCTAGGGAGAGATAGCATTTTTCATCATAAGTCCTTCAGAGTTGTCTTGGATCACTGTATGTATTGCTTAGAATAGCTGTGTCATTCACAGCTGTTCGTTGCACAATATTGCTGTTACTTTGTATACAGTATATTTCACTTTGCATCAGCTCATGTAAGTCTTTCCAGGTTTTTCTGAAAGCATCCTGCTCGTCATTTCTTATAGCACAATAGTATTCCATCACAATCACATACCACAATTTGTTTAATCATTCCCCATCTGATGGGCATCTCCTCAATTTCCAAATCTTTGCCACCAGAAAAGAGCTGCTATAAATATTTTTGTACATATAGCTAATTTTCCTTTTTTTTTAAATCTCTTTTGGGATATAGACCTAGTAGTGGTATTGCTAGATCGAAGGGTATGCATGGTTTTATAGCCCTTTGGGCATAAATCCAAATTGCTCTATAGAATGGTTGAGTCAGTTCACAACTCCACCAACAGTGCATTAATGTCTCATTTTCCCCACATCCCCTCCAACATTTGTCATTTACCTTTTCTGTCCCATTATGTTTGAGAAATGAGGCCTTTATCAGAGAAATTTGCTTCAAAATATTTTTTCACAATTAATATTGCTATTTCTCTCTATCCTATTTTCCCCCACCCCTTTTATTCTATTCTCTCTCTCCTTTCACCCTGTCCCTCCTCAAAAGTATTGTTTGACTACCCCCTCCTCAATCTGCCCTCCTTTCTATAACCACACCCCCATCCCCTTCCCCTCATACTTTCTTGTAGGGTAAGATAGATTTCTATACCCAATTGAGTGTGTATATCATTCCCTATTTGAGCCAATTCTGATGAGAGTAAGATTAACTTACTCCCTGTCACCTCCTCCCTTTCCCCTCCACTGCAAAAAGTGTTTTCTTGCCTCTTTTATGTGAAATAATTTACCCCACTCCACCTATTCCTTTCCCTTTCTCCCAGTATATTCCTCTCTCACTCCTTGACTTTATTTTTTGAGATATCATTGCTTCATATTCAACTCACACCTGTGCCCTCTGTCTATATATACTCCTTCTAATTGCCCTAATAATGAAAAAGTTCTTATGAGTTACAAGTATCATCTTCCCAAGTAGGAATGTAAACAGTTTAACCTTATTAAGTCCCTTATAGTTTCCCTTTCTTGTTTACCTTTTTATGCTTTTCTTGAGTCTTACATTTGAAAGTCAAATTTTCTATTCAGCTCTAGTCTTTTCATCAAGAATGTTTGATTCCTTGTGACCAAAAATTCTCATTTATCCCCTGGAACTGAGACCTGGACGTGGGTATAAGCAATAGAGTTGCCAAGCAACACCACGTCCTGCACTCAGTGCTAGCATAGGGGTCTCCTCTAATCTCATTCTGACCAGTTATCCAATTTCCTTACCATCTCAGGTTGAGAGCTCCAGAAGCTGCTGCTGCTACTATCCTTGCTTCCAAGGCCTACCTTGCCATTATATACACTCTAGGCCAGCACTGACTCCAGTGTCATAGACCTTTCCTTATGAACTCCTAAGTTGTTTTGGGCTGAAAAAATGTCTCATCCAACCTTTTATTAGCTCTACCACTCCAGAATTCTGTTTGAGGTATTATTTTAAAGCTATTTGGAGGAAAATGTTGGGCGAGCTCAGGTATAGTGCTTCCTCCACTCTGCCATCTTGGCTTGGCTGCCCCCCCCCCCCCCCCTCTCCCCAAATACCCGGGTGGGTCACAAAAAACAACAGCAACAAATCAGGCAATAAGTATTTAGAGAGTGCCTATTATGCTCCAGGCATTGCTCAAAGACCTGAGGACACAAAGAGAAAGTAAAAATAGTCCTTATTTCCATGCTAATGAGGAGACAATGTGTGTGTGTGATTGAGAGGTTTATGGACACACACACACACACACACACCCCAATGTCATCCACTCAATATGTTTCTGAGACCTTCCTGACTCCTAGGCCAGCCTTTTATCTCCATCTCCACATCTTTCTCTGGAGTTTAGCATTTAGTCACTACACATACACACACATATACACACCTTTATATATTTATATATATTCATGTTGTCTCCCTCATTAGCAGATTAACAGGGACTAGTTTTGTTTTTACATATACATACATACATAAATATAACAACCAAGTGCTAAGCTCTGAAAAGGGGTGTGGAGTAGGAGGTAAAGAATTGACCTAGAAGTCAGGAAGTTCTCAGAGAAGCATGGCCTCTGACACACATTGGCTGGATGACTTGGGGAGGTCCTTAACTTCTCAGCGTGACAGCCAAATCTACAAATTACAGAGTTGATGTTGATCTGCTTTGGTAGAGGAGGTTTTCTCACCAGAAGTTTTCTTCACCAATAAAATTACAAATTTGAAGCAAATAAACACTAAGTTTAATTGTTTTGACCTGCACAAGTAGTATGGATGCTGCCAGCATCTTAATTTTAGAGGCCTAGACAAAGCTCCAGTTGTCCTATCCTACTTATGGCTCTGTATGTAATTAGGTAATGCTAGGGTAGAATCAGAGGAGTTAGAGTTAGAAGAGACTTTTGAAATTAAACATCCCTGGGGGAGCTAGGTGGCACAATGGATAGAGCACCGGCCCTGAAGTCAGGAGGACCTGAGTTCAAATCTGGCCTCAGACCAAACACTTGTCACTTACTAGCTGTGTGACCCTGGGCAAGTCACTTAACCTCAATTGCCTAAAAAAAAAAAAGTGTCTGTGTCTGTCTGAAATTAAACATCCCAAGGAAGTTAGATGACTAAGTGCTCAAGGTCACTCAAATAGTAGAAAAAGCAAGATTCGATCCCAGTTCCTCTGACTCTGAATCTAGCACCCTTTCAAATTCTTCACTGCCCTTCTTTTTTTCTTCATTCTTCTAGTCAGAACTGCTTCCTAAATTCTGGCTTGTTTTTGCATGTGCCTAATGCTTTAGAATCCTGAGACAGCCCCTAAAACCATAATTCTTGGTATGCCATTGGTACGGACAAATGGGAAGCAACAAATAATATGTTCAGCTGTGCCAGGCCAAAGTGCTTCGTTGTACAGGGTTCCTCTACCAGTCAGGAATACTGCATGGCCTTTCTATTGATGGGTAGAATTGCAACCCCATTCCCCTGCTCCCATGTCTAGGAATGACCTACAGACTCTTAACAAGCTACATGCCTAATTGATGGCCAGATAATGAAGAATTATCAATGAGTAATGGCGAACTAATCAACAACAACAAAAAATGTAATGTGCCCACTGGATGTATGGTATTGGAGATACAGAGTAAAGATAAAGTGCTCTTCCCGCCCTGGAGAGGCTGCTAATGGAATAAGGGAGATAAAGTAGATGAGTATTCAATTGGTGGAGAGCTATAGTACAGACACACAGTAATTAACTGATAGTATGTATATATTGGGCCAGCCTAAGTTTGAATGGCTCTTGAGTAAGAGGCTGACTTCTACAGTGTTCCTGGGAGTCTGTGGCTAGTCCTAGATATAACTCTATCTGATTTTGACTTTTTTTCCTTCTTAGCATATTTCTCATTTACAAATCCTTGTAACTGTCCTCATCATTCCCTCACTAAGCCAGCAGTTGTCCTTCCTTTAGGATTAATAAAATCCTGTCCGTGGGAAAACTGTCTCAGGCATCTGACAGGAACTTTTTTTTTTTTCCTGTGGCTCTCTCTCTCTCTCTCTCTCTCTCTAATTTGTTCTCACCACAGATGGGTATACAGGCTTTGAGGAGTTTGCTAAGAGCAGAGGTCTGGTAAGGGAGAAAAAGGGGGAGAGTTCTCAATTATAAATTCCAAGATGCTAGGACAGAAACCTCCAAATTAGCTTCATGCAGCACCCAATATGGGGAACAAGGAGGTTGTTGCCCCCAATATAGGAGCAATTTATCTTGGAACAGAAAGAGGAATTTGGGGAAAGTTGAGAAAAACTCAAATTGAGCACAAAGGCTAAGGACACCTTGCATAAGGGTCCATATAATTCAGGGTACATTTTTTAAAGTGTTGAGTAGACTCATAATTATGAGGGGCAAAACGCAGCACTTACCCCTCATCCCTAGGGGCCAGGCCACTTCTGACTCACTGTCAGGGAAACAGTAATAGAGTTTTGAAAGAGAGGGTTCGGCTAGTCCAGAGTATCTCAAGGTTTGTAGAGCCAACCCAAATGTGATTCACTCTCATGATGGCTTATTGGAGTCTTCGATGGTTATTTTTGAACAGAAAGATAGGGTGAATTACTAAAACTTTCTGCCTTATTGGTACTTCCAGCAGGAGGGAAAAAGCCCCACGTAGAAAATAGCATCAAGAAGTAAAGTACCTATTGATTAACATAAATGAAAACTTAGGGGCTTGTTCTTCCTGAAAAGAGGGTCAATTACAACTCACCACCTCTGACTAACTGTCAAATATTTCAGCATTAGGGCTACCTTGATACAAGGTCAGATTTGGTCCATATATGTAATTAGTGGACAGGAGGATGGGAGTAATGATGAAAGCTGGTATCCTATTTTCTGATAATAGCTGGCAACTACTTTAAAAAGATAAATAATCATGGTTGCCAAATAATAAATCCAAAATGTTTAATACCATCACAATGAGATTAAAGAGGCAGCTAGGTGGCACAGTGGATAGAGCACTGGGCCTGGTGTCAAGAAGATCTGAGTTCAAATTTGACCTCAAGTACATGCTAACTGTGTAACCCTGGGCAAGTCATGTAACTTCTGTTTGCCTCAAGTTCCTCATCTGTAAAATGGAAACAATAGTGCCTACCTCCCAGGGTTCTTGTGAGGATCAAATGAGATAATAACTGTAAAGCGCTTAGCACAGTGTCTGACACATAGTAAATGCCATATAAAGGCTAGCTGCTACTATTGTTGTTGTTGTTAGTATGATAATCCACCTGTAAACATTGACTAGCTGTGACTGGTGACTAACTGACTCTGGATAAGTCACTAAGCCTACCTAGATTCACTTTCCTTCTCTGTAAATGATAAAACATAATAGTAGCATCTATCTCTCAGGGTGTTTGTGCGGATAAAAATAAAAATAAAATAAAAATAAAAAACAAAAGTACTTTTGTAAGCCCTAAGATGGTATATATCTATATGTGTATATGTACATTCATACACATGTGTGTGTGTATTCTAGTTAACAGTAATAAAACTAAATGTCACTCTTCCTATCATATTGAGATAGTGTTGGGCTTTTTTAAGGTAACAGAAGAAAGGGCTCAATGATGGAGAAGGACAGAGGCATTGGACCACTCCCAGAAGAAAGCCAAGCCCTGATTCCTCCTAAGCCAGAAGTGGTGAGAAACTGGGAGGGTACAGTGACCAGGAGGCTGAGATAGTACGGTGGGTAGAAGTCAGGGAAAGTTTAGTCTGAATTCCTATCTAAAAGGACTGCCCAACAAAATACCACAGACAATGGAAATAGATTTTGATAAAAGTTGGTATGACTATATTCCAATTGAAATATTGCTGCAGTTAAACAGTCAGTAATGACTTAGGGAAACAAGCCCCAGGGAGGAATTTCCATTGTGAACGTGACTGCTAAGTCTCCTTGTCCACAGCTGCTCATCTTAGATTTCCTTTGTCTTCTTAGATGTTTTTTGTCTCAGTTCTGGAAAGTGTTTCTGGCACCTAGGTGGCCCTAGCAGCTATACTGATTAGTCACTCTAAGTGACTTTCCTGGAAGAGTCTTGGGAATCTGCTACCTGCACAGGGATCTCTCCACTGCGGCTGGCTCCTTGTTGCTGCCAAAGTGACAACAACCTGATGTGCAGCAAAACCTGACAGAAAGAGGCTGCTCCGGGCAAAACAAAATGGATGAGGAGAAGATTTGGGGGGAGGAGGGAAATGACAGCTGTCTTCGTGGATTTGAAGGTTAATGTGTGCAAGAGGCACTAGAATTATTTGGTACAGCCTCAGAGGGCTGAACCAAGACCAATAAGTAGAAGGGCAAATTTAGGCTCAGTGTCAGGGGAAATTTTCCTAACAATTAAAAATGGCCAAAAGTGAAATGGGCTGTCTCGAGAGACGGTGGGTTTCACATAGAGGCTGGATGACCACTATGTCCTGTGTGTTATAGTCAACTTGATAAACATAAACTATGTGCCAGACACTGTGTTAAGTGCTAAGCATAAAAAGAAAGGCAAAAAAAGTTTCTGCCCTAAAGGATCTCATATTTGAACAGAGAAGACAAAAAAACAAAAACAAAAACACATGTGCAAACAAGTACTTAAAGGAAAAATTGGAAATAATCAATAGAGGGAATTAAGTGGGGGGGGATTGGGAAAACCTTCTTGTAGAGGATGGAACTTTTAAAAAATAAAAAATAAAATAAATAAAATTTTAAAAGAAGATGGAACTTTTAAAATTTATTTTCAGTTCCAAATTCTCCCTCTCTCCACCCTCCTCTTACCCATTGAGGAAGGCAAGAAATACAATACCCATTATACATATGAAATCATTCAAAACTTATTTCCACATTAGCCATGTTGCAAACAGAAAAGAAAAAGCAAGGAAAATAAAGAAAATGAAAAAACATGCTTCCGTCTGCATTCAGAGTCCATCAGTTCTCTCGCTGGAGGTGGATAGCATTTTTCACCGTGAGTCCTTTGGAATTGTTGTGGATCATTGCACTAATTAGAGTAGCTAAGTCTTTCCCAGCTGATCATAGTTACAATGTTGTTACTGTATACAGTGTTCTCTTAGTTCTGCTCCCATCACTTTGTATCAGTTCATATAAGTCTAGATGAGTTAGAAGTTAAGCTTAGGCTTGAAGGAAGCCAGGGAGGCCAGGAAGTGGAGATGAGGAAAAGGAGGAGAATTCTTGGCATGGGAGCCATCCAGTGCAAATACACCAAGTGAGCTGTTGGCATTAGAGTGGGACGTTCCTTTCCACTGTGCTTTGGACTAGATAGCCATTGAGGTTCCTTCCAACTCTTAAATTCTATGACTCTTTGAAGTCCATACTATTGGAGCTAGAAGGCTCGTTGAGACCGTCTGGTAAGTCTAGTCCAACTTCCTCATTTTACAGATGTGGAAACGGAGGTCCAAAGAAGCATTTCAGACCCAAACGTTATTCTCTAATCTGTTGTTCAATGGCAATTACTTAGTTAGAAAGTGATTCCTTTGCTTGCTGCTGCATTGTCTTCCATCAACGGAAAACAACAATAGCTTATTGATTTGCTTAGCAAAGAGGAAATTACCTGGGTCCCAAAGAAGGCATTTATGGTTCTAGCAATAACAAGGTGCCCACACACAAGCTCAGCCCCAGGATTTATGTGAACTAAGTTTTTGTACACTGTGAGGGAGGAGGATGGAGGGAGGCCAAAGATAGAAAGGATGGTCTAGGCCAGGGGCTAATAACCTGGGATCCAGTAACCAGATTTCAGAGCATCCCTGAACTTGTATGGGAAATAGAAATACAAAGTCACTTGCTTTAAGTCACACATCAAGTTGGAGTTGTGATTAGCACCTGGGTTTTGTGACTCTTAATTCAGTGATGGTTTAACTACACTTTTAATGTTTCAATCCCTAGAACTCTTCAGTGTTCAGTTTAATTCTTTTTTTTTTTTTTTAATGAGACTCCTATGAAGCAGGGCAATGTATTTTTTTCTCTCCAAGTAGTGTTAATTAAGGGCTAGAGAGCTGGCTTTGGAGACAAAAAGATCTGGATTCAAGCCCCACCTCTGACATATTGTCTGTGTGACCCAAACAAGTTGGGACTAGCATCTTTAGGCAGCAAAATTGAGGAGAAGGTGCTGGCCTGCATTAGTAGAGGACATTTCCTCACCGTTGGTTAGTTCCCCATACCAATGCAATTACAGATCCAGCCCCCATCCCTATAGAAGTCAGTAGTCTTTGGTAATAAATTGGGTGTGTAAGGAAGCACCTATACACTGTCATGGCTCTAGGACTAGGAGGGTCTTACTCCTGTATTGCCCTAGTAGGGTTCACAGAGTAAAAAGCTAGCCTATATTGAAAAAGTATTAGTATATGTCCAGTTACCCCATGTCATGGGCTGGGCTTGACTAAGGCTGGTCCACTCATAGTCAAAATTGGAATGAAATGTGACATTCGTAGTCTAACAGTTGACAAAAGAAGTAGACTTAGCCATAGCAGGAGAATGACATTCAGAGTAGGGAAGTGAATGTTTGCCTAGGAACTTCTGTCAGCTTGGATTTATCTGAGCTGCCTCTCTTGTATCAGTCATCTTGTTAGACTCAATCAATCAGTAAATATTTATTAAGATTCAACCAATCAGTGAACATTTATTAAGCACGTACTATGGACCAGGCATTGTACTAAGTGCTAGGGATACAAAAAGAGACAAAAGATAGTTCTTTCCCCAAGACTGAGGTCAGAGGCCAAGGAAGGAGCTCCAGTTCATTCTGTCCTGACTGTTCCGTACTCAAGTGACCAGGAAGCCTGAGCCTTACTTAGTCCCCTGAGCCTGAATGAAATCTCAAGGACAGTGTCAATACCTTTTAAAGAAAAACTAGACCCAAAGATAATAAATCAATAAATTTCTCAGCTGCTCTCATCCTCCTTTCTGGTTTCAAGGAATCTTGTGAAACAGCTGAGGCAAGTCAGATCCTCTGATCTGAAGCAAGCCTTTATATTTAGCATCATTATTACACTGTAGATCCTAATATAAATTACATTTTCTCCCCTGCCTTATAAAATATAAGCTCTTTGAGAGCAGAGATTGCTTCATTTTGTTTTTGTTTCTCTGTGCTTAGCATAGTTCCTGGCACATAGGAGGGGCTTAATAAATGATTGATTACCTTAAAGTTGCTCAAGAAAATGACCTGTACCTGAAACACTGATAATTTTCTCAGTATTATAGATCATTTATTATCCTTGACAAGGGCAGTTTGGTGATGCAATGGATAAAGCACTGGGTCTGGAGTCGGGAAGACTCATCTTTCTGAGTTCAAATCTGGCCTCAGATACTTCTTCACTGTGTGACCCCAGGCAAGTCACTTAATCCTATTTGCCTCAGTTTCCTCATCTGTCACCAACTGGAGAAGGAAATGGCAAACCACTCCAATATCTTTGCAAAAACAAACAACTCAAATGGGGTCACAAAGAGTCAGACATGACTAAAACAACTAAACAACAATAGTACCTTTGATACCCAGAGCCAAGCTGTAACATATGCCTAAGGTTTTAGGATATGCTTGTTTTCCCAGAAATCGTTTCTCTGTAGCCCTAGTTGTACCTATTGTTGAGATGCCAGTATTCTGGGCAAATTTTGAAAATGAGATATTATACCTTGGGGGAGGAAAACTCCTTTGTCTGTGCTAAATGTATTTTACATGACAATAAGAAATGTCTGTCTGGAGAAGCTAAAGGTAGGAGAGAGTGAAAAGAAAGCTACTGTAGCCCCCTGCAATTTCCC
The DNA here is from genome assembly GCF_900497805.2 of Vombatus ursinus. Taxonomy (NCBI): domain Eukaryota; kingdom Metazoa; phylum Chordata; class Mammalia; order Diprotodontia; family Vombatidae; genus Vombatus; species Vombatus ursinus. The sequence continues at coordinate 1,866,162 of NW_020954550.1, forward strand.
TCTCCTTATTCCCTGTCTCATTATCGCCCAGAAGTCTGGGATTGCTGAAGCCCCACTGAGCCAGCTTTCTTCTCATTTGCCCTTCTCATCCACCTGTCAAAAGACAAGGTGAACTGAAGGAAAAAGAAAAGTTCAGATTCAGCCAAACATATCAGACCCAAATACAGTTCTCTAGTCTGTTGCCAGAGATCAACGACAACGACTTGGTTTGAAAATGATTACTTTGCCTGCTATTGTATTTCCATCAATGGAAAACAACAATAACTTTGATTTGCTTAGCAGAGAGGAAATTACCTGGGCCCCAAAGAGAGCATTTATGGTTTTAGCAATAACAGGATGCTCACACACAAGCTTAGCTCTGGGATTTATGTGAACTAAGTTTTTGTACACTGTGGGGGAGGAGAAAGTTGATAAAAAGGATAGTTGGGGCCACAGGCTAATAAGCTGGGATCCAGCAACCAGATTTCAGAGCAGCCATGAATTTGCATGCGAAATGAAAATACATCGTGATTTTTTTTAATGGCATTTTAGTTCTTTCAATCAGTAAAAATCCATCTTTTTGCTCTCTTCCCCCACCGAAAGAAAGAAAAACAAAACCTCTTTTATAAGCATGTATAGTCAAGCTTACCCAGGGACACCAGAGGCAGTTAGGTGATACAGTGAATAAAATGCTGGGCCTGGAGTCAAGAAGACTCATCTTTATGAATTTAAATCTGGCCTCAGATACTTACTAGCTGTGTAACCCTGGGCAAGTCACTTAACCCTGCTTGCCTCAGTTTCCTCAACTGTAAAATGAGCTGGAGAAGGAAATAGAAGACCACTGGAGTATCTTTGCCAAGAAAACCCCAAAATGGGGTCATGAAGAGTTGAATACAACTGAAAAATGACTCAACAACAACAACATAATCAAGCAAAACAAATTTCTATGTTGTCCGTGTCCAAAAAAAAAATAGGTCTCATTCTGCACTCTCTGTTCTTCATCTATCAGGAGGTGGGGAGCATGTTTCATAATTAGTCCTCTACTATGATAATTGGTCGTCACACTGACCAGAATTCCAAAGTCTTTTTGGGGGGGGGGGGGGGGGTAAGCAATGGTGTTAAGTGACTTGCCCAGGGTCACACACTTAGTGTCAAGTGTCTGAAGCCACAGTTGAACTCAGGTCCTCCTCACTCCAGGGCTGGTGCTCTATCCACTGCACCACCTAGCTGCTCCAGAATTCCAAAGTCTTTCAAGGTTGCCTTTACAATATTATTGTCGTTGTGTCGTGCAATATTACTGTCAATTGTTCTCCTGGTTCTGTTCATGTCACTCTTCCCAGGTTTCTCTGAAAAGATCCCCTTCATCTACATCTTTATTTTCATTAACCTCAAACTGAAATGTAGCATTTCCTTTGATGATGAAAGTAGGCAATGAACCACAGTAGTGTCATACGGGCTTAGAATAGAAATCACAGATATTTTCACATCACATACAGTTGTTTCAATTATCTCAAAATAGCTTATGCTCATCACCACTTCAAAATTAGACCTGCTGCTAGAATGCACTTGATCACAGTCTTCTTATCTACAGACTGCATTTCAATAGAATCAAAATTTAATTCTTTTGTGTTGTTGTTGAGTTCTTTCAGTCATGTCTGACTCTTCATGAACCAATTTGGGGTTTTCTTGGCAAAGCCACAAGAGTGGTTTGCCATTTCCTTCTCCAGCTCATTTTACAGATGAGGAAACTGAGGCAAGCAGGGTTAAGTGACTTGCCCAGGGTTACACAGCTGATAAATATTTGCTCCTGGAGGCAATAGAGAGCCACTGGAGTTTACTGAGTAGAGGTGGGAGTGGGGTGACATGATAGGACTCAAACTTTGGGAAAATCATTTTAGTGACTGAGTGGAAAAAGGATTGGAATGGAGAGAGACTTGAGGCACATGGTCCCATCAGCAAACTACTAGCATAACCAAAGCATGAGCTGATGAAGGCCTGCTCCAGAGTAATGGATTTCAGGGCTGGCCCCTTGTCCACTGCACCTACCACCTAACTGTCCCAATTCTTTCGCAACCCTAAATACTTTATTTTATGCATTTCAAACCATTATTCTGAGAGAAGGTCTGTAGGCCTTACTAGACTGCTAAAGAGATTCACAACACAAAAAAAGTGAAGAATCTTTACTCTAGGAAAAAAATTAAATGAATTTCCTCTATAAAATGCTGGGTGTGAGAAATTTAGTTCCATTTTCGGTGCCCGATTCACCTAGCAATATCAGGGGCATCTCAAGAAAGGAGGTCCCTGACTAGGGGAAAGAAGTTGAATTCTTAGTCATAGATTTAGAACGGGAAGGTACCTAAGGTCACTTATTCCCATCCCCTCAATTTACTGACAAGTAAACTGGGGCCTCTTTGGGCCGTAGAGGTTAAATGACTTGCCCAAGGTTACACAGGTAGTTAAGTGGCAGACCCTAGATTTGATAGTGGGTCCTGAGACTCCAAGTTTCAGCACAAATGCCACTGTACTTTGTTGCCTCCAAGTAGTTGATTAGAACTGTGTAAAAAAGATGAAAAATGGGGGGAGGTTGCAGAGAAAGGGTGGAATGTAGAAGAGTACAAATGTTTATATTGCATGTGTTTACTGGTGGAAAATGGATGGTGTTAATAAAGGAGTTGGGGTTTTTTTTTCAATTTTTCGTAAGATTCTCTCAATAAAATTCTAAGATTCTGTCTCCACTGGTAACTATCCATGGACATAAACAGGGTGAATGAGAATATACAGTTAAACCTCAAGTTTTTTTTTTTTCAATACTAGGTACTTATCTAATCCAGTGAGGCATTTGGAAGGGAGATGACTTTTACCTGTAAGAGCAGAGATTTAGAAAAGGAAGGGGCCTCAGAGGCCATCTAGGCCAATGCCTTTGGTTTACAGTTGAGGAAACTAGGACTCAAGGAATTTAAATCACTTGCCAAAGATCACACAGGTGAGAAGTGTGAGAGACTGAATCTGAACCCATGTCTTCTGATTCTATGGCCAGTGCTCTTTCTACATGGGGGACAGCCAGAGAATGCCCCAGAGCTGAGAGATGAACTGTCTTGCTCATGGAATAGCCAGGAGGCTGGCGTCACTGGGGTATGGGTTGGGGAGTAAGATGTAAGAGGACTGGAAAGGTAGGTGGAGGCTAGGTTACGAAGGGGTTGAATGTCAAACAAAGCATTTTGTATTTGCTCCTGTAGGCCATAGGGAACCACTGGAGTTTACTGAGTAGAGATGGGGTGGGGTGACATGATCAGACTTGCATTTTAGGGAAATGATTTTAGTGACTGAATGGAATGGAATGGGGAGAGACTTGAGGCATGTGTTCCCATAAGCAAACTATTGCCATAACCAAGGCATGAGGTGGCCTGCTCCAGAGTGATGGCAGTGTCAGAGGAGAGAAGGGGGCTTATTCAGATGTTGCAAAGGTAAAAATCAAGTTGGACTTCCCTTCCTGTATTGTGATAACCCAGTGGAGCCTGGTAACCAGTAGTTATCTCTTTTCATTACCACTTACCCTTTCAGTTACTTTGGTACCCAGACTTTAGATGTCTCCTTTTCCCCACCCCTCCACCCCCACATCTAGTCTAGTGAAAATGACTAGTGAACCAAAAACAATTGGTAGAAATTGCTAAGAGGTAGATTTGATCTTATGGTAAGGAAAAACTATTGGAGCTGCCCAAATATGGAATAGCTAGCCTCAGGAGGTGTTAGGTTTCTATTTCTACATGGCTTAAAGCAGAAACTGAATGGCTACTTGTCAAGGAAATTGTATAGGGTATTTCTATTTAGGTATTGTTTGGACGAGCTAACCCTGAGGCTCCTTCTATATCTGACAGCCTATGACTCTATGACTATGTTCTAATATTTCATCACTAGTGACCTTGTCTTGCTCTTTAATGTTTCTTAGATTGGTTCATAGATTGAGCTAGTCTGGAAATTTACTGTGGCTATATAGTCAGTCTGATTCTTAGGGCAAAAGGATAGGCTGAGCAAATAATAGCTCATTTTCTGTTGTACGGTAGGGATAATAAAACACCTTTCCCATTATTCCCATTTTACAGAGGATGCAACTGAGTCTCAGAAAAGTTAAATCATTTAATCAAGGTCACATAACTAATAATCAACACAGTCAAGGTATGAACCCAGGTCTGCTGCCTTCCAGCTGAGAGACCTTCCTTCTACTCCTCATTAACTCTCTTTCCATGCCCAAAGGGCTAAAAAACTGTGCATACCCTTTGACCCAGCAATACCACTTCTAGGTCTGTATCCCAAAGAGATCATACAAATGGAAAAAGGACCCACATGTACAAAAATATTTACAGCAGCTCTTTTTGTGGTGGCAAAAATATTGGAGATTGAGGAGATGCCCATCAATTGGGGAATGGCTGAACAAGTTGTGGTATATGAGTGTAATGGAATACTATTGTGCTATAAGAAATGATGAGCAGGCAGACTTCAGAAAAACCTGGAAAGACTTACATTAACTGATGCTGAGTGAAGTGAGCAGAAGCAGGAGAACATTGTACACAGTAACAGTCACATTATGTGAAGACTGACTTTGATAGACTTATCTCTTCTTAGCAATGCAAGGGTCTAAGATAACTCCAAAAGACTCATGATGGAAGATACCATGCACATCCAGAAAAAGAACTATGGAATCTGAATGCAGATTGAAACATATTATTTGCTCTCTCATTCTCTCTTTTTTTTTCCTTTCTCATGATTTCTCCTATTGGTTCTAATTCTTCTTTACAACATGACTAGTGTGAAAATAGGCTTAATATGAACGTATATGTTGACCCTATATCAATTTGCACACTGTCTTGGGGTGGGGGGAGGGGAGAGATGGGGAGAAAATTTGGAACTCAAAATCATATGGAAGTGAATGTTGAAAACTAAAAATAAATTTATTTTTAAAAGATAGAAAAAAAATTTAAAAAACGCTGTTTCCAGAGTTTGGTCAAAAATTTGTTTTTAGCAGCTGTTAATGGGGCTGCCATTTTGAAAATAAATTTTATGGTTTATCCCAGAGTGGTAGTTTTTCCAATGTAACTTACAGACTTTCTGGTTCATAGTGAATTGCTGTGTATAGGTGCATTTCAGTTTTGAGTAATGCTAAAGAAGAAAAGCATCGCAAGGTTATATGTTTTTAGCTTTTTAGGAAAAGAGCTTGCCAAGGCCTAAGGAAGTAAAAAAGATTCATGAAAGATTAAACTGGTCTTCACAAAGCAACATGATACCTTGAAATTTATTCTAGTTCATTTAAAAATCTAATTGTGCAGAAGCCCTCCCTTAACCCTACCACCACCAAAGTTGAAAGTGATTTTTCCTTCCTCAGATTTTCCCATAGCACTTGTGTCTGGATCTTTCCTTAGTTCCCAGCAATCCTATGGTATGCTTATTGGCATGCAAATCTTATCTCTCGGGTACATGGGAAGCTCCCTGAAGGCAGGAACAGTACCATTCTTCATCTTTGCTTCCCTAGCAAACTATTTATCTCAGTTTCCTCAACTGTAAAATGGGGATAATAATAGCATTACCTCAAACTGTTGTTGTAAGGACAAAATAAGATAGTATTTGTAAAAAGCATTTAGCACAGTGCCTGGAGCATAGTAGGTGCTATATAAATGCTAATCTTTTCCCCCTTCCTTTCCTTCCCCTCCCCAGCACCTAGCAGAGTACTCTGCATAGGGGAAGCATTTGATCATTTGATTTGAATTTGTGCCTCCCAACTGTCCTACTCGCTCAACTTCCTCACAGACTTTATGTCCTTTCACTTTTTACTTCTCATTAGTACTTCCACCAACCAGTGTGGGAAACTTAAAAAAAAAGGAAAATAAAAAAACCAATCCGTTTGCTCATTCCTTTGGTCAGCAAAGGGATTGGTGGAAAAGGCTTGGAGAATCCCAAGAGTCTCAGAGTTGGAAGGGACTAAGAGGCCATCTAATCCCAACTTCTACCTGAGAGGGGATCCCTTTTACAATATCCACAACAAATTGTCATCTAGCCTTTGTCTGAAGTCTTCCAGTGAAGGGAAACCCACTACTTTTGAAGGCATTCTGTGCCACTTTTGGATATCTCTAACTGTTAGGACCAGGACAGCTAGATATTGCAGTTGATAGAATGCTGGGCCTGGAGTCATGAAGTTCCCTGAGTTCAAATCTGGCCTCAGATATTTGCTAGCTATGTGACCCTGGGCAAGTCATTTAACCTGTTTGCCTCAGTTTTCTCATCTGCAAAATGAGCTCGAGAAAGAAATGGCAGACCGCTCCAGAATCTTTGTCAAAAAAAAGTCCAAATCAGGTCATGAAGAGTTGGACACAACTGACTGAAATGACTGAACAACAACAACAGTTGAAACAACTGTTAGAAAGTGTTTACTTCCTAAAAGCACTGAAAGACTTCAGAACACTAATCACCACAGTGACCACTCATAAACTGAAAAGACTATTGTTGAAGCAACACCCAGAGGCAGAATGGGGCATACATTTTCAGACATGGTCAATGTATTGATTGTTTTGTCTGCCTGTACTTGTTACAAAGGAGGGTTCTATTATGGAGGGTTGTGTGATTATTACATTGCATTTACTTTTACTCACAAGGTGTATTCCCTACAGTCGAATGTAAGCTCCCTGAGGACGGGGACTGGCTTTCATCTTGTCTTTGTGTCTCTAATACATGGCACTGTGCCTTGCACCTTTTTTTTAAACCAGATTTGTGACTTCATCTTTCATATGATGCAGGATTTATTGAGTGATATAGAGAGTTCCAGGTAAGGGAGGTCCTCTCTTATACAGAGTGACATCTTCTTTACAACCTATTGTCTTCGGGAGTTGCTGAGAGGTTCAGGTAACTGGCTCAGGGCCACATGGCAAGTATGTGTGGCAGGGGTAGGATTAGGGTCTTCTTGATTCAGAGGTCAGTTCTCTATCCCCTATGCCAGGACAGGTAGGTGGCACAGTGGATAGAGAGCAATCCTTGGAATCAGGAAGACTCAGCTTCATGAGTTCAAATCTGGCCTCAGACACTAGCTATAATGACTCTGGGCAAGTCACTTCACCCTCTTTGCCTCAGTTTCCTCATCTGTAAAACGAACCGAAGAAAGAAAAGGGGTCACAAGGAGTCAGACACAACTGAAAAAACAACTGAACAACAAATGCCAAGATGTCTCTGATGCCTTGCACATAGTAACTATTTAATAAATTCTTGTTTAATTTTATCAATTTATTGCTCCTAAACTGATAAAGATGTGTTGAGCGTACTAAGACCCAAAGCCCATATACAGTCTCTCAAAGCTTAATTCACAGAGGGGGCACACAAGCCACAGTGAATGTAGGGGAGAGTATTGACTCTCTTCATGCTCCCTCATATAAAGCCCCTCACTTTTACAGAGTCACTGCAGGGGCTTCAAGTCCCAGATTCTTTCATTCATAGAGGCAGCTGGTGGTACCATGGATAAAGCCCTGGGCCTGCAGTCCAGAAAACCAGAGCCCCAAAATGACCTCAGATGTTTACTAGCTGTGTTCAAATTTGGTTTCAGACACTTAGTAGCTTGACCCAGGTCAAGTTACTTAACCTCTGTCTGCCTCAGTTTCCTCAACTGTAAAATTAAGATCCCAATAGCACCTACTTCCCAGGATTATTGTGAGAACCAAATGAGACATTTGTAAAGCACTTGGCACAGTAACTAGCACTTAGTAAATGCTTGTTTCTTTCCTATAATACCATACAGACTCATTGCCAAAATCTGTTTTCTTTCCTCCTCACCCAACTACGCTGCTAAGATAACAGTTTTCTTTCTTACATTCACAGATTCATTGCTCCTCCTTCCCACGCAGGGGGCTAATCTCAGGATCAGCTCTAAGTGATTGGCAGCATCAAGGGAACACTTTGCTCTCCTAAGCAGGTCTTCAAATTTTAAACAGCTTCCAGAGAACAGCTGTTCTGCTTTCCAAGCCAGCTATCCCCAGAGTCCAACACACATAGGTAGCAAATGGTAAGACCGGACTCAGAGTCACATCTTCTAATTTCCAATTATACTTGCTGTTCAGTCGTGTCCAACTCTTACTGGCTCCATTGCTTGGCGAAGATGCTGGAGTGGTTTACCATTTCCTTCTCCAGCTCATCTGACAGATGAAGAAACTGAGGTAAACAGGGTGAAGTGACTTGCCCCGGTTCACACAGCTAGTAAGTGTCTGAGGCCAGATTTGAATTCATGAAGCTGAGTCTTCCTAACTCCAGGCCTGGCAGGGTGGTGGGGGGCGGCAACCTAAGATCTAAGATCACATTAGTTTTGTTGACTACCATAGTATACCACTGACTCTAATTAAGTTTGCAGTCCATTAAAATCCCATCTTTTTTTTATTTTTTTATTTTCAGGCAATTGGGGTTAAGTGACTTGCCCAGGATCACACACCTAGTAAGTGTCAATTGTTTGGTCTGAGGCTGGATTTTAACTCAGGTCCTCCTGACTCCAGGGCCAGTGCTCTATCCACTGTGCCATCTAGCTGCCCCCCATCTTTTTTTTTTAACCAGATTTGTTATTTAATTGATTAGGGAGCTCCATAAGATTTTACACTTATCCTTTTGAAATCTATTCTTGGTGGATTCACCTCAATGTTCTAACCTACAAAAATCTTTTTTTATCCTCCTTTCTTCTAATGTATTAACTGTCCCTCCCAGCTTTGTGCCATTCACATACTTGATAAACATGTTATCTGTTCCTTTATCCAAATGTAGAAACTAGCCTGGTCTCATCTTCCCAAAGGGAGACCAACTATACCTCTTCCCAGCATTCTAGGGGCATTTCTGAGAGGTCAGGGAGGGTGGTCTTTTTTCTAAAGCTATCAGCTTGATCCCACTTTCTGGTGTCTTTCTACAACTATTAAATAACTGCCAGTACCTAACTCCTCAGGTCTATTAACAACATCAATTAGCTTTTACAAAGGGATGTCTGTTTCAAAAAATCTCACAAGAACAGAAGTATGGATATTCCTCACCCCTCAAAAACTAATGGGGGCAAGGGGCATACTCTTCTCTGTCTCATTCTCTGGAGAGAGTAGGCTCAGATTTAACCCAGTTTCTTCATATTATTGTTTCCACCGCTTTCATGTCCGAATATGACATTGCTGCTGGGATAAGTCTCAGTCTCATCTATTGATGGGCTGACTCCTCAAGGCCACTCCTCATAGCATCAATATTAGAATGACTGAAAAATCTGACCCAGGCTCCCCTCCCATGCTTTCATCTCCAATCTCCTTCACCTAAAAGAAAAAAAAAAACAGATGCCAAGGTATAGAACTGAGTCTTCCCAGACCATATATTGGTCTGGGATGGGGAAGGCTCAAGGCCTCTCCTTATACATCAGTCTCTCTTTTCTTCCCAAAATACCATCAGGCAGGAAGAAGTTGCCCTAAAAGAGAGGCTATGGTGGATTAGTGCCATTTGAATATATCTCAAGTTTAGTTAGCCAACCAAGAGCCTCCTCTTTACCACATGATAAGCAGAGGGGAATTAGTAACACAATGTCTACGCCTGTTTCTCTGAAAGTCCACATGAGCTTGCATTATGGGTACTCCACATATACTCATAAGATCTGGTCACATTGGCCAGTCTCCTCTCATACTTGCTCCTTCCCACTTCCTCCAACAAAAATTTTGCCTTCTCTGCAAATCAGCCAGGGTGTTGCTTTTTTTTTTTTTAAACACATTGTACAAATACCCAGTCCAGAAAAATACATGGTCATTTTAAAAAAATGCTAAACTACAAAAGGCCAAGCACAGAACCTTGGGGCACTCCCATGGAGGCTTGCTTTCAAGTTCAGAATCCATATAATCCATGTAACCTACATCTTTCCATATTATCCACAATATAATAAGAGACTTAGTCAGATGCATTGCCAAAAATCTATATAAACCATATTTACAGCATTCTCCTTGTATACCATCCTCTCAACTTGTGCAATCATAGAGATGGCCTTTGTTTTCATGGAGGTTCCCAGTAAATTGATTTCAATATGTTTTGGTGTTTTAAGATTTGCAATGCGTCAATTTTTTTCAAACTATTTTATTAGATATGATTGAGATCTCTTGTCTAACACAAGCCCTTCGCAACCTCTTGGGGTTCTGACCAAACCAGAAAGAATTATAGTTGATGCCAGCAGAAGTCTCCTGTATTTGCACAATTCTGTCTAGGGGATGAAAAATAGTCTCTCACTACATATCTGACTTAGCATCAAATAACTTTATTCTGAATGAAAACCATGCTCCTTTCAGCCTATAGCCTTGTCAGATCAGAAATGTCTGATTAAATGACTAAATTTGACATTAATAAAAGAAGCAAGCCAGCAAAGGTGGTCAGGAAAAAGCTTTGTGTGGTGCAAACAAAAAATGGTGGAAATAAAGGCCTGGGTTTGGGTTTTCTTTGCCAACCAAGATTCCCTATACGGCCAGGGGCAAGTTCTTTTAGCACCACACCTTCAGTTATCTCCACTACAAAATGAGGAGGTGGGAGTAGATGATCCCCAAGGTTCCTTTCAGCTATAATGACAACCACAATAATAACAATAATAATTAGCATTTATACAGAGCTTTGAGGTTTGCAAACACTCTGCAAATGTTATCTTATTTTGTCTTAACAGCAGCCCAAAGAGGTAGGTGTTATTATTTTTCCCTTTATAGGGAATTAGGACGAGGATTAGAAATCTGAGGCAAACAGAGGTTAACTGACTTGCTTTGGGTCACTCAGCCAGTAAACAGATGAGAGAGCATTTGAACTCAGATCTTTCTGACTCTGGATCCAGCAATCCATCCACTGTACCACTTGTGATTCTGGTTCATAGTTGAGAATTAATTTAATGAAAGAGTGATAAGTAGACAGTCTACTTCTTAGCCTTATAAGACACAGGACTGTGCTAGAGCCAGCTCAGTCTCAGATTGTTAAATTTTCAGTGTGAACAATGAGTTAGCAAATGCTATGAAACAGGACTTAACTTATTGTTTTTCTTGTTTATCTAGACTTAAGAAAGTGATGGAGAAAATGTTAATAATACAGATGAGATTTTTAAAGTTTGAACGTAATTATTCCTGGAGAGCTGGTTTTTAAACATTTGCTGGCACATGACTGCTTATAGGTGCTGCAGTGAGCTTGGAATCAAGAAGACTCATCTTCCTGAATTTAAATCCAGCCTCAGACACTTACTAGCTGTGTGAGCCTGGTCAGGTCACTTAATCCTGTTTGCCTCAGTTTCCTAATTTGTAAAATGAGCTGAAGAAGGAAATGGCAGACCGCTGCACTGTCTTTGTCAAGGACATGACTGAACAATAACAGCCCTAATAATTTTTAACACACTGCTTTATTTTGGGGGAGAGGGGAAATGTGCACCTCCAGGATTTACTTTTCTGAAGAAAGACAGGGCCATAAATGAGAGATGCTATGAAGGTAGAAACAATAGGACTTGACAATTGATTAGATGTGGCGTTGAGATAGAGTGAGGAGTTGAGGATGCTGACACCTAGGTTGCCCGCTCTGGTGACTTGGGAGAATAGTAGTGTGCTCAATAGTATTAGGAAAGTTAGGCAGAGGGGAACTTTTGTGGGGAAAGATAATGAGTTCAGATCTGGACATGTTACATTTACAATGTTTATGGGACATACATTTTGAGATATTGAATAAGCAGTTAGAGATGTGAGACTGGACATCAGGAGAGAAGTTAGAGTTAGACAAGTTGATCAGAGAGGGCTAGAAATGACCATGAAGAGCTGTCTTGTTGCTACTTTTTTTTTTTTTTGCAGAACCTCAGCCCTTGCAGACTCCCACAATCTACCTCCTCTGCTCCTATTGCCAACAAGCTGCTGAACAAAGTTGGTCCCACAACCATGCTGACTAGTTAGTATATTACCAATTTGTTATTCAACCTCAACCAAACTCTCACTTCAGCAAGAAAATCCTTTTATTCCTCCCTAATTTATTTGCTATCTTACTTCCCACAGAAGCTATTCCAAACTTCTCTTCCCTCTTCAAGCCCTGCCATACTGCTTTCCCATCTCTCCCCACCCTCTGCCCTCAACAGAGGATCATGCCTCTTACTATACTGAAAAAAATTGAAGACATTCAACTTGACTCCTCTCTTCCATTCTATTCATCTCAAAACCCTTGACTGCATCTCTTCTTTCTTCCTTCTACCAGTCTCTGACAAAGAGGTGGTCCTTCTCCTCCTCTACACCAACCCCTCTACATACACCCTTAATCCTATTCCCTCACATCTTCCCCAGCAGACTGTATCCTCACTTATCCTCCCACTTCCAATCTTCAGCCTTTTCCTATCAACTGATTCCTTCCAACATTCTCAAGTCTTCCCTTCCTGATAAGACTTCCATTATACCTAGAAACTCCTTAAGCTATCTTCCTATAGCTCTTTTTCCTTTCTTAGGCAAACTCCTTGAAAAAGCTGTCTATGCTCACTGCCTTCATTTTCTGTTCTCTCACTCATACCTCAGCCCTTTGCAATCTGGCTTCTGACTTCATTACCCAGCTGAAATTGCTCTTTACAGAATGATCAATGATCTCTTAATGGCCAAATCTTACGGTCTTCCTTCAGTTCTAATCTTTCTCAAACTATCTGGTGCATTTGACACTGCTGACGATCATCTCCTTTTGAATATTCTCTTCTCCCTTGGTTTTCATGACTGCTTATTTTGTGTGCTTCCTTCTTATCTGCTCACACAAGTCTGACCATGTTACCTTCTACTCAATAAATTCTGTCATTCAGTCATGTCCAACTCTTCATGAGCCTGTGGACCATAGCTGGCTAATACTGTCCATGAGGTCTTTTTGGCAAAGATATTGAAGTTGTTTGCCATTTCTTTCTCCAGTGGCAAACAAAGGTTAAATGACTTGCCCAGGGTCACACAGTTAGTAAGTGTCTGAGGCCAGATTTGAACTCCAGTCTTCCTGACTCCAGTCATACTTCTGTATCCACTGAGCCATCTAGTTGCCTCCAGTATCAATAAATTCTGATGGCTCCCTATTACTTAGAGGATCAGATACAAAGTCCTCTGACATTTAAAACCCTTTAAATTTTAACCCTTTTTCTGTCTTTCCAGTCTTCTTATTTTTTACTCCCCTGTGTATAGTCTGCACTCAAGACACACTGGCCTTCTTGCTGCTTCTCACTCATGACCCTTCATTTTCCTGTCTTTTCACTAGCTGTTTCCCAAGCCTGGAATGCTCTCCTGACTCACCTCCACCTTCTGGAATTCCTGGCTTCCTTCAGCACAAATCCCACTTACTGTGAAAGAACTTTCCTGATTCATCCTGCCTCCCTTACACTGCTGGTGCTTTTCCTCTGAGGTGATCTGTGTCTTGTCTATAGATCATTGATTGTATGTTGTTTTCTCCCACTAAAGTGTGAGCTCCTTGAGGGCAGGGACTGAGTTTTTGCCTTTTTTTATGTCTCCAGTGTGTACAGTGCATAGCACAAAGTAGGCACTTAATAAACACTTGTTGATTGTGTTGATGTGGCCTCTCTCTATCTGCTTTGCTGGTTCATCATCCATGTCACACTTCCTAAGTCATTTTTTGTTAAAATGCCATGCGCTACTGAGAAAGAATATATAGTTCTTTGTATTCTAGTTATTCTATTCTATTCTATTCTATTCTATTCTATTCTATTCTATTCTATTCTATTCTATTCTATTCTATTCATCAGAAGCAGATAGTCGGTCCTGTGAATATACTAATGGGCCTGCTCTAAAGACCTGAGTGCAAATGTGGCCTCAAACACTTACTGGCTATGTGACCCTGGGATAGACACTTAACTTCATTTAGACCCAGTTTCCTAGCAACTACCTTCCAGGGTCATTATGAGAATCAAATAAGACAATATTTGTAATGCACTTAGCACAATGCCTAGCACATAGTAGGCACTTATGCTCATTTCATTCATTCCTTCTTTCCTCTTTTTTCCTTCCTTCTTTCCTTCCTACTTATTCCCATTCAGTAATTGCCTCATATATATTTCAGTAATCTCTTATATACGTTTTCTAAAATGCTCTTCAGATCTTTAACTTCTTTTTGTTTTATTTTTAAATTTTAGATATGAAAGGGTATATTAGGCTCTTAAAAGCTTTTTGATTGATAGGACTCTGGAGAAAGAGAGGCAATGTTGTTTGGTGGAAAGCATTATATATGGAGTCAGAAGTCTTAGGTATATGTCTGACTCAAAAATTTATTAGTCATGTGACTATGGGCAGAACAGTTAAACTTTTGGAGAGTCCATATTCCTTGATACAAAATGAGGATAATAATCCTACACTAAGGGGTTATTGTGAGGAAAGCAATTAAAAAAAATAAAAACATGGGTTACTCTGTAAGTGTATGTTATTTTGTATAAATCTGAAGATGATAAAAGGGGTTTGGATTATGTGATCTCTAAGGTCCTTCCCCTCTTTAAATCTGTGATGCTGTGATTCTGATCTTGAGAAAGGAAAAACAAAAAAGATATAAGACCCCTCAAAAATTATTTACAACCTAAAAAAAATTAGCATCGGTGTAGAGTAACACTGATTACAAAAAGGGACCACACCTCTCATCTAAAAGAAATCCCAAAGAGAGACAAACAAGACAGGATAACTGGATTTTTAAGAATGAATTTAATTTACTAAATGAGGAGCTTGTTTTTAGTAACTATAGATGATTTCATTGAGATTTCCTTTTTCAAGAGCCAAAAATCTGCTCTGCTTTAAAATCAGGATTACTCTAGAATGAAGATGAGGTTCTGGAAGCAGCCAAGGCAGGCTTCAAAGCACTACCTAACTGTCACTTAGAACCTTCAGAACTGAAGGTTCTGAAGGCACTGAAAACAAGACAATGGGGGGGGGGGGGAGACGTGGGAAGGTGTGAAGGGTTGGGAGGGAGACTTAGGAGGTGGAAGAGGGGCATATTTCCCTACTTCCAAACCCTGCTCCCTCCCTTTACCTCTCACTCCTACCCATGGAAATTTCTTATATGGGGAGGGGAAGTTAGTTTGTGAGAACCAATCTACTCTATGAAGTGGACGACTGTGGAAACCAGTCCTACAGGATGAAACTCCAAACCCCAGGGAGTATTTGGAGAATAGTAAATAGTCCAACCTGGGAGTTTGAATGTATTTGAATCTGAATCCTTTACAGAAATATGCTAGTGAAGACACACCCTCACCATAACCTGGCAGCTTCATGGAGAGGGCCAGCCTCCTTCTTATTCTTCATTCTTTCTAATAGAATGCCCTCTGAATGCTGTAACAGGAGTTAATCAGAGGAATTTTCAATCTTATAGGCCTATAAAGTGGCTTTTGTTTGGGACTAATAATAAAAATAATAATAATAGCTAGTATTTATATAGCAATTTAAAATTTGTCAATCATTTTATATATGGCTATTTCATTTGAGCCTCACAACACCTCTGAGAAGTAGTGCTATCCAGCTTTTACAGATAAGGAAACAGGCTGAGAAAGTTGAAGTGACTTGCCCAGGGTCACACAGCTATTAAGTGTCTGAGACAGGATTTGAACTCAGTTCTTCTTGACATCTAGTTGCCCGTGAAATAGAATTTTGATTGAATCTCACTGTGGAAGATATGTGTATATACATCCTCATAACTTATTCAAGATGAATAATAGAGTTCCATTAATGAAGAGGAAATGATTCATCTGTTTTTCTTAGATTGATTGGGGATAGATTGGTTAGATCCATCTTTTGGATCAGGGATACCTCTTTGTGTGATCACAGTTGTATCATCACAACGCTGCTGGACCACTTTTTTTTTTGCCCCCTTGACTTTTCAGAGGACAGCTCAGAGAGGAGCAGATCTAGGAATGGTCCCGGGCTGCCTTAGGGCAGAGGCACAAAGGAAGTCCATATACTCTCACCCACATAGCCTGAACACTCTATTTGCTGGTTCCAGAGCACCTGGCCCTAGCGTTGGAGAGACAGTGGTATATTCATTTGAGAGATAAAAGTTGTGTTCTAAGTGGTGGGAACTCCTTAACTGGAGTTTTCTGGAGGCATGTGGGGAAATCCAGAACCCCAGCCTTCCAGCTAGGAGAGGATTGCCTGGGCAACATGATCTCAGAAGTCAGTCTTCTAGTAAGAAAAGGCCAGCCTTGATGTTAGTTAACTCACCAGCAACCCTGCATTCATGGGTTCTGGGACCCAGCCTTCTAGTGATAGAAGGAGAATTCTTCTCTCTAGAGACAAAAGGCATTTTCAACCTCCCTAAGAAGTAGGAGAGCAGCAAAAATGGACTGAAGATGGAACATGGAGGAACAAAAACTTGGAATTTATTACCTTAAGTTATTTGGAAAATGGAGGCCAATGGCAAAGGGGTTTTCCCCTCTAATACTCCCAAGTTATTTTCTCTTTTAGGGAGATCCAAGCCTTCAGGTCAGTACCAATTTATGTAAGGGTGAATGGATAAATATTTAACAAATGGTTCTCAAAAAGAAAAAACAACAGGACACACTTTTTGTTTGTTTAGGTTTTTTTGGAGCAATTGAGGTTAAATTAAATGACTCACCCATATAGCTAGTAAGTGAGGCTAGATTTGAACTCAGATCCTCCTGACTCCAGGGCCAGTGCTCTATCCACTATGCTACTTAGCTGCCCTGACCAATTGTCTCTTATGAGACATTATGATCTGGCTCTTGCACACCCCTACTTGTATGGGTCTCCAAAATGAAAACAATTCTTGTTCTAGTAGGAGGGGAATGGTACTGGTTGTTTATAGTAAACTGTGCTTTCCTGCAGGGTGAAATAAAGGTTACGGTCACTATGTATTGTTAGCTTGAGCACTCATGTAGGAGCTGAGGACCCTTTTACCTGCCACTGTGGAGACCTGTGCATGACTTATATCCAGAAATTTCCCAGAGTGGGCCCTAAGTGGGGGCAACATGAACCAAAGAGAGAATAGCATCAGAGACATAGAGACAGAAGAGACCTTCTCATTTTACAAATAAGGAAACTGAGGCCCAGAGAGTGACTTGGTCAAAGCCACAAAGATAGTAAGTGGTAGAGCTGGGAAATGAACCCAGATCCTCTGACTCCAAATGTAATGGTGTTCCTAATGCAATATACATTTTACAGCTCATGTGAGTGATTGCCTTGGAGTGTTGGGCTGCAAGTTAGCATTGTTATGCACAGATCAGAAAACAATCCTGAAAAGCAACACTGTAGAGGGGTAAGAGCTCTGGACTCAGAGTCAGACCTTGGTTCAATTCTGTTCCATCTCTGTCACTGACTAGCTATGACCCTTAACTTCTCTGAATCTTTTTCTTCATCTGTAAAATGGATGTGATAATACTTACGCTACAATCTAGTTGAATAATCAATCCTATGAAGTGGTCACATGTATCTCAATGTGAACCATTCAAAGTATAATCAATAATATATTACATATTATAATATACATAATATAATTATAATGTATGATTATGTATAATGTATAATTACGTAAAATATGGTCATTGGTTCCAGCCCAATGGAAATATGCAGTGCAAATTCAAATGTGCAACCATTTAGGGTATTGTTATTCACAATGATCAGGACCAAATTATGATTCATTTACAGGCTTATTGTAAAGACCAAATGAAATCATATGTGTGAATGTGTTTTCTCACTAGAAAGCATTGCATCTTAGAAAATGAGAAAAGGTAAGCAAAGTAGAAAATGAAGACATGTAAATCAAGGCAAGTTTGGCAACCACCTCGCTAATAAGGGGCAATCAGTACCTTTTGCAAAACCAAAATATTTACCAAAACATTTCTTTCCAGGGCAGTTAGGTGGCACAATGGATAGAGCACTGGCCCTCGAGTCAGGAAAACTCATCTTTCTGAGTTCAAATCCAGCCTTAGACACTTACTAGCTGTGTGACCCTGGGCAAGTCACTTTACTCTACTTGCCTCCATTTCCTCAGCTGCAAAATGAGCTGGAAAAGAAAATGGCAAAGCACTCCAGTATCCTTGCTAAGAAAACCCCAAAAGGGGTCACGAAGAGTTGGACATGACCAAACAATAACAAAAGATGGAAGGACATCAGATTTGTCTGTCCCTACTTCCTCTTTGTCATTTCAAGATGTATCTATTTTACTAGAAAAAGCTAGTGGGGGGGAAGAAAGAAGGAAAAAAAGGAAATATTTGACATTTATGCCTCTCTTCAATCTTCTTTTTATGGTTCTTGTCAACCTGTATGATATCTGAGAAACAAAGTAATTTACCATATTGCATGGCACTCACTATTTACTGATAGCACCCTGGCGACTGGTATATAGCAGGAAAGCGATAAGATACGAGCTATGATACTGACAAATGAATGCATAACAGAGTATAAACACATGTCTTGGTTAGCCCTGTTCTGCATACTCACCTTCAAGAAGTCTTTCACCTTGAAGCCTAGGGATACTAGGAACAGATGTTTTCATTTATTTAAGATAATTCACTTCATTAATTTTTAGCATATGGCTTATTAAACTTGCCAAAGAGCAGGTGACAATGTGGAATTGATGTGATTACTGATTTGACACTTCATTGGGATTCATCTGACCTTTCTGAGTACAGAGGTCCTTATAGACAGGGACAAGGTAAGATTCTACATGGGAACATGTGCAGCATCTGGCATTCCACTCTATCAGTCTCATTATTGAAAACAACTACTTTCCCTTTCAGACTACTCTCCCTATCTCCACCATTCCCCCGCCTTCCTCTCCTCAAAGCTGATGGAAGGATAATGAGGAGTAGTAATTATTATAGTAAATATGGATCTAGTAGGTGTTTTAATGCTTAATGTCAATATCACTCTAGATCTACTGATCTACTAGATACTTGACAGTATCTAGTTGCCATCTTTGATGCTGAGAGGTTATGCCATTGCCTCTCTAACACTAGGGCCAGGAAAATTAGTTCTTTTTTCCTTTTGCAAGAAGATCAGTACCTGACTCACAGTCATCCTCTTCACTCCAACCCTTGCCTTCATACTTGGAGACTTTGATATTCATGTTAATGTCCCCTTGAACAACAATTTGGTCACCAATCCATCAACCTGCTTAGCTACCAAGACCTACCAAAACCTGCCACTTTGGTAGCAGATCCTACTATCTGAGATCTTACTATCACCCTCAATGGCTCTATCACTACCATGTTGAGTTCCGAATCACAAACTTGTATTCTTCTGCCTCTATCTTTCCCTTTGCTTCACTCCTCCCAAACCTATTCTCTATGCTTGCTACAACCACCAGTCCCTTAATCTATCCCTATTTTCCCAGACTATTCTAGGCACATTTTTCTTTTTAAATAGTCTCTACCTAGTTTCCACATTCAACTATGCACCATCCACCCTTAAATTACTTGACCATTTGTCATTGTTATCCTTCCAATTCTCCACTCTGGACACTCCAGCACTCCAAAAATAAACACTCTGCTAGGCTGATTGAGCCTACAACAATTGAGTCTGAATACCATCCCCTACAAATCTTGAAAAAGTTGTCTACACACTTGGTGCTTCCACTTTACCAAACATTTTCTTTTTTACCTAATTTAGTTTACATATTACATACACAGCTCTAATAAAATTTCTCTCTATAATGTCAGCATTGAGTTTATAACTGTAAAATCCAGTGGTCTTTTTTTAATCCCTAGAGTCCTTGAATTCAAGGCAGCATTTGTCACTATTCACTATCTCTTTCTGAATACTCTCACCTCTCTGCCTTTTGAGGCCTTGTATTCTACTGATTCTCCTTTCTTCTTAGATCATTTCTCTGCTTCGATTGCTGGGTCCTCATCTTCTTTTTCATCCTTTCAGTTTAGGATAACCCAAAATCCTGCCCTTGGCCTCCTTTTTTTTCCCTTTATCTTCTTGCTCTCCCTTAGTAATCTCATCTGCTACTTCTGCTTCAACTATTATTTATAAGCAACTGACTCCCAAGTTTATATTTCAAGCCTTTTCTTCTCTCTTACCCAGTACTTATGTTTATTTTTATATTGTATGTATAATTCACGCATTTTATAATGTATATATAATATATCAAGTACACTTTGGCAGATTTTGTAAGGGACTGCAAAATATCTGATATCATAGAGGAATGTAGTTGGTCACTGGAGACAATGTCCATGGGTGGACAGAGAACTCCAGTGTGTCTCCTACATTACTTCTGGGAGTCGTGAAGACTATGACTGATTGAAAAGACAGCATTTTTTTTTTCTCTTCTTTCATTCAAAAAAAGCTAAAAATCTTGTGAAGGGTGAGAATGGAACAATACACTAGGGGGCAAGCAGAATCATATATGAAAGAGTCACCACCATCAGATATTGTATAGGAGAGTTGGACACCTCACAACACTCTGGCCACTGTTGTTGATGCTGCCATAACCATGGACTTGAGAAAGAGAGAGAATGCTAAGAACAAGAGGGTATAGATGATAGCTTTTCCTTACGTGCTGTGAACCATGATGTTGAAACTCCCACTCTTATCTCCTACTTCATACTGCCTATCTCACTAAATCTATTTTCCAATCCATATTTCTTTTGAATAGTTTGTTCTCGTTCCATATTGGTCATGTTCTCAAAAAGAAGCTGCTTTTTATAAGAAATAGTTCTCTACTTGTTGGTGTGTCTTTGTATGTCTTATAAGAAGTGGTAGAACAAAAGGCTAGGGTTGATCTGAAAAAATACACGGAGAAGGATATTTTCTTTTCAAATCTCTGGGATGTGCCCATCTAAAGGCTTGACATAAACCAAAGAGATATCACTGAAAAGCAGTATTCTAACTTCACCAAAAAGAAGAAGAGGAAAATGAAAAAAATCCACATGAATCTAGACCTCTTGGATTTCCATGGGCACAACTGAGCTAAGTGAGTAAAATTGAGTGGCATTAAGGAAAATTATGCTTGGTAAATGAGAAGCAGGAGACACTTCACTTAGAGATGGGTGTCTTAGACGTTCCATTTATTTTCCTTTTCCTATCCCCATCTTGGAGAATTTCATCTTTCTCCCCACCCCTACTCCAAAGGACAAAGTGGAGGGAGGTGACCATGAGAATAGTCATATCTATGGGACATTTGATGGAAGGGGTTGTAAAAAAGTGGCTCTTCAGGAAAACGGCTCTTGATCTGAACATGGAAGGAAGCCAAAGATTCTAAAAGGTGCAGGAGTAGAGGGAGTTCCTTCTAGTCATGGGGTAAAGCCTATGTAATCTACTCCCATCATATTTTTTGGTTCTGTCCTTCTCTATTCCCACTGACTTAGAAGGTAAGCTCTTTGAGGGCAGAGACTATCTTTTGCCTCTTTTTGGATCCCCAGTGCTTAGCACAGTGCCTGACACTTAATTGTAGGCACTTAATAAATGCTTAAGAGCAGCTAGATGCCACAGTGGATAGAGCATTAAGCTTGGAATAAGGAAGATTCATCTTTACAAATTAGAATCTGGCCTCAACCACTTATTAGCTGTTATCACCCTGGGCAAGTCACTTAATCCTGTTTGTCTCAGTTTTCTCATCTGTAAAATGAGCTGGAGAAGGAAATGACAAACCACTCAAGTATCTTTGCAAAGAAAACCCCAAATGGGGTCATGAAGAGTCAGACACAAATGAAATGACTGAACAACAACAAAATAAATATTTATGGATTTACTTCCTCAGTCTATTTTCTCATTACCACCTAGATGAACCACCATCATAACCTACTAAAATGTCTTCTTTCCTTCATTCTCCTGACATTGGAAACCCTTCACAATCTGGTTCCTGCTTACCTTTGCAGGCTTGTTGCACATCTCTCCCCTTCACACACTCTGCCATTCAGTCAAATTATACTACTTGTTACTCTGCCTACACAGATTTCCATCTCCCATCTCTATGACTTTGCATAGGCTGTTTCCTGTATGTGGAAGACATTGTCCTATCACCTGCACCTCTTGGAATCCTTAAATATCCTTCAAAACTTAAGCGCTGACCATCTCCTCAGCTCCTAGAACCCTGCAAATACTTTTCACTGGATGTTTGTATTTGCTTATATGGATACATGTCTGCCACGATAGAATGTATACTCCTTTAGAGCAGGGACTGTTTTGGTTTTATCTTTGGATCTTCAGCATCTAGCACAGTCCCTGACACTTAGTAGGCACTTAATAAATGCTTGTTGGTTTCTTGATTGAAGAAGGATCTCTTCTACAATATTCTTAACAAGTAGTCACCCAAGTCTTTGCTAGAAGAACTCGAAGAAAGAGTAATCTTTCACCTCCTATGTTATCCTCTTCCACTTTTGGATAGCTTTCTTTGTTAGGAAGTTTTTTCCTCACATTAAACCTCACTCTTCTTATTTCTGACCTGGGGCCAAAAGGGATTATGTCTAATAAGTCTAAAGCCTCTCTGTACTTTACTGAGTGCTCCAAGTTATTACTGGTTGGAGCTGAGACAAGGTTGTGTGGATACTTGTCAGGGGCTTTGTTTTCTGAGCTCTTAGTAGATGGACAAATACAAATACATTCATACAACCTGGAAAAATAACTCAAAAAGTATGCTTTGTGATAGAGTTCTATACCATTATTTTACAATGTGGACAGCATGCTGCCTTGCAATTATTTTTATGTCAAAACAAAACCAAAACCAAAACCAAAAAAACATGGAATTCAGCAACTATAATAATTTCAGGAAGCACAACAAAATGAGTTTTCATGCGCACACACACACACACCCCACCTACTTATTCATATAAGGATGATCTAATTCAACTTAAATATCTACTATGTGTAGGGCAGAAGCAGCATGGCCTAATGGATAAGTGTCAACTTCAGAGTCAGGGAGACCTTGGCTTAAGTCATACCTCCCCTTTCAGATTGCCTTACACACACACACACACACACACACACACACACACACACACACACATCTTATACATACCTGCTTATTTAATGCAGGTATTTAATTTATTATTTAATTATTAATTTATTTAATTCAATTTAAATTATTTATTTATTTAATTTATTTATTTATTTTTTAAATTTATTAATTTATTTAATTTATTTAATTTAATCCCCCATTAGAATACATGCTCCTTGAAGGCAGGGACCATAGTGGAGCTTTGTTTTGGTTTGGTTTTTTGTTCCCCTTTCTTTGTATCCTTAGCACTTAGCACAGTGCCTGAAACTTAGTAAGTGCTTAATAAATGTTGGCTGACCGACTCTTCTGACATAGACTATCCATGTATATGCAAGTCATTTAACCTTTCTATGCCCTTGACAATTCTCTAAGATTATCAGTTTCAGAATAGGTGTTAATGATCTGCATTGTAAGATGGTGTCCTCTCACTGCGAGCTTCCTATGCCTATGCAATCTCAGTTTCTGTTCCTATATGGGTATTAGGAATACAGTTGAAATGATGAAAAACAGTTCCTGTCCTCAGAAAGCTTACTGGAATATATAATATGTAAAAATATCCTACATTCACTTTCCTAATTTGTAAAATGAATGGTTGGACTAAACAAATGAGGTCCTTTCCTGCTCTAAATTTATGATCCTAGGACAATTTCATCCAACTAGAACAATGGGGTAAAGAATAGGAACAGACTTAAAATAAATGATAATCAGGTACACTAAGTTCTAAAGTTGTCACCTTTAGGTAAGAGATAGGAGAAATATAGCCTCTTTTTTCCTGTTTGACAGTCTTTGCTGGTTTTCTGACTATGTTCTGGCTATCTTCCCCCATCATCAACTACCAATTAATATCTTATCCATAACATTTAACCAATTAACATCAATTAGTTTTTACAAAAAAATATTTACTGAGAAGGTATAGCAAAAATGGAAATCCAAAAATGGAAACACACTCTCAATTCCCATGGAGAGTGAACTTCAAATAGTGACTACAAAATATCACATACTCACACACACGTACACATACACACACACACACACACACGTTCACTTCTGGGCATGGCACAACTAATGGGCAATTCTCTAACTTGCTTGTAGGATATATTATCTTGCCTACTGGGTCAATACACTGTCGGTCTCATCAAGCAGGTTCACCCTTTAGGGCTAGTTCCTCACTAGACATTGCTCTTACTGGCAGACTCTATTACTGGCTCTCATTGCTGGACCTCTGATATCTCTTCCAATCTTTCAAAGCTCACAAAGTCATAATCTAGTCTGTCCTGTCTCCAACATTCATTCACCCTAGAATAGCAAAGAATAAACAGAGAGAGAAAAAGAAGTAACAGCATCATGTGTTCATGACCATATAGAGATGAAGCAACCAGCAGCAATACCACCACCACCCCCCACACACTAGTCCAGATGCTTGCAGCAACAGGTCTTGCCTTACTCATCATCCAGGAGTAGGAGAAAGTTTGTCAAGTAAAATCTTTTGTATAAACACTCAGGTCCACCTCAGCATCCAATTAAAAGCTTTTTAATCACCAGTAAGTGAACAAGAAAAAGAGACTATCTCTGAAGCAAGGAGGGAAAGGGTCTCTCCATCACATGTTTCCAGAAGCAATCTTACCAGAGAAGACTGTGCATGCTCTAAGGTCTAGTCTTTCATTGACCAATCCCTCTCCCCACCTCTATTTCAAAAAGTAAAGCAAAAAAGTTTCTGCCTTCAAGGAGCTCACATTCTATACAAGAGATAATGTGGAACCAGAATCAACAAGACTGGCAAATAACCAGATACAGGGAATGAGGCAGTCAAACCCCATTCTTCCTCAGCCCTCCTCAGACTGCCAAAATGGCTGTTCCCTCAACATAGGCAGCTCATGGAATTGTTTTGTCTTCCTTTTTTTTTTTTTTACTATTGCTCTTTTTCCTGTTCTTTCTTATTTCCTATTCCTATTCTTTACTATTACTCTCAGTTTCTCCAGGCTCTCTACCATCTTAGATCTTGCATTAGCTATGGTTCTCCTACAATGAAAAAGACCCTACCTTCTCCATTCAGGCAGATCCATTTCTTTCTTTCTTCCTTTCTTATTTATTTGTTAATTTTCTTTCTTTCTATCCATCATCTATCTATGTGTTTACTTATTTTTAACATTTACTTAAATTTTTTTATTTCCAAATTCTCTTCCTCCCTTTTGCCCTTTTCCCACTCATTGAGAAGGCAATTATATATGTGAATTATACTTATCAATTATGCATGTGAATTCTGATTCATTTCTTTGGATCAGCCTTCATGAGTTGCAAGCTAAATTGGAAATACCCCTTAGAAGGGTAATACCTTAAACCTGTTAAGAATTCCATGTACCCAGAATCTCGCTTGATCAATCTCAACAGTCTTGATGGGTCTGTTCAGCTTTATGGTGGGAAACAGCCCCACAATGGGCATATTACTTCAGACTACCAAAAAAACCCACAATTAGCCACCTTTAGTGATGTAGATTTCCAATTAGAGTGCAAGGTCCTTCTAAATGGAAAGCGGAGAACATCAAAAGGTAGATTTTGCTTCTCTCACTATTTTCTCAAGGACTGGCCCTATTTAAAATCTGTCATGGCCCCCAACAAAGCTAGCAAGATTTGCTCATTTCTCTCCAGTCTATTTTTCAGGATATAGTATCACCTTCACTTCCTTTCTCTTCCCTAATAGGAAGGCTGATGCTACAAGCAAAATCATAGCACCAAGGCCTAGTGACATATATATCTTTAAAAGGTCCTAGTGTAGTATGAAGCTATTCTAGCTTAAAACTGCACTAAGCCTTTTGGGACATCCCATCCACACCCCTAATCACAGCTCCAAAGAATTCTTCTGTATCTGGGCTGTACTTTTCCACTTGATCCGGATGGTGGTATGACGTTAAATGGCATTTCATTATGATCTATTGACTTGATGTTAGTCATGGTATGTTCTAGGATAAGTCTGAAGAAAGTCAAGATAATAATGTCAGTCCAAAGACAAGGAAATCATGACAGAAGCATAAATAACCCTGGGTCTTTTTAGGACTTATTTATCTGCTCAGGCTGCTGCATTTCATTTCTTGACGTCTGTTTCACAATCTTTTACATAGGATATAATTTTATCCATTAATTTCCATAGAAGTTGTTTTTGAAAAGGATAAAATAGATTGATTGTCTGACTATGAGCTAGGAGACCTCTTTCGTCCTGACTTTGCTACTGACTCACAACGTTAATCCAAGCAAGTCACTAAACCTTTCATTATTTTTCTTTCATCACAACCCTTTGGGAATCCTCTTTGCCAAATCATAGCTTGCTCATCCACAAAATCTCCATCTTCCATCAAAATAATTCTCACTATAGCTTCTTATCTTGTAGGGCCCATTTTATGCACCCATTATCTTCTCCTGCTCAGATATTTATCAAATTATCTTGTCCCCTTACTAATGTTTCTGCTTTATGCCTTCTTTTTCCCTTTTCCTTGTTTTTTTTTTTTCATTTTATATATATAGTTTCTCCGCTCTTCACAATTTCAGGGTGCTTTCCCCCTCTCATTTCAACTAGGCCATTATTCAGTATAGTGTCTTATGTCTTTGAATGTGACCCATTCTGTCTAGATTTTAGACAGATAGTACTGTAATATATCTCAACTAATTTCTACATTTTCCTACCTGCAATTTGAAGGGGGCAATTTATGTTCCAACTTTGACCTTGTTCTGTAAGCCTAAGCAGATAATAATATAGGAAAGCTTGCCACATCTCTTCACCCTCAGAAACCATTAAGACTGAAACTTCAGTGACAGGAATAGACAGCAAATATTTTAGTGAGCATGATTATAAAGCTAAAAACTATAAACGCAAATAGGTGAAGAATTCATCTAAGTAAGTTCATGTTGTTCCCATCTGACTTAGGCTTGTCCACAAGAGAATTTTGTTCTCTGCCTTCTTCTACCCTGATATAAACCACATCTGAACCATGAGTTTAATTTCATAAACTGATTTGAAGGGAAAAAAAGTTAAATTTGGTCAAACAAATCACTTTTGAAGGAAGATAGCTAAAAACTGGTTGTTTGACTAACATTATGCCAGATTTACAGCTGAGAGAGATCTTAGGAATCTTTCAGTCCAAAACTCTCATTTTATATCAGAGGAAACTGAAGAAATTAAGTGACTTGTCTGAGGTCACATAAATAATGAAGCGGAATTAGAACCCAAGTCCTCTGACTCCAGATTTAACATTGTTCCTACTGCACTACTCTGTAGCCAGTTACATTACTTGGCAATGTGGTACTATGGAAAAAACTATTTGCTGTAGAGTGAAAGGGTCTGAATTCAAATATTGCCCCTGGTGCCCACTACCTCTTATGACCTTGAACAAATCACTTGGCCTCAGTCTCATCAGTAAAATGAAATGGTCTGAGTTAAATGGTTCCAGTTCTAAATCTATGATCCTGTGTTCAAAACCATTCATTATTTAAGGTTTAGAACTAATTAAAATGCAAAGTGAAGTAAGCAGAACTAGGACAACATTGGACAAAGTAACAGCAACATTGTTATGTGATCAACTGTAAATGACTTAGCTCTTCTCAGCAATTCAATGATTGAAGACATTCCAAAGGACTCATGAGGAAAAATGCTATCCACCTCCAGAGAAAGAACTGATGGAGTCTGAATTCAAATTGAAGAATACTATTTTCAGTTTATTTTTTTTGTGTTATTTTTTTCTTTTGGTCTGTTTCTTCTTTTATAACATGACTAATATGGAAATATGTTTTCCATGATAGCACATATAGAACCTATATCAAATTTACACAATAACTTTATTATATATTTAAGAGGAATATTAAGTTGTACATAATAGGTTTGCAATTTCATGAGTGATCATCTTTTTTTATTATATTATGTTATGGAAATGCTTGTCTTATTCCATAAATTAAAAATAAAAGTAACTAAAAATTTAAAAATATACCAATTGCTTATATCTTAGGTGGGAGGGGAATATAGAGGGAGAAAATTTGGAACTCAATTTTTTTTAATGAATGTTAAAATTTGTCTTTACATGTAATTGGAAAAAAATAAAACGCTATAAGAAAGAATTGATTATATGTGAAATTTTATATTCCAAAATAAGAGCAAGGAAATTACTAAAAAAAACCATTGTTAATTTAATAAATTCAACAAACATTTATCAAGTTCCTACAAGGTACGATATGTATTTTCTGGTTCATTATCTCTATTGAGGTCTTTAGATGTGGGGGGAAATTTTTTTTCTCAAAAGATAAATATACAACCTAAGAATGAGGAAAAGGTTGAGAGAGAATGACTACTGGAGGTCTTCAGGAAAAAGCTGGGTCACCACTTAAGGTGAATGAAGGCTAAAGATTTATAAGTGTGAGTGGAACCATTTCTATAAAGCACTTTCCATCCTTTGATCCGAGTCTACTTTAGTCCCTTGCCTCTTGGCTGAACCACACATAAACCATTCCAGAAGGCCCATGACCCTATCTGTTTTGCCAGTTGCCCATAGGCTGGGTCTACACAAGCCCCAAACCACCAATCAGTTCAGTCCAACAGAAAATCACTCCTGTAGGGAAAAGAAATTGAAAGGGCCAATTTACATTCCCTTCAACAAAGCCTTACTCCTTAGAAGTAAGAGGTTCAATCTGAACCTCTATGCTGATGCCTCAGCATAAGACCATGGGGGTGGAGAAGAGAGATGTTTTCCCATACTTGAACATGGCCACTGTCAGCCCTACTTCCTCTTACCTTCATGGCACCACATGGATATTTCTTTCTATCCCTTTACCCTAGTCTTATGCATAAGCAGTAGATCTCCAAGCTCCTGGTAGATTCTTGGCTTGGCCAAAATAATGCAGATTTCCCTGAATAGGATTCTATAGGCCTAGTATTTATCCTGTAATAATATTAGTCAGTCAACAAATATTTATTAAGTGCCTACTATGTGCCAGGCACTGTTTGCTGTTGTTGTTGTTCAGTACATGTTGTTTTAGTCATGTCTGACTCTTTGTAGCCCCATTTGGGGTTTTCTTGGCAAAGATACTGGAGTGACTTGCTAGCTCCTTCTCCAGCTCATTTTATAGGTGAGGAATCTGAGGCAAACAGAGTTAAGTGACTTGCCCAGGGTCACACAGCTAGTAAGTGTCTAAGGCTAGATTTGAACTCTGGAAGAGGAGTCTTCCTAACTTCAAGCCTGCTGCTCTATCCATTGTACCACCTAGTTACTTGACAGGCACCAAAAGAGGCAAAAAAAAAAGTCCTTGCCTTCAAGGAATTAACAATCTAATGGGAGAGACAAACAAATATGTACAAAAAAGGTATATATACATATATATTTATATATATATATTAAATATTATATATTTATATTGTATATATTATATATATTAAATATTATATATTTATATTATATATATATATAATAGGAGAAAAAGCATTAGAATTAAGAGAAGTTGGTAAAGACTTCTTATGGAAAAATGGGATTTTAATTGAGACTTGAAGGAATCCAGAGAAGCCAGTAGGCAGAGAGGAGGAGGGAGAAGCAAAGGATTTTGTATTTGATCCTGGAAGCCATAGGGAGCCACTGGAGTTTATTGAACAGGGAGAGTGACATGATCAGACCTGTACTTTTAGGAAAATCACTATCACTTTGGTGCCTGAATGGAAAATGGCTTAGAATTAGGAGAGACTTGAGGCAGGCTGACCCACCAGCAAGCTACTGTAATTGCACAAACATGAGGTGATGAGGACCTGCATTAGAGTGATGGCAATGTCAGAGTAGAGAAGGGAACATATTCCAGAAATGTCGCAAGGGTGAAATTGGCAGGTCTTAGCAACAGATTGGATATTGGGGGGGGGGGGGGGGGGGGAGGGAAAGGGGAGAGGGGGGAAAGAGGGGAAGGGGGGATCCCGGGGGGGGGGGGGGGGGGGGTGGACCCGGAGGGGGGGGGGGGGGGGGGGGTGGAGATGAGAGACAGTGAAGAGCTGAGAATGATGCTAAGTTGAGATCCTGAGGGGCTGGGAGGATGCTGTTACCCTGTATAGTAATGGGGTGGAGGGTAGGGGGAAGATAATGAGTTTGGTTTGGGACATGTGGAGTTTAAAATGTCTATTGGACATCCAATTTAAGAGGTCTAAAAGACTGTTGAAGATGCAAGATTGGAAGTCAGCAGAGAGGGCAGGACAGTTAGATTTGAAAATCATTCACATAGAGATGGTATCCAGAAGAACTAATGAGATCACCAAGTGAAGTAGTGTATAGGGAGGAGAGGAAAGGGCTGAAGAAAGAACCAGGTGGGACACAAAGTTAGAGGGCACGACCTGGATGGAGATCCAGCAAAGGAGATTCTGAGGAGTGGTCAGAGAGGTAGGAGGAGAACCAGGAGAGGGTGGTGTCCTGAAACCTTGAGAGAAGAGAGGATCAAAGAGGAGAGTGATGAATAGTATAAGGTCCAGAATTCCCCTGGCTGGGAGCCCTGTGCCTTCCCCATAACAATGGGGTGAAGAGGTCAAGGGGCTCCAGACTGATAATAAGGTTTTAATCAATTATTATGGATACTTACAAACAGGGGCAATCTGGGATAACTGTTGCACAATTCAGTAGATCCCAGGAAAGAACCCCTAAAATCCCTGTGGTAATTATACAAATCAGACAAAAGGAGGAGGAACCATAGGGTGCTTCACTACACATTGGTGGATATTTTGGGTTTTTCTGATTAATGTTCTGGCAAATATTTTAGCTCATACTTAGTATTGAACCCAGTTCCCAAATATCCAGGCATTTACTAGGTGCTGTTGGTTAAATTCCCAGGCACTCAAGGTTAGGTACCAGTCATGTACTGGTCAAGTACAGGTCACAGCATCTTAAGTTATGACTCAGTGCTTGAACTATGATTCAGTATCTAAGTTGTGATTTTTAACAGGTCACCATGCCCAGGCTTCCACCTTTCACAGAGTTTAAGTTAATGGCTTTCACTTCTTACTGTGTATTATGGCTTTTCCCCAGTATGGACCCCACGAACAATATCAAAGTATACAGAGAGGTTGAGGAAAATGAGGACTGAGAAAAGATCATTGGATTTAGCATTTAAGAGATCATTGAGAGAGCAGTTTCAGTGTAACGACGAGGTCAGGAACCAGATTGTAGATGGTTACGGAGATGGTTACGGAGGCATCTATTGTAGACAGTTTTTTCAAGTAGTTTAGCCACAACAGACCAAGAGATATAGGACTACAATTAGTGAGGATGGAAGGAACAAGTGAGTTTTTTTATGCTTTGCTATAAAAAGAGCATTACTGCAGAGAGACAACATAGTATAGTAGGTGGAGAGTTGGTCTTCAAGTCAAGAAGACTTTAATAAATTCTAATTGACTTGACTTGACCTGGGTTCATTCCTGCCTCTGACATATATTGGCTGCATGATCATGGGGAAGTTATTTAATTTCCCAACACCCTCAGGCAGCTCTGTAAGATTGTAAATTTCAAAGAAGGTGCTGGCTTGCATTGGTAGAGGAAGTTCTTCTCCTGGAATTCCATATATATATTACTGACACGGTGTTGGTGGCAGGCATATATATATATATATATATGAAATGCCTGCCACCAACACCGTGTCAGTAATGTGTACCCTCATGCATCTTAACAGGTTTCTGAGGATAGACATTATAAATGCACAAAAGAGATACTCCTGTTTTTAGATCTACAGCTAGAAGGGGCCACAGAGCGCAAAGTCATCTAACTGCTTCCTTTTAGAGTTAAAGAAACTGAGGAGGCCAAGGGAGATTAAATGATTTACCCAAGCTCACACAAATAGTAGCTATCACAGGTGGGATTTGAACCTAGATTCTCTGACTTTTGTTCAGTCATGTCTGACTCTTCATGACCCCATTTTCTTGGCAGAGATATTATAATGGCTTGCCATTTCCTTCTCCAGCTCACTTTACAGATGAGGAACTGAGGTAAGCAGGATTAGATGACTTGCCCAGACTCACACAGCTAGTAAGGGTCTGAAGCTGGATTTGAATTCATGAAGATGAGTCTTCCTGATTCCAAGCCCAGTGCTCTATCCACTGCACCACCTAGCTGCCCATTCTCTGACTATAGTCAATACTAGTACCACAGGACCATGAATTTACTTTAGGAGGGATGACTGTAGTTTGGAGAGCAAGATATCAGTTAAGAAGTCTTTATAGTGACATCTTTGAGCAATAGTACACAGCCCCAATACAAATCTCCAAAAAGGGAAGGTTCAAGGTAACCAGTAAAGACAGGGAGAAAATAGGCCTCTGGTGTGATTTTCCAAGGTTCTCACCTCTGCTCTGGGGTGGGTAAGGGGAGGAGAAAAGAGGGGGAAACACACTATCACACAGTGCATACATGGCCCTTTTCCATTCTGGCACCCAGTAAGAGGTCACAGTAAGTGACTTACCCATAATAAGTGACTGCTGCTTTCCTCTAAGTTATACTGCCTGTAGTGAGGATGAGCCTTGAGCTAAATGGATGGAGGTGGTAGAGATTGGTGGTGTTTTGATTCTGGAGCACTATAAGGATGAATTGAAACAAAATCCTAGTTTCTTCATTACCCTCAATTGCCCTTCTCTTACTTTCCTTCCTCAACTAAGTCTCCCATCCTCCACTGCACAGTTCTCTTTTTTCTTGGCAAGGGTAGGAAAGGTCTAACTAACTAGGAAGTTGATGTGGGTAGTTAGAGATGGAAGATTATAGACTTGTTATGGAGTGGAATTGCCTTAGGAATGAAGATAACTAGCTATATGTCCTTCCCCCAAGATTAAATACTCATCAATTGATTTGTTTTAATAATCTGGAAATAAAGCTGGTATACCAGGTAGTGTAGGTGGATTTGGAATAAGGAAGACCCAGGTTCAAATCCCACTTCTGACACTTACTAGCTGTGGGGCCATGGACAAGTTGCCTAACCTTTCTGAGTTGCAATTTTATCATCTGTAAAATGGGAGTAATATACCTATAATACTTACCTCAGAAAATTGTTGTGAGGCTCAAATGAAAAAAATACATAAAGAACTTTGAAAAGTTTAAAATACTATATGAATTCCATTATTATGAACAAGCAGTGGAAACTGTGCTTTCTGAGATAGAAATGAAAGAATGTAGGAATTTTTTAAAGAATATGATATAATAGGACAACAAATCTAGTTAATAACCTATAGCTGTGGCCTTCAGGTCTTGAGTTTGGTCCTAAGGAGTTTCTTGTTAGCATTGATATAAAAGTGTTTCAGTGAGTTAAACCAATCTATAATGTTGAAGATGGGATGGATTTGCATTGTAAGTGAATTGAATTAATGTTAATTTTATAACATCCAGCTATCCCAAGCAGAGTTCATGTAGTTAATATACTCAGGACACACTACATAATTAAAATTATTCAGCAGTTCAAACACTCTAGAGATAGCTTGCTGGTTTAGGAGCTTTTATAAGAAAGATAGGCCAGGATAAAGGAAAGATTAATGAATAGAAAGATACCAGAGATGACATATTGCTGAAAAAAGTCTGGGTAGTTACACTAAGCCTTCCAGATCATTTGACTTTGGGTCTTAAAATTTTCTTCCAGGGGAAGAAAGAGTGATTGGGGAAAAAAAATGCTTTTATTTTCTGTTTCTAAGAGGATTCCTCTTAAAGCTTGTGTGTGCACACACACTTTTGTATGTTGCAAAATATATTTAAAATTTTTCCCAAAATTAACTTTCAGAGAAAATTAAGAGTGAAACATGTGGGAGAAGTGGATTTTCCCCTCCTTCTTTGACATCCTTGGATGTCAGTTGAGTAAGTAGAAGAACTTCTGATAAATAGAAGGATTCCTGATAAACAAAGCTGGACTGGGTTGAAAATTTGTGGCAGAGAGCTGGACCCTCGTCATACCCACGCACTTTGTCACTGAGATAGGGTAACCCATGGTAACTGAGCTCATCTCAGTTAAGGGACAGAGTGCCTCCCCTCCTCATTCCTCTATAAAAGAGACCTATCAAAGATACCCTACCAGTTCCAAGCAACCAGCTCAGACAAAGGTGAAGGAAAAACTGAGCCCCGACCTGGTGAGAAGAGTGACAGTCTACAAGGTATAGAATGTCGCCTGCCTTCAAACTTCAGTGTCACTTCATCCTGATCTTTCTGGGAGCTCTTAGAGGAGAGACCAGATACCTGGAGGTGAGTGAATATTACACCCAAATCTTCACACCTTTCCTCCAACTTTCAGCTTCAGGTAACTTGCCTCTCTATTGCATTTCTTTCTTTCTTTCTTTTTTTCTTCTGTCTCTGTAAAGGTCAGTTTGCTTTTTCTTCCTCTGAGACTGCAGACAGTACATGGGAGAATCCCCAGTGGCCATTCCTATCCACTGGGTTTCCCTAGACTAGTTTCTTCCTCCCTGGCCCCATGAGAATGCTCTGTTCTTAGGCGGATCAGGACCTTCTGACTGGGTCTTGGAGGGTCGGGAGGCATCAGAGGTTGGTTATAGGACATCAGAAGATGCCAGCTGCTGTTCCCCCTCGCTTCCCTCCCTCCGCTCTTGCCTCTGCTGTCGTGCAAGGAGGACTTCCATATACTCGTTTCTCTTCTCTCACCCTCCGAACTTTTCCCTGGTGGCCCAGTCGTGTGATCTCCAGGTCTTTCTGTTCTTTTCCAGCTGCGGGAGGTTGCAGAAGCCGACCCTTTCTTGTTCTTCAGCGCCGACCTGAAGCGGGAGCTGTCCGAGGAACAGCTCTATCACCGCTCGCTGAGTGAGTATCTCCAGTTTCACAGCCCAGACGGAAACTGTCCGGGGCATATGGAAAGTTGAGACTGTGTCTGTGCTAGGGGCAGACGGAACGATCTCGGGAAGTTAGACAAAAAAAGGTGGAAGGGATAGAGCCAGAAGATGTGGGGCTCCCCAGGGTTTTTGATCCAGGCTAGGAGGGGAAGCTGTCTGAACCTTGGGTCAGAGGAGAGCAGGACCAGGGGGTTAGGGAAACCAGGGATGCGTCCCTGTTGGGAGCTGGGAGCTCTGTGCAAGAAAGACAGTGGGAAGTCCAGAGAGGTCGCGAGTAAGGGGACTGACTGCGGTTTGGGGCTGGAGAAAGGAGTCTCCAGCTCAGATCCCAGATGCCGCGTCGCCGTACTATTGCCGACCTGACTACCGCCCGACGCCCACCACCCTTCGTTCCCCTCCAGAATGCATAGACATGCTGAGCATCGAGGGTCAGTTCACCTTCACCGCGGAGCAGCCCCAGCTGCACTGCGCCGCCTTCTTCATTGGGGAACCGGAGGAAGTCATCTCCATCCAATACGACCTGGTCAACATTGACTGCCACGGCGGAGACTTCCTGAAGGTGAGAATGACGACCCTATACCCAGAGCCTTCTCTCGCCCACCAGTGAGCTACTACAGATGGAGTTGGGGCTCAGGGGAATGGTCGTTACATATAATGGAGCTGGGCTGAGCGGGGCACAAGGTGTCTGGGAGCAGCCAGGGACCCCCATGTCCTGGTTCCTTCGCCCTCCCCACCACCCACCTCCAGAGAACTTTCAGTCCTTCCGTCGTGTCCTTTTCTGCAATATACAGCCCCTAGTCTCCCGACCTTTGAGACTATCTGTCCTAATAGACTGTGTGCACACAGTCCCGGGCAACAAAGCCTGGTGTTCCCCAGCAGTCAAGGGATGTGAGTGTCTTGGGGTGGGACAGCAATGGAGAGGTATCCTAGACTAGCAGCCCAACGCTCGTGAGTTAAGGGACAGCTCTCAGAAAGATCCAAGTGCCCTCCCAGGGAAGAATGGAGCTCATAGGGATCATATCATCATAAATTTAAAGCTGCAAAGGGATTTAGTACAGCCCCGTCCTTTTATAGGTTAGGAAACTGAGGTACAGAGAGTTTGTGACTTGAGTAAGGTGGTATAGGCAGTAAAAATCAGAATTCTCTGACTCCAAATCCATCATCTGCACACTTCTTTCCTTTTGTTTGGTATTGCTGGGACAAAGTCTCTCCTCCCTGAAACTGGTCTGGGGGAAAGTGAGATTAGTAAGTATATTAGCACCCTGGCAGGAATCCAAGGAAAGGTATGGACCTGGCAAGAGAGAATCCCCCTTGGACCCCTCAAATATTGGGACAAATATTCTTAACAGGTTAGCTGAAAGGGGATGCTCTCTATCCAATTAAAATAATTATGATTAAAACATTGAAAGTGCAAATGTTTTGGCATCTGTAAAAAACAATAGAATTGCCTACTTTGGTGCTGTAACATTCAGTAGAGGGTATTTGCTCAGGGTTGAGCTGGAAGCCTGTGGTGACTTGGACCTCTTACTTACCTACCACCAAGAAAATTAATAAGGGAAAGAAATGCTTCTAAAATATTAAAGGATTATTGTATTTGTTGAAAATTTTATCATTTCCTATTGATGTTTCCCATCTCTGACCTCCACTGATGTTCTCCTCTAGTGCCTCCTCATGGCCTGGTGGTGAACCTGGGCTCTCAAAAGTTGTGCCCTTTGAGTCCCACTTCTGAAAGACTTTACCCTGATGGAAAGCTTCTAGTATAGACCTGGAAAATGTGCAGCTGACAACCTGGCTAAATGCAGAAAGTGTGGGTTTGTTTGTCTGTTTTTTAAGACTTCAACAACTCATGTCTGCTAAGTCCTTAGAGGAGGAAAAGCTTCTTATTTATGTCTTCTGCAATTAAATCTTAGATCTTGGAACATCTAAATGCATGGGAGAAAACCAACATATATAACCATTTAGGGGCAAAGTTACTACTCCCAAAATTCATAACTTTCTACTAAGTATCCAAATTTCACCAGGGGGTAACTTGTCAAAAGGAATAAATGTAAAGATTTAATTATAAATTTCAGTAACAAAAGTGAAGCATTATCTGTGGTTTCATTTATCCTTGTGGTGACTATTATGAAGTGTGTGTGTGTGTGTGTGTGTGTGTGTGTGTGTGTGTGTGTGTGTTGATTGGGGGATTGATTATAAGGAAGGAAAACAAGCCACACATAGCCAAAGTATATTTAGAATAAATTGCAAGCAAGCTGGATGGTGGCAGGGAGGGGAGTATAAAATTATCAGTTATCTGAAGGTTACATTTGAGACTGAAGACCTGTTTTGAAAAAAGACACATTCCTTCTTTCTTTCTTTTTCTCTTCCTTCCTTCCTACCTTCCTCTCTTCTTCCATTCCTTCCTTCTTGAATTTTCCCCCATTAAAAACAAACAAGTAAACATCTATGTTTTGGGTACTGACAGAATCAACAAAATCAATCAACCAATAAACTTTCCATTTTTACATTACTGAAGGTTTTTGATGGTTGGATTCTTAAAGGAGAGAAATTTCCCAGTTCCCAGGATCATCCTCTTCCTATGTCTGACCGGTACATAGATTTCTGCAAAAGTGGCAATATCAGAAGTTTTAGCTCATCACAGAATGTGGCTATGATTTTCTTCCGGATTCATGAGACAGGCAATGGATTTACAATAACCATAAAGAAAAACCCTAACCTCTTCCGTAAGTGCTTTCTCTATTTCTTTTCAGTGAATAATTAGGCCTTTTGGTGAAAACCTATGCTTCAGAGTTGTCTGTGTGCTCAGGAAATGTGAACTGAGGAATAGTTTGGTGTTTTCTTAGAAATCCTTTTCATAAACAAATAAATCTGGAAATTTACTAATAGGATCTTTTGTTTTGATCATAAGGAAAACCAAGTCATGCTTTGTAATTTGTGTGCCCAACCTAGGGAAAGTACAAGAAATTTAAATCTTTCTCCCTAATACAATAGGCCTAATGACAAAAATGTTAATACTAAATCATTCTATTGTCTAGGATTAGCTTGACAGAAATTGCCTGCCCAGTCACTGGGAGGATTTTTTTTTTCTCAGAATTGAAAGACAGCATCTTATATAAAAGTATTTCATTTTATTTGTTTATGGTTTTCTGAACATGAACAATTTGAGCTATTACACTGCTTATTATAGCTTATAAATACTTATGGGCTTCTGCTACCCAGAATGGCTGGAATCAGGATGTTCTCCTTAACTACATTTTCTGATTAAGTGAGGAGCATTCAAATCAGTCAAATAGCAGGTTAGTTCCATGAGATGAACTCATTTCTTCCATGATACATCCCTGGTAAGGATAAACTCCATAGGATATGGGGACCTGCCTCATCTTAGTTTTCTAGTTGATTTATTTGCTGCTTTTTTAAAAAGGGTAATATTGAATAAAAAGTATCTCTAATGGTTAAAAGCAATATGAAACTAAGAGGGAAATGAAATATGTCTAGAATGCTAATACAAGTAGAAAGCAGGACACTTTAGTAATCACTGAAAAAAAAAGATGGATGTTAAAAAATAAAGTTTCACTAGAAATATAGGAAGCTGTGAATGATTTTGGAAAACAGTGAGGTAATTAGAAAATATTCAATAAAGTTTTTAGCAATGAGAACTGGGTTGTCTCTGGATCTCTTAGCTAACTGAACAAAGACTACATCTAGGCTGAGAGGTTAAAAAAGTTTCAGAAATTTCTGAGGAATGAGAGTCAAGTGGATTAAGAGAAGCAATGGAGGAGTCTCCTGTGCTAGTCCCAAGTATAGCCATGAATATGCATCCTTGGAGAAATCACTTAATCTCCATAGACTTTAGTTTCCTTAAGTCAAAGTTCTTTTGAAGTTCTTTCCAGATATAGCCATCTGGAATAGGAAACTTTACTTTATCTAACCTTCAGTCCCACTCTCTCCAGCAGGATAGATTTTACTGTACAAGTCTTTCAGTAGAAGGATTCCCACCTTTGTCTAGCCCACTCTGACTCCTGAGTAGTATATATAAACACTTAGTAGGACTTTAAAACATTTTTTCTTTGGTTTGAAGATTTTGCATAGGCAGCTTAATGTCAAGTGCTTTATAAACCCAAAATACTTCATACACATCAGTTATTATTATTATGAGGTTATTATTATTCAGATCATCAGACTTCCTTCTTGAAATAATATGTTCACCACAGCACTAGTATTTTGGGAATACTAATTGTATAGAAGATTGGATTCTCAAAGGGGCTAAATTTTCCACTTCCCAAGATCATATTTTCCTATGTCTGTGGGAACTGCAGTGTTCATACAATGATTTGTAGTAGGGATAGGTACCTGTGATTTATTGGCATAAGAAACTCTCCAGTTTGGCATAAGGGACTTAACCAATGTAGTTCTCCACTTTCTCTGCAATGTATAGTCTCAGAGAGTTATCTAAAGCATTGAAAGGTCAGGCATCTTGGGTCACATAATCATCAGCTTTTTTTTTTTATTTTTTAATTTTAGGCAACTGGGGTTAAGTGACTTGCCCAGGGTCACACAGCAAGTAATTGTCAAGTGTTTGGTCTGAGGCCAGATTTGAACTCAGGTCCTCCTGACTTCAGGGCCAGTGCTCTATCTGCTGCACCACCTAGCTGCCCCCATCATCAGCTTTTAGATGTGGAACCTGAAGCTAGGTCTTCCTGACTTGGAGACCTGCTCTCTATCCACCAGACCATGATATCTCCCCTAAAGTTATTTATACAACTAAATGTATAATAGCAGATTTTTATAAAAGCTTTTTTATAATTTATATTTTGATGTATAATTTATATTAATTTATATAATTTATAATTTCTGCCTTTTTACAAAGATGAACCACTAAAATTATGCTGTAGAGGCCTTGTTTCAATTTGGGTTAGAAATGCTTTATCTAGAAAGGGCAAGAATTAGGAATGCAAAGATTTTTTTTAACATGAATAACAAGATAAATAAATAACTACTTTTTAAAAGAAGGAAATGCCTCATCTCTCAACCAATCAACCAACAAATATTTATTAATGGCCTACTATATGCCAGACACTCAGCTAATCACTGAAGATGCAAAAAGAAGCAAAAGACAATCATTTCCCCCTCGAGGAGCTCACAATCTAATGGGGACATGACAACTTCCATTTTTGAGTTGTTTTTGATACCAAAGGGCCTTCCTAGTACACTTATAGCTTTTTTGTGACATTCAGATTTCAGTTCAGTCACTTTATTTGTGTCCAAGTCCTTTTGACCCCATTTAGGATTTTCTTAACAAAGACACTGGAGTGGTTTGCTTTCTCCTTCTCCAGCTCATTTTGCAAATGAAGAAACTGAGGCAAATAGGGGGAAGTGACTGGCCCAGAGTCACAGAGCTACTAAGGGTCTGAAGTCAGATTTTGAATTCAGGGCTTCCTGACTTCAGGCCTAACACACCTAGCTGCCCACAGGGCTACTAATAGGAACTTTTACGGATTGGGGATAGTGTGTAGGGCCTTCCAACCTAAAACAGGGTCTGTAACTCTTCCATAAAGGAATATATACAAGTTATAACTAATGAAGCTGGGCTTTTTTGTCTCTTACCTGTTCTAAACAGCCTGCAATGTCATCTCTCAGACCCCAAATGGAAGGTTTACCATGGTGATTCCTCATCAGCACAGAAACTGCAGTTTCTCTATCATTTATCCAGTGGTTATAAAAATCTCAGATCTCATATTGGGGCACTTAAATAACCTTCAGCTAAAGGTGAGTTGTTTTGCTGTTCACTGAAG
Source organism: Vombatus ursinus (assembly GCF_900497805.2). Classification (NCBI taxonomy): domain Eukaryota; kingdom Metazoa; phylum Chordata; class Mammalia; order Diprotodontia; family Vombatidae; genus Vombatus; species Vombatus ursinus. The sequence goes on from NW_020954550.1 coordinate 1,906,674, forward strand.
TGTTTCTTAAGGTTGTACCTGTAACGGTGCCAGTAATCTGATTGGCCTATCTGTACCATTTGTACATTTTATCACTGTGTTTATGTCCATGTCTATGTGTTTTCTCCTACACTGTTATTAAAATCACATTCATTTATCCTTGCTTCTTTTAACCACGCCTCTCTCCCACCCCTCATCTTAAGCTTTAATCACCTACCCAGGTGTCCTGATTATCTGAATAATTTTCATTGTGGAAGAAATATTTCAAATGAGTGATGCTGGGCTGTATTATTACCATCCAACTCACTTGTGCTTGCTTCTTTCATGAAAAAGCTCCCTAGCTGAATCATGGCAATGTTATGAGTCATCTGCCCAGGTGTTTCTCTGATTATCTGAATTTTTTTTATATGCGTGAATGTCTCAGAATTATAAAATTATATTGTAGAAGAATGCAGCTGGTGTAGTACAAAATCTTGTTTTGACATTGGAAAGCATAGTGATGTGTTACTGAAGCTGTATAAATAGAATGTTAAAAATCTACTAGCCTTCCCTCCCTATGACTCCTCTTCCCCTTAAAATCATCCTTGGACTTGACAGGGTGGCTGATTCTCTCCTGGCTGGCCACTCTTAAAGGCCACTCTGCTCCCTCTATTGCTTCCCTTCCCTAACTGTATCCCTTCCTCTTCCCTTCCTTCCATAACCACCCCAGAGCTCCAAAGAGACTTCATGAAGTTTTCACTTTGCCTTTAGAAATTAGTTAGCCTGAGCTGGACTTCTGACCTTACACCCTTCCTCCTTTCCCCAACTAAATGCCCCCACCCAATCCTCAGCTTCAGAATACAACATATTAAATATGATATAAATGTGTATGTGGTATACATGATATTTGTACTGATGTTATACATGGCATGTATGCTTAATCAGTGGATAATTAAACATTGGCTTATTTATTTATTATTTAAACAATTAAACATTGGTTTCTGTATAATGTTTCTATAAACATTATACCTTGACATTGTGGGCCATTAGAGGACAAGGTCTTCCTCTTTGTACCATGAGTACCCAGCATAGTGACTTACAAGACAGATAAAGTGGTTTCTCAAAAAATGCTTGTTGAAATGCAACATGGAGTAGTGATAGCACCATTAGATTTAGAGGACCCAGGTTTGAAACCAGGCTCTGTTGAATACTACCTGTGGGACCTTGTGTAGATAACATCTTTTCTATCTATATAATTAATGTATGGATTAAACTGAATGATCGCTAACTTCACTTCTGGTTTTATATCCTATGAGTCCCTAAATCAGGGGTGGGGAACCTGCAGCCTTGAGGCCACATATGGCCTTCTAGATCTTTAAATGCAACCTTTTGATGGAATCCAAATTTTATAGAACAAATCCTAAAATCAGAATTTCACCACCCCTGCCCTAAATTATATCCCTCTCCCAGCCCCCATTCCAGTCCCTATGGATTTCGGAATGAATAAAGGAATAAATACCATCTGTTGATATAGTTTTGTCTTTCATGGAACATCCTCCACCTACATATTTATCTGTATTAATGTCCTCCATTTTAAATTATAGTTCTTAGAGGACAGGAATTATATCTAGTTTACTTCTCATCACTTGTTATTTCTAGGGGCAGTACTTATAAATACAGCTTAATGATGATTAACATAATGATTGATATGTAACAAAAGCTAGCTCTTTAGAATGAAGGATTGCTTTGCCAGGAAATCTCAGTAGGTAGGGCTTAAAGTACTGCCAAAGGGATTAAGGCGGGGATTCTTATCGTGGGGTCCATGAACTTGTTTTTTGTTTTTTGTTTTAATATTTTGATAACTATTTCAATCTAATTGTTTTTCTCTGTAATCTCATGTTTTATTTTATGCATTGAAAAACATGATTCTAAGGAGAGGTTCATATTGCCAGATTGCCAACAGAGTCTGTGACAGAACAAAAGGTTAAGAACTCTTGGATTAAAGAATACAGAGGGATATGTTATTTTACATAAAACCTCAAATGAGAAATGTGGGAGGGTTTGAGTGACTGCATTTGAACTGGAGAATTTATTTTAGCTGGCCTGGAAAAGAAAAAAAAAAGAGGCAAGGCAGCCTTAGTCTTTAATGCTCAATCAGGAATCAACTGTATGAGCAGTAAATTTTAGGGTGCTAGTCTCTCTTTGAGAGACAGAATAGTATAATGGATTAACAGCTTCCCTTGGAGTCAGGAAGACCTTGGTGCAAGTACATCTTCTGATACATAATGTCCATGTGTCCCTGGGCAAGTCATTTACTTCAGTGCTATAGGCAATTCTCTAAGACCATAAATTTCAGAGAAAGTGTTGACCTGCAAAGGGAGCAGGGCTTTCCTCACCTGGGAGTTCCATAGAGTACTGAAATCACAGGTCCCAGTTTTATTCCTAGTCCTTTCTTTAAGTGCTCATGAATAATTCAAGACATTATCACTAAGCCTACTACAGTAGAAAGTATACTATATAGACTTTTAATAAGAGGTTTTTTGATGAAGAACAGGAGGAAGGAAGAAAAAAAAATCCTTGATTATATTAGACATATGTCTGAATTTCTGTAACCCTGGTTCAATTCATGAAAGAATTTTTAAAATTCAGCATGCGTGTGCAAAGGATTTGATGATTCAATTTCTCAGACAACTCCTGTGCTCTTCACAGTTTTCTACTCTATAGTTCAGATCCTTGAGTGAAAAACAGTTTAAAGAAATGATTACTCAACATATTCAGAAAGTAATTCTGATAAACTTTCCTTTTTAAACATGGATTTTAATTTCCGGAGAGCCAGATGCTGCATTTAAAATTAGATGTTTCTGTAAAAGCTTTTAGGGCCATGATTGAGTGAATCCATGCAATCTTTCATTGGTTAAGCACTTTGATTCTATCATTCATTAAAGGCAACCCCTTCTGCTGCTTTATTTTTTTTTTTTATAGAAACCTTCAGTAGGTTGTGGGGGAATAGGAGATTTTGTGGAGCTACTGGGAGGAACTGGATTGGACCCTTCGAAGATGATGCCTTTTGCTGATCTATGTTATCCTTTTCATGGCCCTGGTAAGATATTTGTTTAATGTCCTATTCAAATAATTTTTAAATGAAAACTCTTTTGAAAGATAAAAAGGTCAGTAAGGTTTCCAACATTTCACAGTATACATGTGTTACCTTTGTGTGAACCAAGAAGAACACTGAATTTGGAGTCAGAAGACCTGGGTTCAAATCCTAGCTCTCCTAACTTAAAACCTGTATGACCTTGGGCAAGATATTGAATGAATTAATTTAAAAAGCACTTACTATGTGTTAAGCACCTACTATACACCAAGTACAGTGCTAGGTACTAGGGGTCCTACTACAAAACAATTCCTGTCCTCAAGGAACTTAACATCCTAAAAAAGGAATACAGCACATATAGGTGAGTGGTGGACAAAGAGGGTAGTTTTGGTCTGGAGGGTCACAGGAATGGTAAGTGAAGCTATAGGTCATTCCATTATCAGTAATGACAGTAGTAATGGAACCTTTGCTTTGATTACTGATCCCATCACAAAAAGGTAGAAATGGGACAGTGGGAGGAGAGAAATGGATTTGTAGGGCAGATGGCTATATGTCTGATAAACTCTGGTTTCCTGGAGGTGGATGACTAGCTGGAATATGAAACATGGTCTGGATATTGTAAGTTAAATGAGTTTGCCCTCACTCACCCATCAATCAAGATAGCTTAGCTCAAGAGCTGAATTCCAAAATTGAGCAGTTTAACTCCCTTGGGGAAGTGGAACTGTTCTCTGGTGGAGAATGGTTCCTTTTTCTTCATCTGCAAGGTGAGGGCGTGAAAATACAAGATTTCTAAAGTTCTTTCCAGCTCTAAATCCTGTGACGGCTATGTTGGAAGTATTGCATATTGTAACCTGAAAATTGAACTGAAGAAACACAAAACCCACTTTATCAGTACCTCTGATACCTTATGGAAGGCTTGTCTGGCAAGAGCAAAGGAACAAACAAATGTATTCCAAAACTGTGAGGTGAGCAAAGTTTGTCTCTGTTTTCCCAACAAGGCACTAACAATTTTTACTCTCTTCTCATCCCCCCCCCCATAATGTACTCAGAGGAAAAGTTTTGAAGTTCATTCACCTTGAGGTAGAGATGACTGAAAAGTGCTTAAAGTATTTGCATTTTAACAGGTCCAAAAGACTTAGGCTACAGGAGTAAAGTTCTGATGGTGAACTTTGAAGATGTAGCCAACAAGGAGACAATACATTTGAGGACCAGGTTCTTCCTGGCTTCCCTAAAACCATACTGTGTGAGAAGTCATCTGTATTGCCCACCTGTAGGACTGACTGACTGGTCCTTGACTCAAAAGCCAAAGTGGAAACAAGTGACTTAAGAATGAAAAAGATGGACTTCTGCATGGAAACACCTTGGGGAACTGGTTCTCAAGTCACAGGTTAGGACTTCAGAGGTGGGGAACCTGCAGCCTCAAGGCCACACATGGCCCTCTAGGTTGGGGGTGAGGAGCAAATTTGCTCTGTGAAGTTTGGATTCAGTCAAAGGATCACACTTGGGGCCCTAGAAGACCACATGTGGCCTTGAGGCCAGGAGACAGCATTTCTCTCAAGTGTATAAAATATACATAATATATTTTTGTCTAGATCTAAAGATTCAGGAGTAAAACTAGAGAGGAAAGGAAGACAAAGACTTCCATTCTTGTGATCTCTCTAAAAAAAAACAAATTTTGCTGAAGATAAAATGCCTGTAAGGCATTGCTGAAGTCTTAATGATTAAAATAAAGCACAGAAGCAGAATTAAGAGAGGCTAGTGAGGATTCAGGTCAAAGTAGAAATTGTATTTTTTCCCCCTGGGGATTGGGGGGAGAAGGGGAGTGAGATGTACCTGAACCAAAATTTCGTCATTGTGAGGAGTTCCCTATATAGAAACTCCTTCCACCAACACAGAAAAGCATCTGTCCTGTAACTTAGAGTCTTAGAGAGATACCAGGAGGCCCTGAGAAGTGAAGGAACTTGCCCAGGAACAGAAAGCCACTTCTTGCCAATCAAGACAGCTCCTTAACCATCACTCACCCTCATTTGTGGGCCTTCCTAAAAAACCTAAGAAGACTAGCCAACACGTGTGTTTTAAGCCAGAATTTGGTTTAAGGCACACCTTCCATTGTCATAAGGTAAGAAGATTGTTTTCTAAAAGCCCCATACCAGAGAACAGGGAAATTTGTTTCACATATTCATGTTTACCTTGTTTCTCCTGTCTTTTACACTGTAGGTTCCCTAGTGTTTATCTCCATACTGTGTTCAATATTTAGCTTGCTTGGGGTGGAGCTTGGCAGGACAGGCCTCTAACTGTCAACAAAAAGGTGAATTTTAGGAGATGAGGTTGAGGACCAGAAACAACATTTACCTGAATTATTTAGATAATTGAAGCTAGGGTCATCTTTTAAGGCTCAAATTAAATGGATAATTGCCTCCATTCTCTGCTTCATTTTTCATGTGCTGTTGCACCTTTCACTTTTCTAAGGGGAAAATAATAGTTGGATAATGAGGACTTATGAAGAGCTCTGTGCTTTAAGTTGGACTTTTCTGAGGATCATGCTAAAAGTCTAGTTTGAAATCCCTGAAGCATGCATGACACAGGGGAGAGGAACATTCTACAGCACAAGGTTTCTCATGTGAGCAAAGAAAGAATGACCTCTTTGAAATAGGTGGGGAGTAATTTGGTCCTACTAGTAGAGGCTGTTCGGATCCTGATGAGTACCTGGATTAGAGTAAAAACAGAAACTGATTTTCTCTTTGTGAACTTCACACAGCACAATGCCAATTTATTTCAATCAAAATTTGTCTTTAGCTGGTATTCCTGCACTACAGAACTCACCAGTGCTTCTCTGGATTTGGGTCTGAGGTATCCAAAGCAAACAAAACAGGCTAATAAACATGAAAGTTGGAAAGGGTGGCATTTTGTGCCTAGGTCTGCCGTGCTTTGTCTATTATCAAGAAAGTACATGAGCACCCATTGGCATTATTACCTTCCTTCACAGAGACTGAGAGAGAATCATTATCCTCCTGCCTGTCCTTTTCTTCCTCCTTCCTCTTTTCCAAATGTCCAGTCACTGGAACTCTGTGCTTAGCCACCATACCCATTTTTACTCTGTTGTCACAGAATACTAGAGCTTCAGAGATCATCTAGTCCAGAGGGTCCCAATCTAGGACTATTTGGCAAATAATTATATTATCCTATTGAAATTAATTGGTCTCTATACTTTATTTCTTATAATAATAGTTAACATTTATATAGTGCTTTAATGTTTACAAAATGCTTTATAAATATTATCTTCACAACAATCCTGGGAAACAGGTACTATTATTATCCCCATTTTGCAGATAAGGAAACTGAGGCAGACTGTGATTAAGTGACTTGTCAAGGGTCACATTGCCAGTAAGTGTCTGAGGTTAGATTTGAACTGAAGTCTTCCTGACTCCAAATCCGGGGCTCTCTCCTCTGTGCCACCTATCTATCTATCTGGCAAACACTATATACCTGAGAATTTATTTCCTTTCCTATTTGAATAGGGGATATGGGTAGGTCAACTGAAAGTCAAGGAGCATATGGACAAAAAAAATGGGATTCTGTAATCTATTCCAACCCCCTTGTTGCCCTTGTTCCCCACCCCACTTTCCTGCCTCCTGCTTTGTGTTGCCTCCCCCTTTTGAATTGTTAAGTTCCTTGAGTACAGGAACTGTCTTTCTTTTAATTGTACCCCAAGCACTTGGCACAGTGCCTGGCACATGGTAGGTACCTAATAAATGTTTATTGGATTGAATTTGGGGGGGAACCAAAGCCCAGTGAAATGAAATGATTTATCTAAGGTCACAGAAAAAATTCATGGAGTAGCTAAGCTGAAAACCCAGGCTTCCTGACTCCCAGTGGAATGCCCTTGGGTAGAGAACTACAATTTTGTTTGCCCTGCTAGTTTATTCAGAGGAATATTTCTATGAGCGTGGAGCACTGCACAGAGCCCTAGACTTATTGTCCCGTGACTTGAATTTGAACTTCATTAAGATAATTATTAGCCATATGACCATGTTATCTACTCCAAGTCTTAGCTTTCCCATCTATACAATGAAGCTAGTAACACATGCAATGCCTCCCTCTTGCTTGTTGTGAGGACAGTGCTTTGAAATCCTCTAAAAATGTGAGTCACTATTTCAGGCCTCATGCTTTTCTACTCCCCTAACCTGATCGTGAGCCTAGGTACATGCTTAGCTGGTGGGAACCATATAGGCAAAGCTAGAGCAGGACTTTTCTCTTCTTTTCATTGGGGTACTGCTATTCCCTAGATGCAAGGTGATGCTTGACCTAAAGATGTGCTATGTTAAAGCTAAACAGAGAACTAAAGTAATCTATTATCCGACAGCAGCACCCATCTCAAGATGACTAGGGAATTTAGGAAGACTTCTTTCCATGAACTTCAAAGTGAGTAGTTTGACAGACTGGCTTGTGCCATGTGAATTCTGACTTACTGTGAAATTTAATTTCTTTTCTCCATCCCTAACAGCCCAGATGACAATTGGCTGTGACAATACTGTAGTGCGTATGGTCTCCAGTGGGAAACACATCAATCGCGTGACATTTGAGTATCATCAGCTTGAGCCCTATGACCTGGAAAGTCCCAATGGAAACAGCATTAAGGAATACTGCTTCCCTAGCCTCTGAATTGCCAGGCTAAGATTTCCATGTTGCTAACGAAGTGAGGTTTTACTGAATGTACCATGTACTTCTAAGTCTGATACCCTGGAATCATTGAATCTTTCTACTGTCTAGTACTTAGCTATTTCATACCAGTCAGTATTACCAGCCTTGTACTGGAAATAAAATCACTGCAATCATTTTGTGTTTTCCTTTGGGGTTTAAAATGTGGAAGTGGGCACAAGGTAGAAAATGGTCATTTTTTTTGCCAAGACAAACAAGGCTGAGTAGATCATGTGTGCAACACCTCTGAAAGATGGATCATGTGACATTATGATCTTTTCACACTGGGTAAAACTCCCAAAGGAAGATCCAACGGTGGCATGTGTCTCCTTCAGTTTATAATAGAAAGTCCGGTGTTCCTATGTATGGAAAAGCAGTTGCTTCTGTTTTATTTATTATACCAACTCTCATTTATTTATTGATGTATTTATTTATTTGCAATGCCTTGTTTTTAATAAAAATTTGTAGCATGGAAATATTTTCCTTTCACAACTTCAAACATTAATAAAAATACATTCAAAGTGTTGGCACAATCTTGGTTATGGTTTATTTTTTTCCTCTGAGTAGTTCCCTACTTTGTCACTTTCAGATAGTTTTTGCCATTTTATTAAGACTGAAAAGATGTTATGAGGAATTGTTTTAGATTTCTCAGTCAGCTTAGTAAGATATAAGGAATAGGGCTCCTGAAATAAAAGTTTTTGTGAGGGTAAGGTGAGTTTACAGTTGCCTGGTTAGGGAAGATCACTGAACTTCAGAGAAGCAAAATGTTCTTCATGAGAAGACAAAACTCATGAAGATCCAGTTGGGGGATATGGTACTGGAGTTGCCTGTTTGATTTCAGGGCCTTTTACCAGGCCACGAAAGGAGGACACCCTACCTTCTCCCATTTCCCTCCAATCAGAAAGACCAGCACTAAATTTGAATGTTAGAAAAACCGAGACATTAAGCTCTAAATGGGGACAACGGCAATTTTAGTCATTTGGTCAAGTCACTTCTCTAGAGCTTCCCATTAGATTCAACGAAAAATGATCCATGGGACAATTATTCATAAAACCATCCACCTTATAAAAGCATGCCACTGGTCACCAGGACACTATGGGAAAGATTGTGTGGGAGGAAAATTATTCAAATACAGTTTTTAAATCCCTTCTTTCTTGATCCTGGCCAGACACACGCCCATAGCCTTTTACTGAAACTCAGGAGTAGCTGCAACAAAGGTTTTAGAATAGCCCAAATAAAAGCTAATGACTCCATGAGATGCAAAAAGGAAGAGAGAAAAATGGCAACTACCAAGAATTCAGCAGGAACTGCAATGAGGGTTTTGACAGTCTAGCCAATGTTGGAGAGTTTCTGAGGTCAGCAGAGGAGGAAAATGAGACATATGGGCTATATGTCAGGTGCTGGTGGTGTGTGGATAATGCCTTCATTGGCATTTCAAGCCCCTCTCTGACTGCAGAGAGACTTAGCCAAGCCTTCCAGTGATGTTATAAGTCTTTAGAGAGGTTTGGAACCCAAACTAGGCTCGGAGGAAGTAATGAAACTGTACTCCCTGGGGGAAAGAGCAGTTGTTGCTTTCTATTGCTTTAATGTTCATTTTATCCTATATAAATGTTCTAATTTTCTAAACGTAATGGTGACCTAGGTTTGTTAGCAGCTGGAGGAAGAGAATCTCCTAAACCGGGGCAAACTTCAGAAGTTCCTACTTATCTGTGTGGGAATAAAATAGTCCATAGAAGTTATTCATCATTGAGAACTCCCATGGCATGAATCTGGCTGTCACGTGAGAGGACACATTTTGGTAAATCAATTTACAGAAGTGGGGGGGCGGGGATTGAGTGAGCAGGAAACTCCTCTTCTAATTAGATGGAAAAGAATTCCTTTAGATTCATTCCCTTCTCAGTAGGGGGTTGCAGATATATTTTATTACATGAACAATATTAGTTAAGCTTCCAGGCTAGTTCACAAAAATCCATTTTTATGCCCATAATGAAGTGGAAATACTGGATGTCTTTGTGTACATACGGTGGGGTTGGAGGAATTGAAGGAGAAGAAAGGGATGCTTCTGTGAATATAGAGTACCCTACATCCATCAGTTTTGGGAGTCTGGTCAGTTCCTGCCCCATCCTCTATTTGTCTCTCTTTTTGCTTTTTGGGTGAGGCAATTGGGGTTAAGTGACTCCCCCAGAGTCACACAGCTAGTAAGTGTCAAGTGTCTGGTCTGAGGCCAAATTTGAACTCAGGTCCTCCTGACTCCAGGCCCGGTGCTCTATCCACTGTATCACCTACTTGCCCACCCCCCACCATCCTCTCTCTTAACTCTTGTTTCATCTCTCCATATCTAAATTTCTTGCTGAGCATTCATAACCTGATGCTGCTGGCTATGTGCCCAGACAGCTACAAGGTAGCACAAATGGACAAAGGTAGCAAACAAAGTCTTTTATGTCTTTTGTGGAACATCCTATAAGTTTCCTTTGGTGGCACTCCACAACAAAAACTAGGGCATTTAGATCATTTCCAGTTAGCTTTTCATGCAAAAGGTTAGCTTAATTGGTTGCAGTATACAGTTAAAGAGGTCAAGGCTACAGGTTTAATCTTAATATGGACCATTTAGCTGTGCACTGTTTCCTGGCTATGGATTTCACTCCTAACTTTTTCCATCTGCTTTACAAATTCATGACATTGTTCACTGACTCACCGGGTGAGATAGATTGCGTGAAAGAAAAGAGCCCTGGATACTAGTCTTACTGACAGTGTACTTCATTCAATCTTTTAACAAGCAATTATTCAGCACCTACCATGGACCAGGCACTGTTCTAGGCACTGAAGATACAAAGATAAAAATAAAATTGTTCCTGCTCAAGGAATTTACATGGTATCATCTATATGTAAGCCAGCACAATTTTTGAAAGACCCACAGACCCTTCTTGGGGACTTCTGGATACATATGTGAGGTTAAATCAACAAATATTTATTAAACACTATGTGCAAGACAGTGAGCTAGGCACTGCATATTTACTACCTTATTCTAAACTAACGATGTGGGTTTACCCTAAGGCTCTGTCCATCCTAGGCCCTCCTCTCTTATCTCTCTATACTTTCTTTCTTGATCTCATTCAGATCCATGAGTTCAATAATCTCTATACAGATGATTAAGATCTAATTGTCTGTCCCCAATATCTCTCTTGAATTCCAATTCCACATGGCCAACTGCCTGCCCTACATCCCTACTTGGGTGTCCTATCAGCATCTTAGCTCAGTGGGTCAGAAACAAAACCAATTCATTGTCTTTCCTGATAAATCTCTTCTTTCTTCCTAACTTCCCCTTTTCTGTGAGGGACATAATCATCCTTCTGTCACTCAGTTCCTAACATTGGAGTTATCTTCAATAATTCTTTCTCCCTCACTTCTATATCTGATCAATCACTATCTATCTCTACAACATCTGTACCATCCAGCCCATTTTCTCCACTCACACACTAAATTAGCTCAAGCCCATCTCACCTCTTGCCTAGAATTGTTACAATGGGTCTCTTTGCTTCTAGTATGTCCTCTCTCCAATACAGTCTCCATATAATCACTAAATTAATATTCCCAAAGCACTGGTTTGGGCACACCATCCCTCTGCTCCAACATTTTCAGTGGCTCTTTATTGTCCCTACAACCAAAAACAATGATAAAACTGTAAACTTTTTAGCCTGGAGTTTCCACAATTTGACTCCAACCGATATTTCTAGAATTATTTCATGTGACTCCCTTTTATAAACTTTGCATTCCTCTCAGATTAGTCTATTAGCTATTCTTTTTTTTAAATTATCAGGATGAGGTGTCTTGCCCAGGGTCACACAGCTAGTAACTGTCTGAGGCCAAATTTGAACTCAGGTTCTCCTGACTCTGAGGCCAGTGTGCTATCCATTTAGCCACCCAGCTGCCCCAATTGGCTATTCTTTAAATGTATTGTTCCATCTCCATTCTCTGTGTCTTGCACAAGCTAACCACTATTCCTAGAATACTGTCACTTTTCCACCTCTGACTCTTTAAATTCTTAACCTCTTTCAAGGCTCTTCTTTCAAATGCCACCTCTTTTATGAAGCCTTCCTTGATTCCTCCATCTGTGAATGTCCTTCTACCAGGTAGGTGGTGACCCAGTGGATAGAGTTTGGAGTCAGGAAGACCTGAGTTTGAATCCTGCCTCAGACACTTGCTAACTGTGAGGCCCTAGGCAAGTCACTTAAACTCTATATGCCTTAGTTTCCTCATTATAAAATGGAGATGATAATTGGAGTTGAAGTGGAGGTTAAAATTAGTACATGGCTAAGTATGACAAAATTATAATCTGAGAATTTCTTAATAAAAGTTGTTGTTTTAAAATTGTATATAGTTTCAATCCCCCAAAAAGAGTGAATGCCTTCATGCCAGACTCATGACCGGTTATCTAAACTTTTTTATCAATTGCCACCTGTGTAGGTGGTCTATAGTATACTCCCATTACACTATTGCTTCTTCTTCTCTCTATATTAATCTTCACCCAAATATCCTCTATCATGCCTTCCCTTTCCAATTTCTGAATTCCCTCATATTAATATATGTCATTAATATACAACCCCCTTTTATCTATTAGATATTTATCTTTAGAATAAAATATATCCTTCAAGAGTGTTATTCCAGAAGTGAATAACAGTTCACCAAGTCTCAGTGATATTTATGTGACCAATTTACCTCTTTGTGTTATCTCTATTGGTTATGTTGTTTATTGCCCATACTTTGTGCACTTATGTGTAGACAGCTTGAAGCTGTGTGTTTCATTCCTAGTTCCCTCCTCAAATATTTTTCCCTGGGAAATATTGGACCTATCCACTGATAGTCTTATGCTGAACACTACTCTCTATAGTATTTGTCTTACAAAACTTTGTGATAAATTTTCTCCTTCCCCTCCCTTTTGAGTTTAAAGCTGATAGCTAGATAGACACACATATATACACACAGACACATATTTTTTATTTATACTTACATATTTTATAAATTCATGTTTGAATTAACAGACATTTATTTTCCCTACCTCCCATCTCTAACTCCCATTTGTGGCATTTAAAAAGGTTCAAAAGACATAATTTCTGGGTGATTTAATCATTTTAGTAATAATAGCAGCATTTTAATAAAAGAGTGGCCATTTGGCTCTCTCTTAGACTACAGATAATTATGGTGGTGGGAGTTATAGTTTTTATGCCCTTTGAAGAGTAGGTATTCTGCTGGGTGGTAATCAATTCTGATTGGTTACCAATTAATGAGAGAATGAATATTACAATGAGGGCCTGACCTGAACTTTGATTATATAATGTATTTCTTAAGTTACCTCTGTCTTAGGAAATCTAGTCAAAGAACTTATCCCCACCCAAACCTGAGCAGAACACAATGGCTGCCCCACCCAGGTCTGGATAGAGGAAACCTTTACAGACTGAGCTCTGAAAATGAGGATAAAAGAAAAAGGGGGAAAATCTGAATCTCCCCAAATCATTGATTTTTAATAATCATTTCTCTCACATTGGAAAAAAAAAGTAAAACCCCTGTAATAAATGTGTATAGTCAAGTAAAACAAATTTCCAAATTGACCAAGCCCCCAAAATGTGTCTCATTCTGCATTTTGAGTCCAACATCCCTCTGTCAGAAGGTACGTATCATGCTTCATCTTCAGGCCTCTGGAATACTAGTTTGTCACTGCATTGATCAGAGTTCTGAAGTCTTTCAAAGTTACTTGTTTTTACGATGTTGTTATTATATAAACTCCTTCTGCTCCTGCTCACTTCACTCTATATTAGTTCATTTACTATTTTTCTGAAACTATCCTTTCAGCACAATAGTGTTCAATTACATTCACATATCTTAATTTATTCAGCCATTCCCCAGTTGCTGAGCACTCCTTTGATTTCCAGCTCTTTGACACTAAAGCTGATACAAACACACTCATACACACACACACACACACACACACACACACACATTTGTCCTCTTCATCTTGTTTTGATTTCTTTGAAGCGTAGTAATATTGCTGGGTCAATAGAGTTTAGTGATTTTGGGAACATAGTTCCAAGTTGCTTTCTCAACACAGCCCTACTAATAGTGCATTGGTGTGCATATATTCCCACAACCCCTCCAATACTGGTCATTTTTCTTTTTTGTTAACTTTGTCAATCTAATTTGAGTGAGACAGAACCTTAGAATTGCTTTGATCTGTATTTCTCTAATAATTAGTGATGTGGAGCATTTTCTCATAAGGTAACATGTATGTCTTCCTTTGAAAACAGTTTGTTTGACCATTTATCAATTGGGCCACAGCTTTTACTCTTACAAATTTGAATCAGTTCAACAAATATGTTTTTATCAGCCTTCGTCAGGAGTACTCCATTTCTAGCCCAAATCATCTTAGATACCATCTTCTTAACATCTGAAAATCATGGAACCATGGATTTAGAACTGGAAGGTTATCTGGACCAGAGATATAAAACACATGACCCACAATACTTCCAAGTACTGCCTGAACCTGATTAAAATGTAGTGCCTTTCTAATTTTAACATGCACATGTATTAGTAAAAAAAAAAATAAGAAGAAATGTATAAACATGTGTGATTTTCTAAGTCAATATATGGCCAACAGAGATCCCTATGTATGGTTTAGTGGCCCCCATTTCTATTTGAGTTTGACACCACTGATCCAGAGCAACTTCTTTATTTTGCTGTTCATTTCCTAAACCAGCCCTTTTCTTTGAAAGTTTCACCTTTAATCATTGACAGTAATGAAAACACCAGTGCCCCCAAAGGTCTTTAGTTTCTAGGACTGATGTCCTGAGGAGGAGGGTGGGAGGGGAGAAGGGGGAAGGGGAGATAGAAAAAGAAGAGAGAGGGAAGAGATTGGGGAAGGGAGGGGGAAGAGAGAAGAGAGACAGACAGACAGACAGAGACAGAGACAAAGAGAGAGAGGGGGAGAGAGAGAGAACATTTCTGAAAGCTTACTACGTGCCAGATAATGTGCTAAGCTCTAGGAATAGAGATACAAGCTAAAAAGTAAGTCCTTGCCCTCAAACAGTTTACATTCTAGTGGAAGAAGACTACACCTAAAAGGGAGTTGAAAAGGAAGGGCAGGAAACCGCTGCTGATAGGCATCCAATTGAAGGGTACAAGATCCAGGAATATCTTGGGCTGAACAAGGTTTGGAGTAAGCACGACTGATGTGCAGGGATGTGCTGGTGGATTTTTAACAGCTGGCTCTCTGGGGAAAATTTTTTTTAAAAATGTATGTATGCTTGACACACTTTTCAGTTAAATCTGTAATGATTTGAGCACATCCTCGAATGGAGGTTCAGGACATATTCACCAGACAGAGGAGGACACTATAGAAGTGAAAGTTTTGCCAGTGAGCGTGTGGAAGGCCACTGGGGTGGAAGTCCAGGAGAAGGCTCATTATACCACATAAATAAATCTGACTCCGTTTTTCTGGTTTCTATTCAATTTTTAAATTTCTCCCTTTCACCAAACCAATTTTCCTTTTCTTACTGTGTAAATTTTTCTTGAGTTAAAAGTGAAGAGTGAAAAGGAGAATTCATTTCATTTTCTAAAGACTGGAAAGCGAATCATTTGATTCGACTATGGTTGTTGTTTTCATTTCCTTTTATGTGTTGCTCAATCTCAAACTTTGTTTTTGTGCCACTTCAAGAAGGAGGCAATGTCTCCAGCTGGTCTACGGAAAAGAATATTACTGAAGAAAAAAAAAACAACTTTGAAGTCTCTGTCTTCCTCACTGCTGCCATGCAGGCAGCTTGTTTCTCCATTCTATAATGCACAATGAGCATTTAGTTGAGCTGCAAAGCAGCTCATATTATAAAGTAATCACATTAAATTGTATCTAGTAGACCCCAATCTATGAGACTGAGTACTTTCAGAATAGAAAATTCTCTTTGTCTTCAAATAAGTAGGTTATAGATGATCTCAACTCAACAGGGTCATTTGTAATGATTTTCATCCATTTTCTCCTTACACTCAAAAAGGTCTCCTTACTGCTGAAATAAACTATGCAAACAGAAAAAAAAAGTCCATAAGCACAAAGGTCAGAAGGGAGAGAGAAAATCCAGGTTGGATTCAATGATGTGCTAATAAATGTTTAACAATCGGCTCTCCAAAAAAAAGTTTCCATTTATGCTGCATTATTAACATTTTCTCTTAAGTCTATTAAGACAATCAACAATAAATTAAGACAATCAACAAAACAATAAATCAAGCCCTGATTTGTAGCATATGCAGATTTCCAAGGTGTAAACACTCGCACTGAAAATTTAACTATCAGCAGGTACAAGTTAGAGTTGGCTGGAACTTGCCAAGAAGGAGGCTCACTGAAAGGGACTGAAAATACTCTGAGACTAAGGGGTATAGAATTAGACTCCATGCTATGCCAGACTTTAATTTAGAAAGGCCAAGGTCATCCACTGCATTCCTGGGCCATCTCCAGTCATCTTGACCTTTGTCTTGCCACTGGATTTCGATGACTCTTGAGAAGAGATTGAGACTGACTACTTTGCACAGCTCTGCTTGAATTAAATCTAAATCATTGGTCCTCTTTAAGAAAGAATGACAAACCACAACAACAGATTGTGCCAGCATTTCCCAGGTGACTTTGCTAGATCCCTTCTCTGCAGCTATGATGTTTTTATGATGACAAACAGGCAGGATTTATAATTGGACAAGTTAGACAGAAGCAATGCAGTCCCTGATACTAAGGGATGTTAGGCGTAAAAATTAGTTGTTTAAAAATGTCCTTGTTTTAAAAGGACCATCAAATTCTGTTCCTTTGCTATCTTATGCTCACAACTGGCCACGGAGACTAACTCTGCACATGGGTGCTTTGCAGATGACAAAGCCCCCAGCTGCTTTCAGTTGGTTAAGAGTGACTCAGCATTAAAGGACTCCCAAGTGCTTTGGGTATCATAAAGCAATTCCCTGATGGCTACTGAATAAGAAAAGACACTCAGTGGATCTTGAAAAGGGAATGATCTGGCCTCAGTTGGGTCCTTTTTATCCCATTTGCAGATCATATGAAGATGATTCAAGTCTGTCTCTGGAGGGCTGAAGGAGAAGGTCTCTTTCCCCTTACCCCAGCAATATGCTGTTGCTAGAACAAGGGGCCTCAACTAGGAGACTTTGAGCCTGGGCCCCTAGCTGTCTTTTCTTTTACATTTCCTTTGCTGATTGTAGGGGATTCAACATGGATCCTGAGACAGTCCATCTTGGAGGCAACCTTGTCAGCTCAAGAGGTTGGAGATCCTTGTGTTCCTTGGTCAGAGCTGACTAGAGGCAGAGAGAATTTCTTCTCCTGGAAAAAAATGACCACTAACCAAATTATGGGCTTGATCCCGGGCCTGGGCGGCCTGGGCCTGGTTAACCAGAAGACATTTACCCTGAGGTGTATAAAGGTGAAATGTAAAACATTCATTCAAAAATCTTGAAAACTGCTTCACATTCTGTTATTTGTCTCAAACTCTCAAGAGTATAACCCTGGTTAATACTGGGGAGGGAGGAAGGGCATAAGCATTTATAAAGTACCTACTATATGCCAGGCACTGTTCTAAGGGCTTCACGAAGATTATCTTATCTGATCTTCACAACAGCTCTGCAAGATAGGGCTGTTATGCCATTATTATCTCCATTATACATATGAGGAAACTGAGGCAAATAGAGTCTGACTATTCCTATTCAGTAGCCATCAGAGAATTGCTTTATGATACCCAAAGTGACTTGCCCAGGGTCACTCAGCTAGTAAGTGTCTGAGGCATTTGCACTTAGGTCTTCTTAACTCCAGGTCTAGTATTCTATACGCTGTGCTACCTCACTGACTTAAGGGCTACTTGTTTAAGTTTTCCCTGTCCATATGCCTTTTCTGTTAAACATTTTTTTGGGTGTGGAAGAGCCTTTCTATTCCCCCCTTTCAGAAGACCCTACACATGAGCTAAGCCCCGGCTTGAAGGTGAGCCAGGGTGGAGTTGTAACAGGCCAGAGATTAAGGACTTTAACTTCTCTTAGGTGAACAGTTTCCCCCAAGACTGAACCCAGTTCAAAGCAGAGACAGGGGAAGAATGCAACGCCTCAGCCCTTGGGCCCAGCAGTGGTTCTACTTGGCGGACGTGGCATAGATGGCCACCCACACGGCGAGACAGCAAAAAACCCACCTGCTCCCAAATGTCTGCTCTACAGATCTTTTTGTATCTGAAATTCTAACCATTAAATGAACTGATAGGTAAAATGGAGGAAGGGGTTGGACTAGATGAATGAATTAGTGAATTGTAAAGTATTTATTATTGTGTGCAAAGTACTGTTGTTTCAAAAAGACAAGTCCCTGCCCTCAAGGAGCTCACATTCTGATGATGATGATGATGATGATGATGATGATGATAGAGGAGAAAAGACATATGGAAGGTGTCAGCTGAAAGTCAGCTGGAAAGATCCCATGGTCCTTTGAGTGCAGCAGCAAAACAGATTTCATGCCATTTCCACTGATCAAATCATACCTATTTCTGATGTTGAACCAGTTGACAGTGCCAAGGACTTCGGTGGCAAGAATTTTCTTTTTCTGTGTCTTCGGTAGCTGTGGCTATATACCTGAAGGAGCAATTGCCAGGTTGAATCTCCACAGATGCAGCTCCCTATGATGGCCTCTGAGGTCTTTTCCAGTTCTAAATATACAATCCTATGATCCTATGAACTCCTTAAGGGTTTTCTAAAGATAGGTCTTTTAACTAGGTTAGGGTATTATGTTTTCTAGAATGGATATAGATTAGATAGATGATGGTTCAGCAGAGATCAGTTTATCTGATTACATAAGCTATTACTACTCACTGTTACCTAGCAGGGAGCTGAGCCTTGAGGGAAAGGTGTGTGGGACAAATTCTTTTGACTTGTGTATGTGTTAGGGAAGATGTTGAGAAAGGTTCAGAGCATGGGGTGCTGAAAAAGGCACAGATGGGACATCACAATGGGAAGACCTGAAAACCAAAGAGGTATGTGTAGGCATTGGGTATGTTCTGAGGCAGAGTAGGGGAAGGGTAGATAAGGAAGACATCTCAAAAGGAAGTCTTAGAATTTGGGTTGGGGGTGGCCAGAACAAACTTGGTAATTTCTCCATTTAGCTCTGGATGTCAGCCTGCAAGAATGGATAAAAATTCAGGTGTACTTTGCTTTAGTCATTTGGATCCAGTGAAATTATAAGAGCACAAACACATGAAATCCCATCAAATTTTCAGCCTGCTGGTTGGCTGTTTGTAGTTTTGTGGAATATGATCTGTAACTTGTATGGTGCATCTATTGTCCACCATCCTGGTTACATGACTTACCCAGAGTTCTTTTGATTATTAAGCTGTTTCCAGAGCTTCTCTCCCCACCCCCACCCTGTTCCCTATACTCTCCATTTGTTTTATCATCATGTAGGAAAATCCTGGTCCTGTTTCTTTCCAGTGCATTCTGGGTGACTGCCAACTTATGCTCTTTGCTGGGGAGCTTGATGACATAGATCCAGTCCTAGAAACATTCATCAGTCAGACTTTGCAAACAAAATTTACTTCTAAATTCAATTAAGGGAAATTGTTATTTACGACACTCTAGTGGTGAGTTCTTAGAGTAAATGCTTTTATAAATTAAGCTAGGTATTTTCTCTTCTCTTTGAAAGCTTAGATTTTTATCAGGACATTTGAGTTCTAATCCCAGCCTTTCCACTGTATTACCCATATCACCACGGGCAAGTCATTTGACTCCTCTGGGCCTCAGTTTCTTCATCCATAAAATAAGGAATTTGGAACCAAGAGATCTCTAAAGTTTCTTCCACCTTTACTCAAGTTTAAGGCAAGAGCACAAGAATTGATTGCATTAATGAAAATAGATTATATCAGCTTTTTTAACTTACTTGCAAAACTAATGAATGTAACTAAAACATTTAGTTCTACAATCATTTTATTAGCTACTGTTGTTGGAGTAAGGTACAAGGCCATTGAGGAAGAAAATAATTGTTCTCTTACTGTTAGAGGAAATTATATATTACCATTACTATATATTTAAAAGATATATGTTTAGCGTTAAAAATGATTAGATAAAGATTTGGATTAACCACTTGCTTACTTGGTTAAAAATCATGATTTACCATCTTTAAATTATAAGGAGGAAGGTAAAATTGGGATAGGAAGATGGCTTGAGATAGAATTAAACCAAAAGAATGGGCAAATTTGGTGGACAATGGTAGCAGAAGGGACAGTTTTCATGCTGGAAAAGAAAGACAGTGTGTTCAAGACACTGGAGGGAGAACCAAATAAAGGGCTGGCATCAGTACTTTAAAATGCCTAAAGGAGAATTGCAGTTATTGTAAGGGGTCTTGAGATCATCCCACAAGAGGACCAGTTGAAAGAACTTGGGCTTTTAGCCTGGAGAAGAGAAGATTTAATGGTAATGGGATTGTTCTGCTTAGCCCCAGAGAGCAGAACTAGGGGCAGTGGATGGAAGTTACAAAGAGGCTGACTTTAGGTTGATATGAGGAAAAACTTCCTAAAAATTAAAGCTGTTCAAAGAAATTTTGGGAAAATGCTTTAGTTGGCAGTAGCTTGCCCCTCAATGGAAGCAGCTATGTGGCACAGTGGAGAGAGCTCTGCTCCTGGAACCTGAGCTCAAATATGGCCACAGACTCTTTCTAGTTGTGTGACCTTGGGCAAGTCACTTAACCTCTGTCTGACTCAGTTTCCTTAACTGTAAAATGGAAATAATAATATCACCAACTTCACAGAGTTATTGTGAGGGTCAAATGAGATAATATTTATAAAGCACTTTGAACAATGCCTGGCACAATGAGTAAATAAATGCTAAATAATCATAATATAATAATAATAATAATAATGATAGTAATAAATGGCTAAATAAATGCTTGTTCCCTTCCTTCTTTCCCCACTTAATTTATGAGATTGTAGATTTAAATTTGGAAGGAACCTTGGAGGTCACTAAATCCAACCCTTTCATTTTATAGAATACTAAACTGAGGCATGGAAGTTATCAGGATCACACAGGTAGAAAACGTCTGGGACCACATTTGAACTCAGGTCTTCCTAACTCCAAGCCCCAGTGGTCTACTAACTCTATCACCTACTAATTTTCTCAATAAGTAACTTTATTTATGAATTTTTAGCATCAGAATCATTTCCCAACATTCCCCAGCCTACTGAATCTTCTCCTATAAAAGCATTTGAGCAAAACCCAGCTGACCAAGCGATCACATCTGACAGTCTATGTTACTCACCAAGAGGAGGGACATCCATCTTTTCCTTTTCAGTATGAACCAAGACTGGCCATTGCATTTGCTTTGAGTTTGCATTTGGCAAAGGCTAGAAGGCCATTTGCTGGGTATGTTGTATATAGATTCTTGTGAAGGTGTGGTTTGAACTAGATGGCTTCTGGAGGCCTGTCCAACTCTGAATGGAACAACCATTGAGAGCTAGGCTCTTGCTATGTGGCAGGACTGGGCCTAAGTTAGGTTATGATATAGTTAAAAGTGGATAAACTGAACTTCACTGAAGAGGAAAAGTAACCTTGGTTATCCTTAGGGTAGATAAGCCTACGAAATGCTAAGCTTCTGGCCTGGTCACAAGATGGGTAGAAGGCAGGAATTCACAAAGTCTGAGGACAGAGTCAGAAGGAGATAACTGAAGAATCTTTAGATTTTTATAATTCAACAATTCTATGCTTCTGTACATTGTATTTTCATTTTGTTTTTCATCTTACTTCTTTTGTAATGTACAGGCAAGCCAATGGAGAAGTCCAGCCCTCAGACCATGTGCAGGAGTCTCTGCCTACTGTGGGGGTGGGGGGTGGGGAAGGAGGAATGGGACAATTGGCAAGCCCGCTTTTGGACATAGGAGATGACATGTAATGGAGGGGTCCTGTATATATTCAGAGCATATGCAGATATTTGTTAGCTGTTTCCAGTTCACTTGCTACCGTGGTGAAGAAAAGCCTTTTAATCAGCCACTGAGCAGGAACCGATGGGGCACCCAAAACACCGTGACAGTGAAACTCAGCCTCTCTTCCATGGTGGAAAGCATAGCACTGCTGTGGGTCTCGGGGTAGGGGACAGGCTTCACCCCATCTTGCCCCATTGGGAAGAAGCTTGGAATATATGACCCCTCAGTTTCTTTGCCTCTTTCTTGTTCTTAGGTAAATGAATATCAGTGGAGCAGGCTCCCACCTAGTAAGCTTCAAAAACCTGGAAGGGCCCCTGGAGGCCCAGAGGCCAAAAGTAAGAAGGAGCCAGTCCTGAGGAGCAGAAATGAACTTGGTGGGATGAATGGCAATCCCTTTAAGTTTGAGTACACTCTCTTGAGGCACCAAAGTGATAGAAGAGTGGTACCCCAGATTGGGAAGTGGGATTTTTTTATACTTTGTTTCTTGCCATGTTTCTTCAGTTAACATTGATTGATGTTTATTGCTTATTGAATGATATTGAGGAGATATCAATTGGTTAGATGACATTGGGCAATAATAACTGGTGATAATATTAACAGGGAATATAACAGAATGGAGGCTCAAGATGATAGCTTCAGAAGAATCCCACTGCCCTTCAGGAGTACCCCTAGGACCCTGAGGGGGAAACATAGTGGGCTAACTTGTCAGTCAGAGTGAGAGCTGAGATAAAACCTCTCAGACTCTTACTATACCATAATAAAACCTTTTAAATTCAATCTGTGGGGTGATGGTTGCAAAGAGTTGGGAAACATTTCAATACCCTTGGATTTAGATGTAGGTAAATCATTTAAGGTGGTGTTGTTTGTCCATCATTTGTTTGAAGAGGACCAATGACATCACAGGGTGATGTCTTGACTCCTGCATGAATCGGATTTAAGTGAGGCAGAGTGGAACAAAGTACTTTGGTACTGCCTCACTCTCTCCTGGGGTCATTGAAGTCTAATGGCAGGACAAAAGTCGAGACAACTGGAATGTCCTGGGATGCAGTGGATGACCCTGGTATCGATGTCTGACCAAGCTCTAAGTGCTCTACAGCACCCCTTTCAGCTGTCTTCATGGCCATTGGAACATATTGTTCTTGTTTGCCAATTATGCCAGAGGAAGTCTTTGCACTCTTGGGGTAGACACTCCCCTAAGTCACCAACAAGTTTGAGGCCTGATGGTTGCCTTTAACCTGGTTTACCTTGTCCGCAGAGATTGCTTACCAAGGTATGGCTGCTGTGCATGCTACAGCTTCTTGGAGCCACAGGTGAGAGTTGAGCATCAGGTAAACATCAAAGGTGGATGAGGAGCCCTGAAAGGGCTCAGCAGGCCCTCACACGAGAGGTGCTAGTCCTCTTTGAATATCCCATATACCCCAATTTAAGGTGATATAGTGAAGAGATAGGAGTCTGAGTTCAAATCCAAATTCTGAATTACTTAATAGTTGTGTGACCCAAAAAAGCCATCTAACCCATTTTTTTCAGACTTATTTTATATTACTTTCCCTTATGTACTACTCTATGTTGTATCCAAACTGGCCTATTAGCTATTCCTACTAAGTGACAGACATTCCATGTCCCACATCTCTCTATGCCTTTGCACAAACTGTCCTCCACACCTGTCATGCTTTCCTTCCTCATCTCTGCCTCTTAGAATCCCTAATTCTCTTCAGCCCTCACTTCAAGGTCTGCCTCTCCTGAGTCCCTCAGTTGCTAATGCACTAGGTAGGCCATTTCCATCAGCGTGAATAACTTTACATTTATTAGACATATACAGATATACAGATACATATTTACATTTTTCTGTGTACATATTGTTTCTACCCAGTAAAACTTTGGCTCTTTGAGGGCAGAAACTGTTTTCCTTTTTGTTTTTGCATTCCTAGAACTTAGCATATAATAGCCTCTTGATAAATATTTACTGAATTCAAATGAATAGAATCAAAATTAAATTGAATTGAACCTCTTTATCCCTCAGGATTCTTGCATGGAGGCACCTTCCTCATTATGACCTCCTATCCCAAAACCTTTGAGTTCTTTCCCAAACCATTACCCCTATACTAGTTACACATTCTTCCCTTCCTCATCTTGACCCCTTCATTAATTAGTTCAACTCTACCCTGTCCTCTTTCCTTGAGTCTTTGGTTCCCCTATCACATTGCCTATCTTGCCCTCCCAAGCCTCAGCCTTGGATCACTCTCACCATCTTCTGCCTTTGCTCCAATGCACATGTTGCTGAGTGAAGCTGGAGAAAATCATGAAACCAAGCTTCCATTGCAGATTTATGTCACGTCACCTCAACCGGACCCTTATTGCTACCAGACAATCCTTTTATGCCTTCATAATTAATGCACTGCCCTATTCACTAAAACCTTTTTAGCATTTCTCAAACCTCTCATGGGCTTTTCCCTCTCCTCATTCTTTCAGCTGAGAACCTTGCCTCATATTTTACTGAAAAAATTGAGGCCCCGTTCTGAGAACTCCCTCTTCTCCCCTCCTTGTCCGACTTCAACCAGATGCCTCCTTCATCCTCATCTCACGTGAAAAAATGACCCTTCTTCTTTCCTAGGCAAACCCACTACATGTACCCATTCCATCCTGTCTTCTCCAATAGATTGCCCCCTCCATCATGCCCACTCTCTCACTCATCTTTAATCTCTCCTTGTCTAGTGGCTGCTTCCCTACTGCCTACAAACATGCCCATGTCTCCTCCATCCTCAAAAAATTCTCACTCAATTCATTGGTCCCCACTGGCTATTCTTCCATATCCCTTCTCCCCTTTGTGGTTTAACTTGAGAAACTTCTAAATGTCTTGTACCATATATGTTAAGCACCTTTACTTCCTTTCTTCTCACTCTCTTTATGACTTTCTATAGTCTGATTGCTGACATCATAATTCAACTGAAACCATCTCTCCAAAGTTATCAACGATCTAATTGCTAAGTCTTTTTTTCAATCTTCATCCTTCTTGATGTCTTTGCCATTTTCCCACCCCCACCCCACCCCAGGGCTCTCTCCTGCATCTTCTTCTCTTTTCTTTTTATACTATTTTCACTGGGTAAGCTCTTCAGTTCCCAGGGATTCAATTATCTATCATCTCTATGCTGATGATTCTCAGATCTACTTATTCAGTGCTAACCTACAGACTCATGTCTCCAACTGCCTTTTAGACATCTCAAACCGAATGTCCCATAGACATCTTAAACTTAATATATCCAAAACTGAACTTACTATCTTTCTTCCAAAGTCTCCCCTATTCTGAATTTCCCTATTACGGTGAAAGCACCACCATCCGTCCAGGCACCCAGACTCACAATCTAACATCATCCACAGCTCCTCACTGTCTCACATGGCACCTTGTATTCAATCTGTTGCCAAGTCCCCTTGATTTTACCTTTGAATATTTCTTGAATGCCCCCTTCTCTCTTCTGACACTGCCACCCTGCTGCAGGCTCTCATCACCCTATGCATGGACTATTTCTATAACCTTTTGTTTGATCTCCCTGCCTCTCTACTCACTCCAAACCATCTCCCCCTCAGCTGTTAAATTAATCTTCTAAAGTTTAGATCTGACCATGTCATCTGCCTGTTCAATAAACTCCAGGGGCTCCCTAGCACCTCGAGGATCAAACATAAAATCCTCTGTTTGACATTTAAAGCCCTTCACAACCTGGCTGCCTACGCTACCCTTCTAGTCTTCTTATACCTTATTGTACCCCCCACACACACACATACACACACACACACACACACACACACACACACACGCACACACACACACAATACTCTGCAATCTAGTGACAATGGTCTCCTGGCTGTTCCTTCCACAAGACACTTCATCTCCTGACTTCAGGCATTTTCACTGGCTTGTCCCTTATGCCTGGAATGGTCTCCCTCCTCATCTCTGCCTTTTGGCTTTCCTGACTTCCTTCAAGTTCCAGCTAAAGTCTTGTCTTCTGTAAGAAGCCTTTCCTGATCCCCCTTAATTCTAGTACCTTGCCTTTCTTGATTATTTCTAATTTAGTATATACTCACACACATATGTGTTATTGTTCAGTCATTTCAATCATGTCGGACTCTTAGTGACCCCATTTGGGGTTTTCTTGGCAAAGATACTAAAATGATTTGTTATTTCCTACACAAACACACACACATACATATATATACATACATACAGATAGCTAGCTAGATGATGGATAACAGAGCACTCAGAACACTTACATATATATATATAGAGAGAGAGATGTCTATATCTATATATACATAGAAAGAGAAAGAATTTATATGTATCTATATAGTTTATATGTATATATGTAGGTATTGTATACATATGTCATTTATACATTGTTGTTTCCATGTTTTCTCCCACATTAAACTGTGGTCTTTAAGAAGAACTAATTTCTTTGGTTTTTTTTTTTTTACTTTCTTTGTATCTCCAGCACTTAGCAGGTGCCTGGTACATGATAGGCACTCAATAAATGCTTATTGGCCGACAGAGTTACTATAAGAAAAGACTTAAAGTACTTTGGGAATGGGAGTTCTTGGCCCCGACTCCTACCGCAATAGTGGCTAGCATTTGTATAGCACTCTACAATTCTCATTTCATCCTTACAACAACAATTGCTTCCCTGGTGTCTACCTTGTTACATTTCTCCCTTCTCTGCCTCGAGAACATGGTACTTACCATCTAGTCAACAATTCTATTCTTCTGGATGCTGCCTGAGGACTTCCATGGTCCCTTGGCTCCTGGACCCATGGCACTACTGTCATAACAAGCTAAAGGAGGTTATGATAATGCTTATCTCTCCTTTGTGAATGTTGTCAATAAGCTTATCCTTTTTTTTAAAAGCAAATCAAAGCTCTCTTAATTAAATAGAGACCATGCTGTCTTTTGTAAGATTAATCTCTGGAGAATCAGCTGTTTGTGATTTCTTTTTAAAAATGCCACCATGAATATGTTTTTATTTTTTCAAGCCATGGATAAGAGTCACAACTCTCAATATCTAGGGAAGAAAGAGGTTTGATCATTGAGAAATTCAGGATCACTCAACAGGATTCCTGTTTTTAAGATTTCCCTGGAAAGCATCATAATATAGTTCTTGTGTTGTCCTCACAAAAACAGGGGAAGACCCTTACCTCCTATGCAAGCATGCAGGCTAATAAAGCAGTGCACTAGGAACATAAGATATGTTTCAGTTTAACAACCCTGGGAGATAGCTGCTTTTATCATCACTGTTTTACTGTTGAAAAAGCTGAGGAAGACAGAGATGAAATGACTTGCCCAGAATCATGTACTTAATAAATGCCTGACATTAGATTTGAACTCATCTTCCTGAGTCTAGATTCAGCACTTTATCCATTGAGCTAGCTAGCTACAAGAGAGAAGGGAACTTCCCAGCCTCCCAGACAGCTTTCTTTGGGGGCAGATAACAGTAAGTGTTCCAGGAGGTCTGTAATGGTAAAGGTAAATCAATCTTTTATCTCTTTATCAAAATAAACCATTTTAATAGATAAGTATTTAAATACAAATGCCCTAAGTGACTGTGGGAAATCAGTCAATAGGCCTATTTCTTTTTTTAAGCACAGGAAGCTAATGATTTTGCTATTAATCATGACTGAAATAATTTTCCCTTTGTATGTGACCAGAATATTTTAAATATGTATGTGTGTACATACATACATACATACATACATACACATACACACATATATAATCCCAATAAGCCAGTGAGGAGATAGAAAAGGGCTATATTCTTTTTTTTTCCCTCCAGAACTATTAAGATTGTATATGTAGAGCAAAGTTCTGCAAAACCACAAATTTAGATTCAAAATCAGCTCTCACTGACCAAAACAAAAAAAAGGCAAAGAAGGAAGCCTCTGTATGACATATCAAAATAGTCTTCCTGCTGTTTTGAGCCCTTATAGCCTTTCTCCTCAGCCCCAGCAGTAATGCTGGCCAAGGACTGAAAATCAACTGATTCAAGGAAATGACTCTAGTCTGGAAACTGTGTGGTCCAATCCAGAAGAGAGTGGAGTGCCACAGGATAGGATTCCTTTGAAAAAATAAGATGAAAATAAAAATGCTTAGAGCAGTGACATCTCAAATGAAAGTGGGGGCCAATGCCTATTTCTATAGGAAAATAGTAAAAAGACAGTTAACAGTCAAGGAGAAGCAGGAGCTGGTACCTACCTATGCACATCCCCAGCAAGGTTCTATTCTTATCCGATGCTAATTAAATGTTATCATTTAACCTTCACAGCTAACAATGCTTTTCATCTGCTAGCGTCAAGTCCTCAAATAAAAGGCTTAGAATTTCCTTCATTTCTTCTCAATGAAATCAATGTGAAAGTCCCTTTCCACAGTAGGAATTTAATTTGAAAGCACTCCCCAATGCCTGAATGAACAATATGAGTATATGTGTCTTCAGATTATTGAGGCCTGAAGAAGCTTCTGAAATGAGTATCAGACTTCACACTGTTGGACTTTGCAGAATGTTAATGGAGCTCCTCTCTCCCATCCCAGAAGTCTGAGAGAGGGAATAGATACATAAGATGTACTGGGGAAGGTTGGGAAATGGACCTTGGAATACAGATTCCCAAATCTCAGACTTCTAGCCCTACCATTCCTTTTCTTTCTTACCAGGCCAGGGACAAAGCAGAGATGGAGACACCCCCACACCCCTCCTACTTCTATGCTTGCTGCTGTAGTCTGAGCTGACAGAAACCAAGTTAAAACTAGAGTAGATACAGGACAGAGGCCTTAGCTGAGGGAAAGACCCCAGGACAGAAATGAAGTCAAACCATTTTGGGGTCCAGCTAGACTGGTGAGCAAAGATGAAGGCTGGAGGGGCAGCAGATGAAAAAACCCAAGAGCCTGTGAGATAAGGCTAGGAGATCAATCCCAACTCTCAGTGCTCTCCCCCACCCCCATTTCTTTGTTATTGGTTATTTGTTAATTGCAAAGCCAATCCTTGGAGGTTCCAAACAGGTAATTTCTTCCCCTAATTGTTCCTACAATCTACAATCTGGGAGAAGGGTGGGTTTTTTGTTTTGAGTTGTTTGTTTGGTTTAGTTTGTGGGTGGCTGGGGGGTGTGTGCAGAGATGCTTAGTTGAAATTGTTTCTTTATAGTTTTATTAGACCCATATTTAATAAACTGTGTGATTTTAACATGAATTACCTGTATAATAGAAATATAAAGAATCAGTCAAATTGAAGGAAATTTCCTAGACATGGGCTAGGGGCAGAGCCAAGGTCCATTAATATTTCTGAGGTATATTTCATTTTTGTAGCCCTAGATCAAAAGTGAATTAGGGCCAGGATTCAGGCCCATGATCACTGCAAGGTAAATAGATGAAGAGCCCTTGCTTATAATCAAGTGATCTCTGGAGAGCAATGGGATTGCTGCAGCCTTGGGAGATGATGTGCATACATACTGAATGAATACAGTCTAAAGAAAACAATCAGCTGATAGCTTGAGTGTAGTACCACCTATTGACCAAATTATATACTGCCCTTACCTTGGTCGTTAGTTCATTTAGGCCATTAATTAATAGACAGACTAGTTTTCTGTAGACTTAGAAAAGTAGGACAAGCCAAGTATGGGTTTTTGTTGCCCCAACATACCAAGTGTCACCTGGTATACTCACTCACCAAGTGTATGCATAGGCTGATACACTGCCACATTAGTAGGGAACAATTGATTGAAATTTGCAATGCATGTAAGGTAGTTTTTCCTTCCATTTTTCTTTTTTTTTCTTTTAATTTTAAACTTTTATTTAGATAATTTGTTTTCATATCTTTATAATTTCTCATTATGTCCTTCCTCTTTTTCCTATCACTGTAAAAAAGAAGAAAAGGAAGGGAAGGCAATTCAGTAAAGCTAACAAATACATCAACTGACAGTAATATATGCAATGTTCCACACCCATACTCCCCCATCTCTGAAAAAAAAAAGGAAGGAAAGTATGTGTTCTCATATATTCTTTGGGACCAAGTTTGGCCATAAAAATGATATATTATTCAGTTTAGGAGTTTTTGTTGTTATTCTTTCCAATTATGTCATTGTAGCTGTTATATTTTCCTAGCTCCACGAACTTTATTCTGCATCAGTTCAAAGAAACTTTCCCAGACTTCTCCATGTTCTTCATATTCACTTTTCACATTGAAGTAACATTCTGTTACCCTGATGCACCACTCAATTCCCATTCCTCAAGGTATCATCATCTGCTTCATTTCTGGTTCTCTAAACCACAAAAAGAGTGCTGTTATGAATATTTGGATGTGTAAGGGGCATTTTTACCACTGGCCTCCTTGGAGTGAGTATATGCCTAAGACTTCCTCTCAATTTTCTTGGACAAGCTTGAGCCTAATTTTTGTTATTATATATTAGGTAGTGTCCCTTTAGTGCTCTTGTCAAATTCCCCCCCACCCCAACCCCATGCCTCATTAGGGCATGGAGGTGATCCTAGGTTCACAAAAGCTTCCAATCTAAAAAGATTTTAAATATAAGTCCGTTGGGGGAGCTTCATGTCTACTGGTCAGGTGAACATAAAAGGGCAGTACTATTTTCATTGTTTACTTTGCTACTACCAAAACCTAGTACGGTGACTGGCACACAATAGGTGCTTAACAAATTCTTGTTGAATTTAATTAAATTGTCTTCATACAGTCCAGCTAAGGTGAAAGCACAGGCTTTTTGCCTTAGGTAATTTTTTTTCAGATACAGAAACTCATAAAGACCATATATCAATGTGAAGAAGGGCTATAAGCCCAAATCCAAACCACCTACTGAAATGAAATCATAAATGCTTGAAGGTCACTGGCAAGTGCTGGAACAGTGATCATTAACATTTTAAAATCTACCTACAGAAAAGTACGAAGTTTTGATCAGTGAACATTACATAGTTGTAAGTGAATCTTTGAAACTCTAGTTTTTTAGCTAAAACCAAAAAAAAAAAGTAAAGATTTAGAGACAGGGCTGACTAATGAATAGAAGATGAAACATGGTATGATGGAAGGAGCAGTGGACTTGGAGTCAAAAGGACTCTGACCCTAATTCTGCCACTTAATATTTGACCCTGGGAAAGGCATTTAACCCCTTTGACCTTAATATTGCTCATCTGTAAAAAGGGAGTGATAACAATAGCAGTAGAAAGAGCTTTGAACTTGGAGGCACAAAATCTGAGTTCCTATCCCAGCTCTGCCACTTACTGTCTGTGTAAGTAACCTTCAGTAACTCAATTAATTTCTCTGGGTCTCAGTTTCCTCTTCTGTAAAATGAAAGAGGTCAGATTAGATGACTTCTAAAGTTCCTTCCAGTTCTGTATCTAGCGATATAACCAACTATCTGAAAAGGTTGTTTCAAGGATCAAATTATGTACTATAGGTTAAAGTGCTTTATTAATTATTAGGTTATACAAGTGACAGCATCATTAATAGAATCTTCCTTTAATTTCAACATTAGCTTTTCCAACTGCAAAGTGTCTTTGACCATTTGGGCATTGAGTTCTCTGATGACAGATAAGTATATTGGGGATGAATAACAGGCATTTGCCTCCCTCACATGGCACAAAGGTATTTGTTCTCATCTATATTTTGTGTATATATAATGTGTATTTTAAAGATTTCTTCAAAAATTAGTCTCTCTAAATCTAAAGCTTTTCATATAGGTGCAATGGAGAAGTGACCATTTGGTAAATCAGTAGGTCACCTACCATAATTCCATCAGCGGCTATCTTGAATAATCTGGAAAATTACTTCCTCTCTGCTTCCATTTGTCATACAATCTGACTTTCTCTCATTTCTGTATTCAACTTCATTGATAATCCAATGGGGCCATTTAAGTCTCCTCAAATTTCTCGATGTTGGCAGCTAGATGGCACAGTAGACAGGATGTGGACTTGGTGTCAGGAAGACCTGAGTTATCAAACACTTGCTTTCTCTGTAACCCTGAGCAAACTGCTTGTGACTTAGTTTCCTCATCCATAAAATGAGGGAGTTGGAGTCTAAGGTCCCTTTTGGTTCTAGACTTATAACTCCCTCATCCTGTTTGGCATCCAAAACCCTTCATAATCTGTCCCCCTCCTACACTTATCATCTTTTTGCACCTTACTCCCTTCCACTTACTCTGAAATCTATGACAGTAGTTGTTATTCCTCCCATGTTATCTCCAGACTCCTTAAGTTTTTTTCCCACTGGCTATCCACCTTTCTTGGAATTCTCTCCCACCTCATGTCTATCTTCCACCCTCCCTGGCTTCCTTCAAACCCCAGCTAAAATCCTACATTTTACAGGAAGCCTTTTCCTTCTTGTTGTTCAGTTTTATCTGACTTGACTCTCTATGACCCTAGTGGTGAGGTGGGGCGGGGTTCGCAAAGATACTGGAGTGGTTTGTCATTCCCTTCTCCAGTTCATTTTACAGATGAGGAACCTAAGGCAAACAGGATTAAGTGACTTGTCCAGGGTCACACAACCAATAAGTGCCTGGGGTTGGATTTGAACTCAATGAAGATGAGTCTTCCTGATTCTAAGTCCAGTACTCTACCCACTGTGCCACTTAGCTGCCCAAGTCTTTCCTAATTCTAACACCAGTGCCTTCCCTCCCTTAATTACCTCCAATTTATCCTATATATAGCTTGTTTATACATAGCTGTTTGCAAGTAGAGTGTGAGCTCCTTGAGAGCAAGGAATTTGTGTGTGTGTGTGTGTGTGTGTGTGTGTGTGTGTGTTTTGCCTTTCTTTGTGTTCCAAGAGCTTAGCATGTTGCCTGGTACATAGCAGACACTTAATAAACGTTTGTTGACTATGGTAGACTCTCTACTTCTTTTCCTACCTTACAGCCTCACTTTCTTTACTTTCCTTTCTCTACTCTTCCCTCTTCTCTCCTATTCAGAGTAAAATCAGTGGCCAGGCAATTACCGAGATAATTCAATACAATGGCCAGGCAATTATTGAGATAATTCAATAGATTTGTTGTTGGTTTTTAAATGGAATTATCCAGATAATTGTCTCTTTTTTCTGTCTCCTTTGGAGTAAAAAAGCCTAATTTATGATATCTTATTCGAAGAAAAGAAGGGAAAGTCCAGGTTCCACATTTAAAATTCTAGGAAGTTTAAATATTTACAAAGTAAATCTTAAAATCAAGGTTTGGTCAGCAAATAAATGAATGTGCACGAATGTGACAATAATGTCTTTCCATTTGATCCTAGATGTCATCCTTCTCCTTTTTTTTTTAGTTTGCTTTTATCTTGCTTGGAAAGGTTTGCTTCTGCTGTATTAAGACTAATTTCCCAGAACAAAAACCTCTTTGTTGGGTGTCAATAAGTCAAGTCTGGTCAAGTTGTTAATTTCATTATAAATAAATATTTAATAATAAATAAATATAATATTAATTTTACTATAATGTACTACGCTTTCTCCTATCTGTGCAAATGTACTTTAAATACAAATAATTATAAGTAGATATTATAATTTTATTTTGAAACAAAAAGTTTCATGCTACTGTCTCTAATTTCTTTGTCTTATAGGTAAAAAAAATATACTGGATAAGTTGAAGCAGCTTGGTCTTTTGAGGTATTCTTATATTCCTCTCTTTATCTCAACCTAATAGGTCAAAGAGGCAACTAGGTGCCACAGTGGATAGAGTTCCAGCCCTGGAATCAGGAGGATTTGAGTTCAAATTTAGCCTCAGACACTTACTAGCTGTGTGACCCTGGGCAAGTCACTTAACCCCGTTTGCCTCAGTTTCCTCATCTATAAAATAAGCTGGAGAAGGAAATGGCAAACCACTTCAGTATCTTTGCCAAGAAAACCCCAAATGGGGTCACAAAGAGTCAATCATGCCTGAAACAACTCAACAACAACAATGGGTCAAAAAATCCCATCCTGTAGCTAACTGTTCCTGCTATTGTTCAAAGGGAACCATACACATATAAAGAGAGTGTGTCACTTCAACCACAATCCCAATCAAAACATTTTTCAGTGCCTCCATCCGATTCTCAAGGGCCAGACAGCTCCCCTTTCCCACCTTCACCCACACCCCTAACACTCACACACACACACTGCCCCCATGCAGTTGTTGTTCCTTTTTTTTTTTTTCCTTTTTGGTTTTAGTCATGCTTGAAGATAAACACAGAAAGAGGCTCAGGAACCCACGTGACTTCTCATCTACCTTTCCACCAGTCTCTCCAGTCAGAAGCAACACTAGGGATGGAACAAACTGCAACTTGCAAACTGGAGACACATGAATCAAAACAATTCATATGGGAAAGCCAGGGGCGAAGCTCGTTGCCATGACACTAGCTAGGTTAATGGCGCTGGAGCTTGGAGGAACAATTCTGTGGTGAGGAGGTTATCAAGTGACACAATCTTAATTACTCTGTGCAGAGAGTGCTCTGTTCTGGCAAACAATTATTTCTCAATCAATACCACTGTCTGGCAAAGTATTCTATGTGGACCTTTATAACCAAGAGTCTGAGGGCAGTTATTTTCCTTGGAAATAGAACCATCTTTTCATAACTCATCTACCAGAAAATGTCTGTTAATCTTATGTTATGTCAATTCCACATAGATTCAGGATGTCAGATGTTTATCAGATGTTTTAATGAAAAGATTTCCCCCCTCAAGCTATCTTTTCTTATTATTTGAGACATATTTCTTTTATTCATACAAAAGCCTTTTATTTTTGCGGAACCCAAATAAACTCTTTTTTCTTTCTTTCTTTTTTTTTTTTCCTCCAAGAGGCAGCGATGGTGAAGTATAGCAACTCTCAAACTGCATGTCCCTAGACCCAAGACCAGGGGCAGGAAACCTGCACCCTCAAGGCCACACATGACCTTCTAGGTCCTCAAGTGTGGCCCCTAAGGGCATTTGTTCTGTGAAGTTTGGATTCAGTTAAAGGGATGAACTTGAGGACTTAGAGGGCCACGTATGGCCTTAAGGCAACAGGCTCCCCATCCCTTCCCAAGATCCTTCCAGGGAGTCCAAGATGTCAAAACTATTTTCATAATCATATTAAGGCATTACTCACTTTTCTCATTCTCATTGTCTCACAAGCAAACAGTGGAGTAATCCAGGGGCTACATTAACTGTAAATTAAAGATTTAGTTGCAAACATGAAGACTGAGTTAACATTTCATCTGCAGAACTGTACTTTTTGCCTAACAAATAGACAAATTTACAGACATGCCTAGACTTTTGCCTGTATTCAGTTTGACATCAGCACAACTAATCATCGAAGATCTTTTATGTGAATGCTTGGTAACAAGCACAGTGGTGCTGAAATGTTCAAAGTGTTGAATAATTTTTTGGATTCTCATAATTTATCCTGGGATAACTGTGTTGACATTTATACTGATAATGCAGAAACTAAGATGGCAAAAACACCAACACCTTGGAATGAATCAAGGTAGCAGCACCAGACTGTGCTAGTAGTCGGTGGATTCTTCACTGTCACAAAGGTACAGTTAAAAGAGAGGTAGGAGGATGCCAGTTTTATGTAAGAATGTCCTTGATGAAACAATAAAAATTATTAATTTTATTAAATTAGTCTTTGATTTGCAAAAGGTAAAATAATGCCACTCTTCTCACTAAAAATTTTGTTTTAAAAAATAGTTATTTTTAAGTATGCATGTGTTTTTAATTTTCTGTGTGACAAATGGGAAGTACACATGAGACATTTCTGCTGCATACAAAAGTAGGGTGGTTGTCTCAAGGAAAAGCACTTGTCCAATTGTTTGAGTTTCAAGTTGAACTAGATACATTTTTCATGGAACATCATTTTGAGTTGAATGATTGGTTATATAGATTTGGTTATTTGGCAGACATTTTCTCAAAAATGAATGAAGTAAGGCTGTCTCTTCAAAAAAAAACAACTGGCAGTATTTGTTGCCACTGATAAAATTCAAGCTCTCAAGCAAAACTTAGAATTTTGGAAAATTTGTATCTGACAGTGGTGATACTAACAAAAGTGATTTTTTTTAATACTGTGTAATGAAATGTTTTAATAGGTGGAAGATCCGCACAACTCAGTGGGCCAGTATTTTCCATATGACCAACTCATGATGTTACAAAGTCATTTGTGGGTAAAAGATCTATTCAAACTGCAAGGTATTCCAATGGGTTTTAACACAATAATATGAAAAGTCCTATGACATAGTTTCAGATTCCACAATGCAATTCACTTTTACCTCTTGAGTTTTGCTGTAGTATCAAAGAACAATTTCCACAATTATCTGAATTATGAACATAAGAATAAGAAGCAGTTTTGTGGGATTGATGAATAGGCAAGTCCACATTCCACCTTACTTCTACACTGTCTACCCCAGCATTTCTCAAAGTGTTGCCCACAGATCCCAGAGAGTCTCTGAGACACTCCCAGGGAGTCTGCAAAGTCAAAGCTATTTTTACAATAACATTAAGATGTTATTTGCCTAGCAAGATACTCCTTCCCTTGCTAATTCATATCTGTGCGAGGCCAGATTTTCTTCATGGACTACAACCAAGACAACATATCGCACTAGAAGGAAGGCAGGCAGAAGCAGATACAAGATATCCAACTGTTTTCTATTCAGACATTAAAGAGATTTACAAAAATATAAAACAACGCCGCTCTTCTCAACGCCACTGAGAATCCAGGATGAAGGCCCTGATAAAGGCCACTACATTTCTTGTTTTAGAAAATATAATGTGTCACTGGGCAAGTCACTTAATCCCAATTGCCTTAAAAATATATATATAACTATTTTTCATTAAAATATATTCTTTATGTTAACATATAATGAATTTATTATTTAAATGAATTAATAAATATTTTAAAGTTTGTGAGTTTTAATTTCTAATATGTAATTATTAATAGATACAACCTACATAAACACAAGCTCTTTGGGATCCTCAATAATATTTAAGTGTGTAAGGAGGTTGTGAGACCAAAAAGTTTGGGAATTGTTGATAAAGTAGTTAGGAAATTGACCTCTGAGTCAGGAAGACCTGGTATCAGGTCCTGATTCTGACTCATACTGATTATGTGACCTTTAACCTCTCAACTCTCCCAGTAAACTCTCTAAGACTATAAGTTGCCAATCTTAATTAGAAAAGGAAACTTTCTCACTAGGAGTTTGCCATATTCATGAAATCACAGGCCCAGTAAATGTATACATATATCTATATTTACAGTATATAGATAGATGTATATATGTGTGATACACTCTATTCAGTTGTTCAGTCATTTTTTCAGTCCTGTCTGACACTTCGTGACCTCATTTGGGGTTTTCTTGGCAAAGATACTAAAGTGGTTTGCTATTTCCTTCTTCAACTCATTTCACAGATGAGGAAACTGAAGCAAACAGGGTTAAGTGACTTGCCCAGGGTCACACAGCTAGTAAGTATCTGAGGCCAGACTTGAACTCAGGTCTTCCTGACTCTAGGCCTAGCACTCTATCCATTGTGCCACGTGGCTGCCCATTTGCTGTCTGCATATATGTAATACACAAGTTTGCCTTTTCTCTAAATCCTAACTGGTTAAGGATGACCTCCACCCCACATCCTTAATTGTGAAAGATACATCATATGAAGAGGCAAAAAATGTGAACAGGCAAAATATCATAGCCACTCAAAAAGTGTTTAAAATAATCAATAATCACAGAAATGAAAATCAAAATAAGTCCAAGTTGTCATCTCTTTGAGCCAATTCTGATGAGAGTGAGGATCACCCACTCCCTCTTACCTTCCCCTCATCCTCTCCACTGTAAAAGCTTTTTCTCGCCTCTTTCATGTAAGATAATTTACCCCATTCTACTTCTCCCTTTCTCTTTCTCCCAGTACATTCCTCTCTCTCACCCCCTAACTTTATTTTTTAGATATCATCCCTTCAAATTCAACTCAAACCTGTGCCCTCTGTCTATATATAACTTCTTCTAACCACCCTAATAATGAGAAAGATCTTACGAGTTACAAATATTATCTTTCCATGTAGGAATGTAAACAGTTTAACTTTAATAAGTCCCTTACGATTTCTCTTTCCTGTTTACCTCTTCATGCTTCTCTTGAGTCTTCTATCTGAAAGTAAAATTTTCTATTTAGCTCTGGTCTTTTCTAAAGAATGCATGAAATTCTTCTATCTCATTGAATGTTCATTTTTCCCCTCATGAATTAAACTCAGTTTTGCTGGATAGGTCATTCTTGGTTATAATCCTAGCTCCTTTGCCCTCCAGAATATCATGTTGCAAACCTTCTGATCTTTAATGTAGAAGCTACTAAAACCTGTGTTATCATGATTGTGGCTCCATGATATCTGAATTTTTTCTTTCTGGCTGCTTGCAATATTTTCTTCTTGACCTAGAAACTCTGGAATTTGACTATATTATTCCTGGGAGTTTTCATTTTGGGATCTCTTTCAGGAAGTGATCGTGGATTCTTTAAAATTCTATTTTACCCTCTGGTTCTAGAATATCAGGGCAGTTTTCTTTAATAATTTCTTGAAAAATGATGTGTAGGCTCTTTTTTTTTTATCATGGTTTTCAGGTAGTCCAATAACTTTTAAATGATCTCTCCTGGATCTATTTTCCAGGTCAGTTGTTTTTCTTTTTTCTTTCTTTTTTTTTCTTTTTTTTCTTTTTGGCTAGGCAATGGGGTTAAGTGACTTGCCCAGGGTCACACAGCTAATAAGTGTTACGAGGTCAGATTTGAACTCAAGTCCTCCTGAATCCAAGACCTGTGCTCTATCCACTGAGCCACCTCGCTGCCCCTCAGAGACTCTTAGTGATTTGCCCAAGGTCGCAGAACTAGTCCAAGTTCTGGAGTTTTGTTTTGTTTTTTAGGCGATTGGGGTTAAGTGACTTCCCCAGGGTCACAAAGCTAGTAAGTGTCAAGTGTTTGGTCTGAGGCCGGATTTGAACTCGGGTCCTCCTGACTCTAGGCCCGGTGCTCTATCCACTTTGCCACCTAGTTGCCCTGGTGTTATTTTCTTCAGCATTTTTTGGGTCTCCTTTGCTAAACTGTTGACTCATTTTTCACTATTTTCTTGCATCACTCTCATTTCTCTTCCCAATTTTTCCTCTATTTCTCTTACTTGGTTTTCAAAATCCTTAAGCTTAAGGAAGTTAAGTTATAAGAAGAAATGTTCTATTAATGCAAAAGCATTCATAGTACCACTGGCTTTAATAGTAAAAACAAAACAAACAAAAAACTGGAAACAAATTATATGTAACCATCAAAAATGGCTAAACAAGAATGTAATGAATGTTATTGTGCCACATGGCTGCTAACTATTAAGAATGTAAATATGGGAAGTCATAAAGAGATTTACGGTGAAGAAAGAACTAAAAGAACAATTCATACACTAACTTCAGATATGTCAAGGAAGCAGCAGTAAAACTAATGATTTTTTACAAATTCCAGTTGCTTAGATCCCCACCTCATTTCCATCACCAGCTTCAAATCAAGCCACCCCCACTTTCAGTGTATCTCCACCTCCTTCCCATTGGAAATTTGGGCTCCACTCTAGGAATTACTTTGGCCTCTGATAGGGGAACTTTTGCCTTATCTTGCCCAGAACCAACTCTCCATCTCACTTCCCAACCACCATTTCCAAACCTCTGCCTCCTTCCCTTCTTCACCACCCTTCCCAGCTCCTCTTCACTTGTGGATTTCCCTCATTACAGTCGAAGTTCCTTGAGGGCAGATACCGTTTTGTTTGCTTGCATTTGTATCTCCAGCACTTAGCTCACATAGCAAGGACTTAGTA
Organism: Vombatus ursinus; assembly: GCF_900497805.2. NCBI lineage: Eukaryota > Metazoa > Chordata > Mammalia > Diprotodontia > Vombatidae > Vombatus > Vombatus ursinus. Next base: position 1,946,178 of record NW_020954550.1, read on the forward strand.
AATGTTCTATCATTTTTCTCTTACTCTTGCTCTTGATGTCTTTTTTCTCTCTCTCCCTTTCCCTTCCCCCCATCTCTCTCTCTCTCTGTCTCTCTTTCTGTCTTTGTCTCTGTCTGTCTGTCTCTCTCACCTATCTACTGATATCTTATATCTTGAAGTTAATTAACAAGATCTTATTGATGCAGAAATAAAAAAAGGTGGTCTATGCCCATTCCATCAAACCCTTTTAAATATTTTTGTTTGTTTGTTTCTGAGGCTTGGGGTTTCATTATGTTTTGATTTAATTTTACTAGTCTATGATTGCTATTTGATAAAATAAATAAATTAGAAATAGATAAACAAAATGCTTCAAGTATTTAAAAATCACTTTTCCATCTCTCTGCTATTTATAGACTATGAAACATGAAAGCCTCCGTTTTGAGTCATACTGAGATGTTAGAAATGCATTTTTATGCTTCAGTGAACTTTGATTATAGATAAAACTTTAATAACAATAGTACTTCACTTCTGGCTTCTTGTTTTATGCTTGGTGACTAATTCCTCAACTTTGACAAGTCTACATGAAAGGTGAAGACCAGTACATGACAAAAAAGGACAGCAAACAATGCTTGTGAAATTCTCTTAGGCAGCTAGGTGGTACAGTGGATAGATACTGGGCCTGGAGTCAGACAGACCTGAATTCAGATATGGCTGTAGACATTTACTAGCTACCTGACTCTGTGCAAGTCACTTAACCTGTTTGCCTCAGTTTCCTCTTTTGTAAAATGATGATGATAATAGTACTTACCTCCCAGGGTTTTTGAGGATCAAGTGAGATAATATTTGCAAAGTGCTTTGCAGACCTCAAAGTGCTGTATAAATGCTAACTATCATCATCATCATCATCATCATCATCATCATCATCATCATCATCGAGTGACCCAGCCATGGAAGGACTAGCCCTTGGTAGAGTGGTGGGAAAAAATAGTTCAGCGGTATAGTAGGGTGCAGCAGCACTTAGCTCAGTGACATCATCTGCTCTGGGGTAGAAGCATCAAATGGTAGTGAGCTAGGTGTTCTTAATAGGATGCATACTCTGGCCATATCTTTTTCATACATATGCGCCTGCCTTTTCCCGTGAGTGGTATGAGAATCTGAGAAAGGGCATATCCCTATGTGTACAGAGCAGTTTTCTTTGTCCTTTATATTCCTATTTTGTTCAATCTCTTCCACTTTGAACAAATGTGCCTTCTGGTGATCTGGTCAGTGAAACAGAAGCTCATGAGCTGTGGTTTGGGGTAGAGACTAATCCTAAGTAAACCTTAAATCCAGAATAGCTTTTCAGGGGGACTTATTGATGAGACATCCCAAGGCTTACAAATAATTGGTCTAAGCTTAGCAGGAGTACATGGTAGATGTCAAACTGGTGCCTTGTTAACCTGCCAGGTTCAAATAGATGTTAGAGATTGCCCCAGGGAACCAATGTACTAGTTTCTTTGCTTTGCTCTAACTGAATGCTTTAAGAATAATAATTGCCACATTTCTCAAATTCATACTTGAAAGTTTTCTGGCTTCATTGACCGTTGAGCCCAGTGTGCTAGGAAGACATTATAATGTTTCATAATCCATTTGGCTAATTGTGCAAGGCAGTAACATAGCAAAGGAATTTCCTCTGTGATTCTCAGCTTAAGCCCTGAAGCATGACGGTTTCCAGGAGTAAAGGACATTGATATAATGTAGTTATTACTGTTTTCAAGTGGAACATTCAGATCATTCAGTCTTAAACAGGAACTTCATACTCAAGTTTGCATTGTTACGGCTCAGACACTTTTAACACATTAGAGTGATTCTAATTAAGTGAATTCCATTAAAATGAGATTCTTCCTACTACACACATACATCAGTCTGACTATGAACTAAGAGAGTGCTGTCTTTTAAAAACTATTGTTCAGTATGATATTTGCTTAACGTGGCTTTTATTCGATTCAACAAATTTTTTTAGGGGCTACTATACACAAGGAATCATACTAGACATCAGGAACAACACAAAAATGCAGGATGCTGCCCCGTGTGTCCTTGGAGACTGACAAAAAGATTATTTTCAAAAGGTAAAAAAACCCAATACTTCAAATGCATAAGAATCCATCTTTACATACCCATCAAGCACAGAGAAGAGAATTTCTCTGTGCAAAATTGAGCAGTTCTTATTTCCCAAATTTTGTTAATAATGTTGATTGAAATTATAATATAATTAAGCCAAGTACCACACTTTCCAACTCTTATCACCTTCTCTATAGAAGGTCACAATTGTTACAGCATAAACTAGGCTATTGTCTTCCTGGTAATATTTCTAAGCTCTGGCTTCCTCCAAGATAAAATTTTAAATTATGATGTTACCCAACACTTTAGATCAAAGAGCCATAGTTATTATATGATTGGTCATAGTGACATACTCTCTGCTGTAGAGAGGCTAAATCTGGCAGATTTTTTTTTACCTGGCTGTGAGTTGTGAACCTTGGTGGGCTTTGCTGATTGATGTCTGGATTCAGCTCCCAGGAATGTATGCCACAAGTTACCTAAGGACAGGTGAACTAGCCTAGATTGAAAACAGAACAGGTCAAAGTTCCCCTGGCAAGTGGAAGTAGTGGAAGTTTTAGGAAGCTTCTGTACTTGCAGCCTAGGTAAGATGGAAAGAAGTAGTCTTTTCAAACAGGTATTATATGAAAAAAGTGAAGGATGCTTGCCCCTTTAAGTGTCTATAATTTTTGCTATCTATCTCATGCAGGAATTGGAGAATTTTCCAATTGTTTCTCATGGTTACTATGTTCTTAGTCCTCTTCTATTGGAAAGGGGAGTATCTGAGCAGAGAGTAAGATCTCCACAAGAGACAGTGATATGCTGTGGCTCCCTGCTAAGCTTCTCTTTCACTGGGTCAACCTCCACTATTGTAACTTGCCATGTTTCTCTCTTTGTCTCTCTCTCTTTCTCTCTCTCTCTCTCATCCTCACTGGTCTTTCTTCTGATCACTACTTCCCAGAAGTTGTTCCTGTCCAACTCTCCAGCAGATGGCACGTAGAATGATTACACTAGAACCCCAGCTCTTTCACACTTCGAGGATTAAAACGATTCTAAGCTATTTATGCCTTCTATTGTTTAACACCCCAGCCTCATAGCAACACTCTTCCCATAAAGGATCTCCTCAGAGGACTCTTGGAATGCCTCTTTTTTTGGATCTCATCAACCAATTTCTGTTTTCCACTCTAGCTCAAGTCATAGTTAGTTCATCCCATTTGCCTCCTATATCTCAATGTATTAGTTAGCATTCCTGCTGAGAAAATGTGTCATAAAGCAAGGAACCAAAGGATATAAAAAGAAAAAAAATGCTACCACCCTCTAGTGACAACCTTTTTGTATCCAGGTCTGTCTGGAGACTGTCTGTCTGTGCTCCCTCAAATGTGTTTTGCCTTCTCTCCAACTCACTTTTCAGCGACTCCTTCTGGTAAAATAGCACTGCTGCTAGATGCTATGGTCTATGAAGGGGGGAGCGGTACAGAGAGAAAGCCTCTTCTCTTCCCCTTCCTCTCCAGGGGTCACATTCTACAGAGTGTTGCTAGCCTCTGACTGGAATTTCCACAACTCTCTTGATGTAGTCATAGCATGGAATCACAGATGAGGAGGTGTTAATGTTAATACCTTTCTATGATGGAATTAAAGCCAATAGAAGACTAGAAATTGGCCACACTCCTAGACACTTAGAATAATTATATCTACCAACAGTCTGGGCAGTCAGGCAATTAAAGTTGCTCCAGGTGAGGAGCCCCTGAGAAAGAATTGCTCTTGGTGGAGGAAGGAGGTAATTTCTTTTAGCTTTGACACTCATAAGCCATCACATCATTGATTTGTTTCACTTGAGAGAAAAGGATATTCTCTTGGCACTTTTCAATCATTTTTCAGTCACATTACACTCTTTGTGACACCATCTGGGGTTTTCTTGACAAAGGAGTGGTTTTCCATTTCCTTCTCCGGCTCATTTTATAGATGAGGAAACTGAGGCAAACAGGGTTAAGTGACTTACCCAGGGTCACACAGCGAATAAGCATCAGAGACAAGATTTCAACTCACGTCTTCCTGACTCCAGGACCACACACTATTTACTATACCACCTAGCTGCCCTGGCACTAGCAGCTTGGCACTAACCAGGCAACTTAAGCAGAAAGTTTATGCGTATATCAATTGGCCAGTGTGCTATAAGTGTTCATCAACAATCACTTCAGAGATAAGCATCTACCTGAGGTCCAAACAGTCATATGGAATCATGGAATTTAGGGCTATCTCCAGTCATGCTGATCTGTATCTTGCCACTGGACCCAGATGACTCTGGAGGACAAAGTGAAGATGGTGACTTTACATAGCCCTCCCTCACTTAAATCCAATTCACTTGCAATTTATGCCATCACCTTCCTGATTTATCCATCCTTTTTGAGAACAAAAGACAAACAAAAACAACAAATGGTTCTACAGTACCTGGTATCATAGATAAGATTCTACATCCCATCTTGTTAGATCACCTTGAAAAAAATCAGGAAACATTTTATTTTTATAATCTACAAATCCAATAATCCAGATAGATTTGCCTGATTTACTGTGATGTGGTTGGTAGTCAGATGCCCTCAGAACCAGGAAGAACTAGGTTCAAGTTACATCTCTTCCAGAAACCAGCTGTGTGACACCAGGCAAGTCACTTAACTTTTCAATGCTCTAGAAAACTTTCTAAGACTATAAAATAAAATACCTATCCACACTGGTAGAAGTGGTTTCCTCAGTTGGGAGTTCTTGTTTCAGTGAAAACATAAGTCCATTCCCTATCCGTATCCCCTATTCACTTTATTCCATTCCAGTCGACAATTGTTTTTAAACTTTTTTTTCTTCAAGTCAACCTACCCCTGACCCTTACTTTTAGCAGATGATTTCTCCTGATTTGCGGAGGACCTCCATTTCTCTATCCTTGATCCTAGTACTCTTCCTCCTCTTAGGAGACATCATAGAATTATGTTATCATTTTTGTTGTTGTTCATTCATTTCAGTCATGTCCAACTCTCCGTATACCTACTTGTGGTTTTCTTGGCAAAAATACTGAAGTTGTTTACCATTTCCTTTTCTAGCTCATTTTACAGATGAGGAAACTGAGACAAACAAAATTAAATGTATTAGTGTTATCATAGAACAATGCCTTAGAGTAATAAGACCTGTGTTGAAATCTCAGTTTTGTTATTTGTAACCTATGTGACCTTGAGCAAATCACTTAACTTTGGAGTTCCAGTTTCCTCATCTGTAAAATGTCCTTTATAGTCCTTTTTAGTTCTAAATTGTATGACTCAAACTTCCTCATTGCATCAATCATCTTCTATATGTAATTAGCCTCTCCTTCCCTTGGCCTACAAGCATTGTCAGGTCTCCCTTATCCTGAAAAAAAAAAAAGAAAGAAAAGAAAAAGAAAAAAAAATCCTTCCCTTCACCCCATTATTTTAACAGGAGATTGAAAATGGAAGTACCCTTTTCACTTTCTATGTGACAGGTCCTTGGAGATGGATTGGTATGAATCTGTCATACTATTTTTGCATCTGAAAGCAAACCTTCATTCGTTTTTGATGTAGCCCAAAATACTCTCCGATCATGTTATTTACTCCCTGGTTCACTTGAGGACGTTTGTAACAGCGTTGACTTCAGAGATAGATGTTTATGGTAGCAGAGTGACGCTAGTAGTGAGGCAGATAGACAGTTGGAAGGATCCAACAAAATATGACAAAACCTTTTATAAATTACTCCTTCTGAGCACATTTTTATGAAAGAACGTCTCTAAGACACATTCGGTTATCTTACTCAACAGATTTAACAGCATTTAAAGCTGAAACTCCACTTCAGTATGAAGCTCCACATTTACATCCTCTAACTCAAGCCTGGGTTCATCACCTTTGCCATGTTGTGGCCCCCTCTGGCAATCTGCTGAAACCAAAGGACCCCTCACAGAATAATGTTCTTAAATATATAAAATAAAATATGTAAGATCACAAGGGAAAACAATTACATTGAAAGAGTTACCAAAATATTTTTAAAAATCAAACAAATTCACAGACCCCAGGTTAAGAACCCCTGAGCTACAGGAAAAATGGCTGAAAGAAAAATGAAACTTAAAACTGATATTTTTAAAATGTCATAACTTAATCATTAGGAATGCCACTAACCTATAAATTTGATTTCTCCAAAGTGTCCCATCATAGGTGAACACTTTACATAGCTCACAAATTATCATATAGGCTATATGAATATGTTGATCACACATTATGGACCTAGGTAGTGGCTAAATCATTTTCAATGGTGCCTGACTCTTTATGACTCCATTTGTGGTTTTCTTGGCAAAGATTCTGGAGTGGTTTGCCATTTTCTTCTGTTCATTTAACAGATTAAGAAACTGAGGCAAACAGGGTCAAGTGACTTGCTCAGGGTCACACAGCTACTAAGTGTCTGAGGCCAAATTTGAACTCATATCTTCCTGACTCCAGGCCCAGTACTTTATCCAGTGTGCCACCTAGCTGCCCCATAGGCCTAGATATAGTCCATTTATTGAGTGGTAAATGCAAGAAAACATTTCCCTAAAGGAGGCCAGAGGAAATTGACCTTCTAGTGTCATGGATTTCAGTCCTGGACATACATGCCCTCCTTCCTTCTTTTTCTTTAACAACACTATATATGTATAAATATATATATATATATATATATATATATGAGGGATTGATGATAGTTGGGACCTCTTTGACTGACTTCCACATCATGCCCTAGGAAACTCTTTATTGAGATAACCTTATCCTATCAGATCTCATAGGCCTTGGAACTCCACCTACCCCCACCCTCTGCCTCTTGGATTGAAGGGTGGGGCAGTGAACTCCAATGGAAGGAGAGACTTCAGTTCAGGTATCTCCTCATTTCTCACATTGTTGTACTAATTTAGAATTTCTCTGACTGACTTCTCCAATAAGCCATCACATCAGGTATGTCCTCCCCACCACCCTTCTAGCTTCCTTTTGTATATTGTCTTCCCCAATTAAATTGCAAGCTCCTTGAGGCCAGGGACTGTCTTTTTTCATATTTGTATCCCCAGAGTTTAGTATAGTACCTGGAAGAAAGTCAGTGCTTAATAAATGTTTATTGACTAATTAATCACTATTGACTGTAATGCAAAAAGAAAAGGAGAGAGAGAAAAGAAAATTTTAAAACATGATGAAACATTTAAAAAAACACAGAAGAGAACAGAAGGAAATTCAGAGGACAAATAAAATAAAATTGGATGTAACATAAATAAAGAAAATGAAATAAATGTTTTCTTGATATTTTCCAAAAACCTACTACCATATCTACCACCACCTCCCCAATACCTCCTGTGTAATAAAGAATTATAGTTAGACAGAACAAATTTTAAAACTGACCAGGTCTCACAACACATAACTCATTCTTCATGTATTATCTACCCCCTCTGCTGAGCAGAGCCTTTTCTCCAACCTTTTTTCACTCCCCAGAAAAATTTACTGTCATCTCCTAGAAAAGCTTGCCTATGCTAGCATGATATAGTTGTCCTTGTTGATAATGCGTTAATGTACTACCACTCCCAAATGCCATATTTGTATTCTAACTGGAGTGACCAGTAGCATAGGTCAGAAGATATCTTTGAGCAGACAGGGCTTTCAGTGACCCTTGCACGATCCTCCATATTTGCCTAGATTTAGAGAGATCCTGCTTTCGGGAGTTCTTGGCTCTTAAATTATAACAGGGTGGGGTTTCACCAGTGTACAGTCCAATGATAAGTACATGATCTCCACAGTAGAAGTTCTCATCCCACAACCCTTGATTATTGCACTCATCTTCTTTCTGAAACTCTGCAATTCCTGGCTGGAGCTTAAATTCCCCAATGTGCTTGAGACCCACCAGATCAGAATTGGGTAGTTAGTTCGTGCTGCCCCTTCCTCCTTTCAGTTCAATGGTTTGAATTGAACCCCAAGCCTCAAAGTCTCCCCAGCCACTAGGAAACCTCAAATAGTTATTTTGGCATTTAGACACATGGACTCCATCACTTTGTTCCCTATTTCCATTCATCTAAACAAAGTGCTTTTCTCTGCCATGCAAATATTCCCCCATCCTAAATTCATCATCATTGTACCATCTTATCTTGGCACACAATAGGTAATTAACAATGCTTGTGGGTTGATTAATAATGTGCTATGTGATATAGTAGAAAGACAATTGGATTAGGAGTTAGAAAAGGCCTCTGCAGACTCTTCAGAAGTCAGAAGTTTCTTCTCTACCAACTAATTATCATAACTGTAATTTGGACCACTCCCTGAACCTCTCTAGGTCTTCATTTCCACATCTTAAAATATAAATGAAAAGTAGATGGCCATCAATTGAAGAACAGCTAAACAGACTGTGTGGTCCGTGAATGTAATAGAACATTGTTGTGCCCTAAGAAATGATGAATATGGAGAATACAGAGAAGCATGGAAAAACTTAAACTGATGCAAACTAAAACGAGCAGAACCAAGAAAATAATATACACAATTACTACAAGAAAGAAATGGAAAGAGCAATAGAAAGAGCAACGACAGCCATTAAAACCCCCAAACTGAATGTTGTTTTATGATGATCCACCTTGGCCCCAAAGAAGAAAATGTACCTTCTTCTCTTTGCCTGGGTGGAGGACTTTGGGTATGGAACATTTGGTATTTTACTGTCACACTCAGTTTGAAGCAGCTGGATAATACACTGGATAGCATGTTGGGCTTTGAGTCAAGAAGCCCCGAGCTTGAATCCTGCCTCAGACAATAGCTGTGCGACCTTGGGCAAGTCATTTAACTTCTTTCAGACTTAATTTCCTCAACTCTAAAATGGAAATAATAATAACACCTAGGGCAGGTAGACAGTGCAGTGGAGAGAGCACTGGGCCTGGGGTCAGGAAGAAACAAGTTCAAATCTTACTAGCTGTGTGACCCTGGGCAAGTCACGTAACCCCATTTGCTTCAGTTTCCTCATCTGTGAAATAAGTGAGAAGGAAATGGCAAACCACTCCAGTATCTTTGCCAAGAAAATCCCAAATGGGGTCACAGAGAGTCAGACATGACTGAAACAACTGAAGAACAAGTGCAACAATAACACCTATTTGACAGGGTTGTTGAGAGGAGATGTGAAGTGCTTTGTAAACCTTAATGTATGATGTAAATACTAGCTACTCTTACTAATATGTTGCTTAGTTTTGTTGAACTGATTTTTTTGGAGGGAAGAGGAGTAGTTAAAAGGGGCCTCTCATCTCGTGCTGCACTTGTCTTCAGTCCAATCTCCAGCCTCCTCTGAAACAAGGAGTGGTACCTTCTACTTGGTGATGAACAGTCTCATACCTAGTTATACCCTATATATCCCAGTGGTTCTGAATCCCTATAGGTCATCATCCAAACCCCATTCCCTATCTTCTACCACTCAGTTCTTTATTCTTATCCCCTTCAATCCTCCCACTTCAAAGTTCCAACTGAACATCATCCTCTCCTTCCATTGTGCCCTCTGAATGCCTGTTGCATAGTCAACAAACTTCCTTTCATTTTAAAATTTTTCCTCTTCCCCTCCTTCCATCTTCTAGCTTTTACTGAAACCTAGCTGCCCCTTGATGAAACATTCTCCTTGACCACCCTTTTCAGTACAAGCTGTATCTTCACTCATTCCCTTTGACTCAGTGGTCAAGATGGAGGAGTTGGAATGCTCCTTGCTCCCCACTGCAACTTCCAGGTTCTCTCCCTATCTCCATCACTAAGTAACCTCTCTTCCTTTGAGGGCATACTATTCATCTCTATTACTCAACCAAAATCTTGGTAGCTGTTGTCTACAGACCCCCTGATCACTTTCCTTCCTTCTTCAATAAGTTTAGTATATGGCTCACAATTCTTCTCTCCACCCCAACTTCTACCCTCATACGAGGGGACTTCAACGTATCTACTGACTCTTCCTCAAACACCCTAACTAATCAGTTCCTTGATTTACTCACTTCCCATGGCTTACTCCTCCACCTCACTTCAGTCACACAGAAAGATGGTTATACCCTTGATCTTGCCATCACCCACAAATGCATTACCTCCGCGTTAAAGAATTCTGAAATCCCCTTATCCAGCCACAATCTACTGGCTTTCCACCTTTCCCTCTGCCATCCCTTACTAAACCCTACTATTCTTATGCACCATGGCCTCCAATTCTTTGACTTTTCAAAATTTTCCCAAGCCATTTTCTCTGTACTAACCACTTCTCCATCTTGACCAATTTATCTCCAAACTATCTTTTTCTTTTGGGTCCTTAGCTCCTCTATCATTTTGCCAATTGCACAATTGCACCCCCACCAACCTTGAGATTTGACTCACTCCTGTCATCTGTTGCCTTTGTTCCTAAATAGGTATGGCTGAACAAAAGTGGAGAAAATCATACAACTGTTCTAACTAGGTACACTATAGATTTGTGTTCACAAATTCAACTGGACCCTTACTGCTGCTGGGAAATCCTACCATACCTTCCTCATCAACTCACTATCCCACTATCCATAGTGGCTCTTCTAAACCTTTTCATTCCTTCTCAAATCTCCCATGGCTTCCTCTTTCCCATCCTCTCAGCTGAAAACCTGGCCTCATTTTTACAGAAAAAAATTGAAGCCATTTACATTAAGTTCCCTTATCTTCCTTCTTCTTCATCTCACATCACTCATATGCCTACTGCCACTCTCTTCTTCTTCACCCCATCTCACATGATGAAGACTTACTCCTTATTAAAGGCTAACCCCTTAACCTGTTCAAGTGATCCCATTCCACCCGTCTCCTCCAAATGATTGTCCCTCTCTGTCATCCTCATTCTATCATTTATTTTCAGTCTCTTCCTGTCTACTGCCACCGTCCCTACTGCCTGCAAACATGTGCATGTCATAGCCCCCATTCTGGGGGGAAATGCCCTCATTTGATCCTTCCATTCTATCTTCTTATGTCTCTTTTACTCTTTGTGGCTAAACTCCTTGAAAAGGCCATCTATAATAAATGCCTCCACTTTCTCTCCTCTCAGTCTCCTTTTAATCCCTTACAATCTGATTTCTGACCTATCATTTCACTAAAATTGGTCTCTCCAAAGTCACCAAAGATCTCCTAGTTGACAAATCCAATGACATTTTCTCAGTCTTCATTTCCCCAACTTATTTGCAACTTTTGCTACTGCTCATCACTCTGTCCTCCTTGATAACTCTCTTCTCTCTAGTTTTCAAGATACCACTGTCTCCTAGCCCTCCTCCTATTTTATCTAACCACTCCTCATCTCCTTTGCTGCATCCTCATTCATATCACACCCACTAACCTTGGGTGTCCCAGAGAGCTCCATCCCAGGTCCTGTTTTAAATTTCTTTTTTATTATGAACTTAATAAATATTAACACATATGAACATTTCCATATACTAAAAAAGAAGATTATATATGACACCGTGAATCTCTATTCTATATATCTTGTTTTTAAAACATAAATTTAACACAATAGTGCCAATACTGTCCTGCTTGTTCATGTCCCCTTCTGTGCTCTTCTGTGTGTTTTTAACATTTCATTGATGTTCCTTTGTTTCTTTTTTTGCGTCATTTTCCACCCATTCCTTCCAATTCTCCTGTTTCCAAAAATTAAAAGCCTACCCTTCCATGTATTTAATCTAAAAACCTAGATTTATAGAATTTTTAGAACTAGAGGGAGCTTAGAAGTCATATCATTATAGGATCCTAGGATTTAGAACTAGAAACAATTTTTAAGACCATTCCCCCTTGTTTAAATGGGTGAGGAAACTGAGGTAGTATGGTAGAATAGAAAGAGCACTGATTTTGGAGTCATATAATTTGGGTTCGTATCCTTACTCTACCAAATACAACCCATATGACCTTGGCTAAGTCACTGAAACTCTCTGAGACCCAGTTTTCTCATTTGCAAAGTGAAGTTAGACTAGACAACTTTGAAAGCCCTCCCACCTATAACCCTATGGCACAAGAAGAGAAATGATTTGCCCAAGGTCCCATAGAAGGAGACAGCACAGTGAGCATTTCTCAAGGTCACCCAGGAGGTAATGAGACTAGACTCTAGGTTTCTTGACCCTCCATTAAGTTATTTTACCATTATACCAATACATTCTATTTACCAATAGAATGTAAGCTCCTCAAGGGCAGGGACTATTTTGCTTTTGTATTTGTAACTCCACTTCTTAGGTTGTTGTACATAATAGGCACTTAATAAATATTGTTGATTTGAGGAAGATAATAGTGAAGTGGTGAGCCCTCACTACATATGGTGAGGATACTGTCCTTGTGTGTGGCTCAAAGAGAGGCAGAATAGAAATCTCTAGCCTCTACTCACCCTTCTTCAAGGGAGATTTCCATTTTCCTGCCAGGAGGGAGAGCAGGAAGTTGGAACCAGAGAACACCACTGGTCTCTCCTTATAGAGAGGAGATACCAAGGTAGAAGTATATCTATCTACTTCCTTAAATAGTGTTAGTCTAGGGTATATGATTAGGTTCCATCTAACTTCTGATTTCTTTGCCATTTGGGAGAGAAGGGGACCCCATGCTTTATATCCAAGGCTTGACCCTCTCCCACCAAATGCCAGTTCCAAATGAACACACATAGCAAATAGCAAAGAAACCTTTTCATACAAATTATACCAAACAGAAATCAGATAAGATATGCATAGGAGAATATATACCAGACAACACAGAGTGAAGGAGGAGTATTGAAAGCAAAGTAACTCTGTTCAACCAAGAAAGAGGGTCCTACATGTCACCCAAGGGAAAAGTCCCTGAAGTCTTTAGAGAAGCAAGCTGGAACTAGGGACATGATGGAGGCTGCCCATTTCTCTCATGTCTTCCCAGGGTCTTTTCCTTCAGCTACCTGAATTAGGGTTGGCCTCTTCCATATTTTCTCTTGAAACTGGAGTCAGGAGTGCCTGAAGTGACCGGACAGTTGAACAAGTCTGGAAGCTTGATAAGTCCCCAGAGGGGATGTCCCTGGAGAGTCCCAAAAAGGCACTGACCCTACTTTACCCTGCTTCTCATGTAGGGGCATAATGGAGAAGACCAAAGGAATGCAGCTGAGTGGGGAAAATAGATAAAATAAGAGTCTAAGAAGCCTACAAGACATTTTCAAATGTTTGTTAAATCCAGTAGTTCATAACTCCAAATGTATAATTGGTCTTTGTATTCAAAGAAAGCCTGATTGTTATAATGCACAGTGGAGGACTTCTGGGTTTTGTGTAATTAGCATTTGGTAAGAAGCAACTAAGCCTTCAAACATAAGTTATATCACCTCCTCTTTAAAGAATAGCAACCAGGAAAGCAGTTCTAACCCTCTCAGACTTAAAAAAAAAACTCTTCTAATGAAATTATATAGGGGTATATTATTAAAAATTCTTAGTAATATCTTGTAAGTGTTTCGTGGGAAGTTTTTTGACAGCTGTATGTTCCATTCCTTTTGGGGGTCCCTGAATGTTTTCTCATATAAAAAATTAACTTGATAATGTGATGCTGTGCTTATAAGAAAATACATCTTTAATTATGATACTTTGATGGAGTAGACCTCTTCATGGATATTTTTCTTGGCATAATATCATAATTATTCATATTAATTTGCAAAAAAAGATAAACTTCCCTTACAGACAACTTTCATAGGATTACCTAGCAAGGAAATTTTATTCCAGGTATTCTATGAGCCATTGCACTCAGAACAGTGAAAACCTGAGTTCTACTCTACACCCGAATGCTGCTGCCCACTAGGAAGGATAAGTACTTCCTTAACCAACTAAGCATTTGTCAGTGACAAGCATATATTCTTAGGTCATGTCCCCAAAGTACCAATATAAAAAAACCAAGAGCTTCAAAATATCTAAAATGAATCATAGAATGTAAGAGCTGGAAGGGACCTTATGGATCACATAGCCCAACTTTCTTCATTTTGTAAATGAAGAAACAAAGACTTAGAAAGGTCAGATTAGTAAGTGGCAGGGAGGAACTAGAATAAGGTCCATTCTGTTATACTACACCATGTTATGAATAATACAGAAATAATAAATGACCTCCAAAGAACGTCTTTTAATTACTATCTTTTGGCCATGTAAATCTTATGTGTGGATTTCCTCCTTTTTCCTTTCCCTGATTCAGATCCAGGGTTACCACCTATCCACTCATTTGCCACACTGAATGAGGGAATTGAAATGAGTGTGATAATGATAAAACAAATACAACGTCATGTATACCTTTCTCAAAAGAAAGGAAAGGACATCAATGAGATCTATCCAATCATTCAAAATGTAATTTAGAATTTTAATAATAGGCTTGTGTCCACTTTAAAATAGATTTTGCTATTTGATCTATAGAATATACTGAAAATGAGACATAGCATAGTCAAGGATCAGTGTCTTCCAGCTCAAGTAAGATTATCATACAACCTTTTTGTTGTTTACTTTTTTTAGTAGTTTACTTTTTTCTGGCTCAATAATTTTTCATATGTATATATAAATATATTAAATGAAGAGATGTTTCATAAAAATGAGGCTAAATCCATATTTTACCCACATTCTGTATACCTTTATTCAATAGATTATTTTACCTCTAAGAGTACAAAAATTTTGATGATGAAAGATTTACGTATCCTTGTAGGCATCATAGAACTGTATAGGAATCTGGATAATGCTATGGCAGATCTGACTCAGTTTCTTCTTCTGTCAAATGAGGATAATAATATAGCACCTACCTCCCAGAGTTGTCATGAGGATCAAATAATATGATTGTAAAGTGCTTAGCACTTTGTGCATGGCACATAGGAAGCTCTATATAAGTGTTAGCTATTTATTAGACATTATCTCTGTAGTAGATTTAAGGTGACCCTTGACTCTTCATACCCTTTGCTTAATTTAGAGGCTCTGTCAAAGCCACTCTTCCTGACAGACCCCCATATTTTAAAAAAAAAGTAATAATGATGACAGCTAGCATTATATAGTACTTTAAAGTTTGCAAAGCACTCTTAAGGTATTGCCTCATTTTATCCTCACATCAACCCTGGTTGGGGGGAGGAGGGTAGGTGCTGTATTATTATCCCAATTTGCAAAAGAGGAAACTAAGTCAGACCGAGATGAAGTGCCCTGCCCAACATCACACAGCTAGGAAGTGTCTGAAGGTGCATGTACCCTCAAGTCCTCCTGATTCCAGGTACAGTTCTCACCTTCTACAGTTCTTCCTAGCTGCCTCACCTATCTTATTTCTTGCTTCTATCCATAACTGACATGCTGTCAACAGACAATCATCACTTTAATCAACAGCAGCTTTCACTCCATGTTACCAACCAACAAAGATATTTACTTTGCATAGTCCATGGCCTCTGTCTCCTTGTATACTTATAACACTATGTAGGCTCAGGGAAATGAATCCCTCTCAAGGTTGCCTGAGCTTACAGCCACTGTTAGATCCAAGCCTGAGCAAGGAGAGGCACCCATTTGCCTGATCAGCATCATGAGGAGCCAGATTCTTTGCTGTACCCTTAGCCAAAGCTGTGGAGAATATATTCTATAAAATTGAACCTATTCTGCAATTTCCCTTCATTGCTTTAATGGATGAAATGGACCTGAGAAACCATGTCCAAAGCATTAGCTTTGAAATCTCAGCAGATTTTATTGACTTAAGTAGTTCTCTCAGTTGCCACCAGAAGCTTTGTTAGCTGTTGTAAAATAATTGAGGTCATGTTGGTGTGACATTGTAGATGGCCTCAGCACTTAGTACAGTACCTGACATATAGTAAGTACTTAGTAAATATTTATTTATTGGCTGACTGACTGGCCCTGCTGTGGTCTTTATTTTCTGTACTTGTCCTGTTTCCAATGAGCTACAGAGAGAGAGAGAGAGAGAGAGAGAGAGAGAGAGAGAGAGAGAGAGAGAGAGAGAGAGAGAGAGAGAGATCAGTCTCTCCCACACTGGCTTGCAGCCTGAAAGCACACTGCTTTCAAACGCAGGTGGCTGATTCTAATATATCACTACAAAAAAAACAAACAAAGAAACAAACAAAACAAAAACCCAGCATCAGATTCATGTTAGCATTTTTTTAAAAATGAGATGCCATTGTCAGCTCTCCCATATTTTGCTTCTCTGTCTTTCTGGGAAGCATCTCCTCAGACGAAGATGAGATGTTTGTGCTCCCAAGGTATTGTTTCCCCATCTCAGAATAATCCAATCTGGCATTTACTAGTAAAATAGCAAAACAAAACCCAATTTATAGGAAATGGTGTGAGCACAAACACAAAACCAAGCCCAATTCGGAATGATTTGAAACAGTCTATGCTCTTTATTATTCCTCCTTAAAGGCTATAATATGATTGTTTATGCAATCTTATCTATGGCACAAGAATTGAAAAGTCTATTTTTTAAAATTGTCATCACCCCAAATTTTTGGTGTTGCCTAATGGATGAAAGTACAAATTTCCAGTTGCACAGCCATTCTCTACTGTGGGTTGTCCCTGAAGCCCATTATCCCTAACACCCAGCTACACCATTGTTATTGTCAATAGACATTCATCTAGTGCCTAGGGCAGTCAAAGTACTTTGATATCCACAGGATCATGAGTCAGAGTTAAAAGTCTTACTCTTTGGGTCATGAAAATTAGACAGAAGAAAAGAGAATATGGCCATAAATTAGCTGGTAGACTTTTCCAGGTTCCCTTTTCTCCCTGCCCATCACTAGGCTCTTCTCTCTGAGATTTCCTTCCATTTACACTGTGTTTATCTTGTATGTGTAGCCTTTGTGAGCTCTAAGGAGCCTTATCTCAACTCCCACTCTCACAGATGTGTCAGGCCCCAGAGCAAGGTTAAGTCCCCCTCAAGGTTCTAAGGGCACCCCTGAAGGGTTGAGGGCTGATTATCTCATTCTATTGGATCAAGTGACCATGTTCTTCCCACTGTTAACTACCAGTGATGCTGGACCATCTCCAGTTGTCCTGCTCTATATCTGGTCACTGGACCCAGATGGCTCCAGAGGAGAAAGTGAGGCTGGTGACTTTGCACAGCCCTCCCTCACCTAAATCCAACTTTTCCCTTGCAAGACATGGCATCATCCTCCTGATGCCAAGGTCCTCTTAAAAAACAAAGGACAAACCACACAACCACCAGTGTTCAATGCTTCAGGATCATTTAACCAATTAATACCAATTAACTTTTACAAAGAAGTTATTGCAAGAACAGAAGTACAAACATTTTCCCCAATACCTGGGGACACACTCTCCCTAACCACCTCAGTCCATGGGAGAGTAGAATCAAACTTAACACAGCTTCTACATAATCTTCTCCCCACCTTGTTCCATTCCAGGTGGGGCACATTTGACGGATGAATCCATGTCTCTGTTATCCCTGGGCTGGGTCAAGTAGCTCCCTCAAGACTTTACTCTTCACCATCAGGCTCCCAACAAATTCTAGCATGGCTTCTGGCTCCCAGAGTTCTAATGGCTTGTCATTATGACCTTTGGAAGCTCCCAAGGCCACAGCTGTCTCTAATACTCTTGCATCTAAAAGAAGGTCTGTATTTGTGGGCCCTTCATTGGTCCCAGATAAGGAAGTCCTAAGGCCCCTCCCCATCCAGAAACTTACAGCATTGTTTCAATCTCGCCTAAACAGTAGCCAATCAGGAACAAGGAAGAACTCTCACTTCACTGGTTAATGACCTTTGAATATACCCCACTTATAGCAGAGCAAACAATTAACAATCCATCTCTTCTGCACATGGAGCAGACTCCAACCAGTTAAGGAACATCAGAGAATGTTCGACATCAGGGAGCATGGCCTTTCCATGTCACGTCATCCATGCCTCTCTGAAAGCAGACTACATAGCCTCTTCACTGTGGGGATTGCCTCAGCTGAACACACTGTATGAAGTTACACGCTGCACATATGTAGCATGTTGTCTCCTCCTTTAGAATGTGAGCTCCTTGAGCAGATAGGCTGTTTTTGCCTTTCTTTGATTCTCAGAATTTAGCATTGTCACTAAGGCAAACAGAGGTTAAGTGACTTGTCCAGGGTCACACAGCTAATGAATGTATGAGGCTGGATTTGAACTCAGGTCTTCCTGACTCCAGGCCTAGGATTCTATCCAGTGAGCCACCTAGTCACTCCCTCTATGTGGATAAACAACATATTCAAGGGAGCTGAAAGAGGTTGGGGGTGGACAAGTAGTCAAGAGAGTCAGGAACTGAACAGGGTTAGGAGTGAGCACTGCTGGTGGACACTTCTTCATATGGAGATTCTAGGAAGGAACTCATCAGCTGGAGGAAGAAGACACAGGAGTGGAGGCATCTCCAGTGTGCCAACACCATAGGTGCCTAATGAATGCTTGTTGACCCACTGAATGTCTAGTAGGTATAATAAATGGGATGAGGAGAATTTGCACCTCTTTGTGAGCAGAAATTGTTTCATTCTTTGTATTTCTACCCTTAGTGCCTAGTACAGGACTTGGCACACAGTAGGTGCCTAATAAATACTTGTTGATTGTTCAAGGCCATAATCTATTTCCCCACAGCAAATTCTTTTCCTTAGTGAGTAGAGCCATGCCCTTCCCTAGCCAGATATATTGTTACCAGTCTTTTTTGGTCTAGACCTGTGACACCATTTGAGGTTTTCCTAGCAAAGGTACTGGAGTGGTTTGCCATTTCCTTCTCCAGCTCATTTTACAGATGAGGAAACTGAGGTAACCAGAGTAAAGTGACTTGCCCAGGGTCACACAGCTAGTAAGTGTCTGAGGCCAGATTTGAACTCAGGAATACGAGTCTTCCTGACTTCAGGCCTGGCGCTCTATCTACTGTGCCATCTAGCTGCCTGTACTCAAATTACATATGAGGAAACTGAGGTCCAGGCATAGGAAGTGACTGATCTAATTTCACTTGGTGAATTCATTACAGAACAGCAGCATCCTTTGACTTCTAGCCTGGGGTTCTCTCTGCTTTAGCAAACTGTCTCCTATATTTGTTCTAACGATCTTCTTAATTGTCAGTGACAGTCAAGAACCAATTCATTTCTGAAAAGACCACATCACAAGATAATCAAGGGTTCTTCTTTGCTTACCCATAGCTTCCAGTTAGTGTATTGCTGCAATAAAGCAAGTAATGAGAAAGCAAGGAGTCAAAGAAATGGTGGAAATTCAAAGGCATTGAGGAAACTCCCCAAATGACATAGCCATGCCATTTGAAACAGCAGATGTGAGCTGACTCACACTTTATGAGCTAAATTCTATAGGTCCATGACATATTGAGAAGAAATGAGTTCTCTAATAACTATATGCTTCTGACATTTATAGCTCCTGAGATCAGATATGAATGTGTGATAGAACTAACGCATTACAAGGCAACTGTAATTACAACTAAATGAAATGAAAACTGGTCTAATAAGTGTGTCAAAGAAAATGTGGTGATTCATCTACTTACAATGGAATTAGGATTCTGAAAAATATGTCACCAATTTCTTTGCCGTTACAAGTACTGAATGGTACCAAATAAGTGCATTTTATGTTATTTATATCTCCACTCTAAGAATTTCTCTGTAAATATATGAAGTGATTCAATAACTGTTGGTCTGTTACCTGATGTATTGTAACAGTTTTGTAAAAAATCATGCCTCTCTGACATTTCCAAATTTCTCAGTAAAAGACTTCCTCTGAAATGGAATTCCATTATCTCATTATTTCCTCGTATAGGTCCATCACAATTCCTATATTAGGTGTGTTGCAGTTTGACTAGTCAAGTGCTGTGGTTCAATTTATGGACATATTTTCTGAATTCAATTGGAAACTACAAGCAATCCAAGCATAGTGGAAGCTACTTTCTTATTTGATGGATTCTCCACATTGCAGATTACAATATCCTAAGCAAATCTCACTTTCAGTTCCATGGTCCACATTGTTACCTATTGGCCTTTTAAGGCCTAGTTGTTTTCCTTTCTGAGAGAAGGGGTAGGTCTGAAAGCAGAGAGGGGCCAGTCTCTGCTTTACTTCAGTCAAAGAGATAAAGTGCTCCATTCCCAGCATTCAGTAAAGAACAAGAAATGAGCTGAGCAGGGCATCAGGAGTGTTACAAATCAGGAAGCTGGACTGCTTTTTGGCTTCCCCAAAACATTAAAGGGACTCACAGTCGAAAACAAACACAAATACAGATGTCTCTTGACTGTGCTCAGAGATGAAACTAGTCACAGCCAAGGTAGTTGTATTATACATATACAATACAACATGCAAGGGGTGGTGGAAAACAAGGGACATTGTTAAAATGGTATTTAATAAAGGTATTTTTTTTTTCAAAATAACTTTTGTGATATCTTTTTTTCTATCATTTTTTCAACTCTTCATGAACCCATTTGGGGTTTTCTTGGCAAAGATACTAGAATCATCTGCCATTTCCTTCTCCAGATCTTTTATTTTTAACATCAATTAAATTTGCCCAGGTAGCTCTCTTTCCTTTTTGCAGAAAGCCATCATTCATATACATATATATATATATATATATACATATATACATATATTTAGACATACATACATACATACATAAAATATTTTTGAAAAAGAAAAAAGAAGTGAAACCAGCAAAAACAATCAATATATAGGGAAAAAAAATCTGACAATATATGCAATGTTCTACACCCTCAAAGCCCCACTTCCCTACCAAAAGATTGGGGGGAATCTCACATCTCTTCTTTATAATTTTGCAACATTTATATTCAGTTGCTTTTTGTTGTTACAGTTTACACTGTTGTAGCCTTGGGTATGTTTTCTTCTTGACTTTGCTTATTTCTCTTCGCATCATTTCATGTAAGTATTTCCCTGTTCCTCTATATTCATTCCATTACATTGTACACAATGTACAATGTCATATTCCATTACGTTCATGTAATGCAATTTTTTTAACTATTCCCCAATCGATAGGCACCTACTTTTTTACAATTCTTTGCTACTCCCCATGCAAAAATACTGCTATAAATATATGGGTGTATAAATAGTCAAGTTGATAAACATTTATTAGGCGCCTACTATGTGCCAGACACTATGTGAAACACTGGACATACAAAAAGAAACAAAAGACAGTCCCCACCCTCAAGGAGTTCACAATCTAATAGGGGAGACAAAAAACAAAGAAATATGTACATATAAGCTCTATTTATATATATACATACACATATATATATATAGAGAGAGAGAGAGAGAGACAGAGAGAGACAGAGAGAGAAGATAAATAGGAAATAATAGAGGGAAGGAAAAATAGAGAGAGCGAAAGGGGAATATGGAGTGTTCACACCTCTGGTGTGAGCCTTTCAGGACTGCCCATCACCTGTGGCATGCACAGAAACCACGCCAGTTAGGCAGACGGGCTAAACCAGGTTGAGGGTAACCAATGGGCCTCAAACCAGTCAGTGAGTTAAAGGGATGTCCACCCCAAGCATATGAAGACTACCTCCAGTGGAATGGTCAGATGAGAACAATTTGTTCCAACAGCCATGGAGGTGGATGAAGTAGGCACTATGGAGGGCTTAGAGCTTGGTCATACATCAAAAACACCAAGGTCAACCCAGGCCATAGCCAGTCGTCCTGACTTCTGTCTTGCCACTGGACTTCAATGGCTCTGGAAGAGAGAGTGAGGCTGACAACTTTGTGCAGCTCTGCCTCACTTGAATCCAATTCATGCTCCAGTCAAAACATCATCCTGTGATGTCATTGGTCCTCTTCAACCAAGGACCAACAACAATTGAGGGAAGGCACAGAATTAAGAGGGACTGGGAAAGGCTTCCTGTAGAAAATGAGATTTTAGTTGGGATTTAAAGGAAACTAGGAAAGCAGTAGGTGTAGATGAAGAAGGAGAATAGAGCATTCCAGGCACGGGGGACAGCCAAGGAAAGTGCCCAGAGTTGAGAAATGGAGTATCTTGTTGGTGGAACAGCCAGGAGGCCAAGCATCACCAGATCAAAGAGTACATGGCAGAGAGTGAGATATGACTGAAAGGTAGGAGGGGGAAAGCTTATATGCCTCACAGTGGAATCTTGGGGTCAAATGACATAGATATTCTAGCCACTTTATTTAAAGCATGTAGAATATGTCCCAAAAGTCTTCAGTATAATCCACCTTTAAACTGCACTAAAACCTTTGGAACACCCTGTATTTTGAATAAGCATTAGTTTAGACCTACTCATATGTAGAGATTTTGATGCTTTTGGGCCTGGGTCTGTTTGTGCCCTCTAGGAATTGTTTTTTTTTTCCTATGTATGAAATACTGGAGACTCAGAACTAAGCCATTGGGATATAGCATCTGAGGTTCAGGTGGCAGCTATAGGTAGAAGCAATCTTGGGCCTGGAAATTGAGGCCCATTCAAATTTGTGTAGGAAACTGGAGGAGGGGATAGAAGCAGGGGATACATGACCTTTGATTAGAATGAAACTCTGGAACTAGAAACATAATCTGTGGTTTTCCTGTGGCCTGGAGAACCTTCTGTATAGATAAGTTCTATTTATATAGTGCCCATGCTATTGCTGCAAGGTCCTCTATCTCAGGACTGTAGAAGAGTCAAAATAAACAGATGAGAAAGGGGCTCAAGATAGGACTCTATATGTAGAAACAGGCAGCCCTGTAAGCAGGAATGTGCTGGAGCACAGCTGCCTATATGGAACCAATGGTGTCTAAATGGAGCCAGCCCTAACAACTAGATGGAGTCAGCTCTAACAACTTAGATTGTCTAAATGGAGTCAGCTTAAATGTCTAAATGTAACCAGCTCTTAACAACTTAGGAAAATAATTACTAAATTTTCAGTGAGAACATCACAGACCTCAAAAATCAGTAAACACTACAAATCAGGGCTTGATTTATTGCTTTGTTGATTGTCTAGATGTAAGAAAATGATGGAGAAATGTTAACAATGCAAATTAAACTTAAAAGTGTATTGTGGGTACACTGAGAGCCTGTTGTTAAACATTTACCAGCACACCTCTGTCTGTAAGTATGGTTCACTGTAGTTCTCCTTCAAGGCTACCAAGACAAGGATTCAAGGAAACAAGATATTTAGGGTAGCCAAAAGCTGCATCTAAGGTTAGCCTGAGTATAAGGGGATGGTCTAAGCTGATCCTCGTCATGGTATAAGGGAACAGGCAAATTGCAATTTGTGTCCCCAATTTCCAACCTTCTCCACATCAGGTCTGACACCATCTCCATCTCTGGTCCCACTTCCCAGAATCTTGCTCTGAAATTTGTATGCTGGACGATGATAAGTGGAAAGGCTCTGATAGCCTTTGTTTCATCTTGCCCAGCACTATTTTCTCCCCTCCACTCACTAGCTATCTCCACACCATACCACCAGGCATACCATGCCCTTCTCCCCACTTTTCAGCTCCCCTTTGTGTTAAATCTTCCCTCATTAGAATGCAAGCTGCTTCAGGGCAGGGAGTGCCTTTCTTGCTTGCGTTATGACATATAAAAAGTTTGAGAGACATTGTTTCTGGATAAATAGTTATTCTATTAATTATGATAGTGAGTAATTAATAAAAATGGGCCAGTGGCACTCTCGAATGCCAAAGATGGATCATGAGAGGTGAACCTATTCTAATGAGGGATTTGGGGCCTTGACTCTGATCACCTTTGCTCCTAGACCACCCCCAGCCTCAGGAAATCTAGACAAAGGATCTACCACCCACCCAAACAGAAGTAGAATACAATACAATCTCCAGATTGAGTAGAAAATTAATCTAATCTCATTATCAGCAATGTCTTTCAGATGCTGGATTGACCTAATAGAAAAGGAAGAAATAGGAAGGGAAAAAACCTTGGATCTCCCCAATAATTGGTTATTTAATAATCATTTCTCTCAGTATTTGTATCTCTAGCACACATCCCTCTGTCCATCTATGTTAAACTATGAGGAGACAGCTGAAGAACAACTGGAAAGGTAGGCACTATCTTAGTAATGATTGATAAGAAATTCAGGACATTCTCCTGGCACTGATTTTCAGTGGAGTGAACTGTACGGAAGCCAGCCCCTCACTGTGCAAGTGGGAGCTACCACATCTAACCTCCCTTGCCCTTAATGGCTAAGGTGAGGGAGCTACCCTTTATTGGGCAAATCTCAGGATTTAAAAATATCATGAGGCTTTCTCTGGATTTGGAAATTACACGGGGAGGTATAGGGTGGATTTGAAGAAGGAGGAAGACAGCCACAGAGAGGAAGGGTTAATAGCAGCATCCACCATAGGATAAGGGGAGCATCTACCCATGTATTCTGTTTGCTACCAGCTGAGAAAAAACTGAAGAAGCTTAGAGCTAGAGGAACCCTCCTGACATGACTAGGGGAAGGTCTTTTATTGGACAGAGTAGGCAGAAGAAGGACCTTGTGAATGGATTTGCAATATGGTCTCTGAAGCCAGAAGTCCAAGTGGAATTCTGACAGTGTTGGAATCGGTGTTAGAAATAACTGCATTGGAGAGTCTGAAGATGTCCATATTGCCTACTGAGACCAAATTGAAAGAAGACAGGAAACAATGGATTCTTTTCTTACCCTTGCCTGCTCATTCACAATAGGGACAATTTTCCCACTCCAGTGAATTTTCATGGGAACTGTTGCTTTCCCTCTGGCACATTGGGAAGTAGATTACAGCTATTCTGTGTAGCAGAGGGAATGATTCTGCTGCCTGTTTATTTTTTCAGTGAGTTACCTTGCTATTTCATTTTAGTTAAATTCTCCGAAGTTTGATTTGTGGTTGGTTCCTAAATGCTCTATACAAAATGCATTGGGTAGAGGTTCTTGTGTGTCTGTTCAGAATGCATGAGATGGGTACTCAAGCTTTGTTTTGCAAATTGAACTGGAGGCAGTTAGGAGCCCCAAGTGAAGGGAGGACCCTGATTCCAGGTGCTTGAGTTGGAGGACATTATGAGCAAATTTTGAATGTGTGGAAGCAGAGAGAGCAATTAGTTAATAGAAGCGTGAGCAAGCTGCACGACTGTGAGTCATCGCTTTGTCAATGAGATGTGAGTCAGTGCATGTTGTGAGTGAATGGGGTTGTTATTTGGGCACAGATCCCTGTGTAATTTGAAAGTCTGTTTCAGGTCTTTGGATGTGGATCCCCAGAGAGTTCAAGGTGCCCCTTTAAGCAAACCTCCATTTAGGGAATGCAGTCGTGACTGAGAAGAATATGGAGGCAGGCAGCCCCAGACTGCAACCACCTAGTGAAATTGAGGTGTCCTAGGTTCTACTGTTAATCCTGATGGAGTAATTCAAGCATTTTTGTAACTGATAATGAAACCCAGGCAGATGTAAACATCAAGCATAGTCCTTAGTAATAGGGGTAGTGTGGGTGGGCACAGAATCAACATGACAATGTTTGGGGAGGAGAGGTGGTCTGTGTGAGTCTAAGTCATGCAAGTCTGAGAGATAGAGCCAAGGAGGGAGAGGAAGAAAGGGGTCCAGAGAGGGAGAGGGAAAGAGAAAGAGAGAGGAGAGTTTTGCCTAGTCAGAATTGCCAAGCTACATGAAGTGAGCAGGTTGTTCTAGGGTTATCTTCAGGCATCAACCTAGAGGCTGGATGCAGAGGAGGCTGGATGCTGTGTTCTAGCATGATTGGGCTCCTTGGGTTTTAAAGGGACAGTAGAGGTCCTCAGTTCTCTTGACCTTTGAGTCCTAGCAAGAATTTTGTAATACACATTGGCAGAGGGCCCCAGTAGAAAGAGTAGGGAAAACCTTAAGCTTTAAAGCTCTGTGTATTAGGATATACTTAGGATATTCTTAGAAAAAGAAGTGGCAGAGTGCAGTAAATAATGAAATAATGCCAAACTTAGAGTCAGGGTTCTTAGGTCTAAATGCAGGCACTAATACTTACTAACCAAGTGACAGTGGTCAAGTCACTTGAGCTCAGTAAGTCTCCATTTCCTTACCTGTAAAATGAAAATAATAATAATTGTACTAACTCCCACCATGTTTTTTTCTAAAAATAAATGTTTATTTATTTCTTTTGCTTTCTCCACCCCCTCCCCAGCCATCCCATATAATAAAGTATATCTTTAAATAAAAAAGGAAGAGAAAAAATAATCAGGAAAACAGATCAATAAATTTAAAAATATGAAAATATACAGAAGGGTCTATAGCCATGGCCCTCTCAACTCTGCAAAGGAATGAGGGGAAGGGTCTTCTTATTAACTACCACCATCTCATGAGGAAAATATTCTGTAAATCACACATTTCTTTTTTTTAAATGAGTTCTTATTGCTATCTTCTGTTTCTTGCATTACAATAATTATCTCAAGTGTCCCTCACCCTCACCTTCTCAGAGACCCATCTCATATAACAAATAGCATTTTTTTAGAGAGGAGGAAAAAATAACACAACTGCTCAATACATTGAAAAAGTCAGAAAATGTGTGCAAACATAACATCTACTGACCATATATCTCAACAAAGGAGTGGGTTTGGTCATGTCTTCTCATATCTCTTCATTTGAGTCTGCTTGATCTTTATAATTTTGTTACATTTACTTTTGATTTTTGGAAAATAGGTGTTCTTTCCAGTTATTATATATATAGTTTTTTGTCTCTGCTTACTCCATTTTTCATCAGTTCACAAATATCTTTCCAAGCTTCTCTATATTCATTACACACATCATTTCTTACAGTACAGTAGTATTCCATTATATTCATGTGCCTCAATTTGTTTATCACTTCCTCAACTGATAGGCATTTACTTGTTTCCAATGCTTTGCTATCACAAAAAGAGTCCCTTAAATATTTTGGAGTACATGGGGACTTTCTTCTTATTAATGGTTTCCTTGGGCTATAAGTTCAGTAATGAAGTATCTGGTTCAAAGGGTATAAACATTTTAGTCACTTCATTTGCATAATACCAAATTGCTTTCAAAATGATTTACCATTTCACAACTCCTCCAACAATGTATTAATGCAACTTTGGGGATGTATGGGTTATCAGGGAAGACTAACCTCTGATGTGAGGGTTATTGAGTCCTTTTCAGGGCTGCTTTCCACCTCAAAAGGGTGTCCACTTGCCACCCAACTCTCACCTGAGGCACCAAGTAGCTATAGCACATACAGCCAATCCTGGTAAACTCTTTCAGCAAACAGGCTAAATCAGGTTGAAAGTAACCAATGGACCTCAAACCCATCGGTGAGTTTGTGGGGTATCAACCCCAAGCATGTGAAGACTTCACCTGGTGGAATGAGCAGATGAGAATAATTTGTTCCAATGGCCATGAAGGCGACTGAAGTAGGCACTGTGGAGCGCCAACCTCTAGTTTGGTTAGACATTGAAGACATCAAGGTCATCCACTATATCCTGAGCCATTGCCAGTCATTTTAACTTTTGTCTTGCCACTGGACTTTGACGACTCCGGAAGAGAGAATGAAGCTGATGGCTTTGTGTAACTGCCTCACTCAAATCCCGTTTATGTGTCAGTCAAAAGACATCATCCATACTGTCTTACCATTTTTACCTATCTCAAAATCCTGTGGGAATGGGCAAGTGACAATGTAACAGGATACTTGGGAGCTACAGTCACAAACCTGTATACAGGTGGCCCAGGCCATAGAGTTATCTCTTTACTGGGCTGGAGCAGCAGTGAAAGTTGGTAGCCCCCAGGTGTCCGAGCAGCCTTTTTTTTAAGGACTGCACTGCTCACCTCCTGGCATGAGCTAGAAAAGGTATCCTAAAATTGCTTTACTTACTCTGGCAAGTGGGGATCATACTCTGTGGTGGAAACACACACACACACACACACACACACACACAAATGTACAAAAACTTGTGAAGATGATTCCACTCACCATTGGTACATGAAATGTGCATGTGCTTATGGTCAACATGAAATTGAGTAGACCTAAAAAATGAACAGTTCTCATTGTGAGAGAACTCAGCAGGTATCACATCCAAATAGCAACCCTGAATGAAACAAGGCTGGCAAATAAAGGCTAACTTTCCAAAGTGGGAGCTGGATACACATTTTTCTGGAGTGGTCACAGTAATGGGGAGTACCCTGAAACTGGTATAGATTTCACAAACAAAACTAATCTAGTCAACAAATTTGTATGCTTCCCAAAAGGAATGAAGGACAGGCTCATGATAATGTGATTGCCACATGCAGGGAAGTGCCACACCATTATCATTAGTGAATACACTCCCACCATGCCGAACCCTGATGGAGTCAAAGAAAAATTTTATGAAGCCCTAAAGACCCTTATCATCAATGTGCTGAAAAAGGACAAGCTTGTAATTCTGAGTGACTTTAATGCCAAAAATGGGCACAGACTCAGACATGGCAGGAAATCTTTGGGAGGAATGGAGTCGGAAATAACAACAGCAACAGTCACTTACTATTGAAGATTTGTGCATCTCATGACATTCTCATCATCAACATTATCTTCCATTTACCTAAATGTAATAAAATTTCATGAATGCATCCGTGCAGCAAACATTAGTATTTAATAGACTATGTCATTGTAAGGAAAGGAGACAAATAGGATCTGAGAGTAACAAAGACAATATGTGGTACAGAGTGCTAGACCAATCATAGACTTATCCTCTCTGAGCTAAACATTCAAATTCAACAAAAGTGACAACCCAAAAGACTTAATGTCAACATATTAGAGCACTCCTCTGAGAGTGAACAGTTTATTGCTAATTTAAAGGGAAAGCAGAGCCAATATACAGTTGACAGTAGTGGAGCAGAAAAGGAGTGTGCCGCTTTCAGAGATTTGGTGTACATTTATTCACCTGGGCCAGAAGACTTGTAAACATCAAGATTAATTTGAAGAAAATGGTGGAGAAATTCAGAAGCTGCTAAACAAAAGACAAGAACTCCTCAGGGTTTACCAGCAGGATAGTTCATCTATCCCAGTGAAAACAAGACTTAGAGAGATGCAATATTCTTGGCTCTGTAAGAAGGCAGATGAAATTCAGATTTATACTGGTAGTATAAATCCAAAGCACTTTTTTGATGCCCTGAAGGTTATTTATGGGCCAAAGACCTATGGTTAATCTCAACTACTCAGTGCTGATGGAACCACATTGATTAGTGAGTGATAAGGACAAGATCCTAGAGGTAGGCTGTACACTTCCATAATGTTCTCAACAGATCATCATCAATTAATGCTGAAGCCATTGACCATATCCCTCAGGTTGAACTCCATCCCTGTCTAGCAAAACTTCCAACTAAAGAAGAGGTTTTGAATGCCATTAAGCTCATCATGTGTAGCAAAGCACCTGGTGCTAATTCTATACCAGCTGAGATTCATAAGGCAGGGGGTCTACTTACTGCTCAAACAAAATCTGACAGATAATTTCCAGGTTATATGGTAAAAGTAGGTCATCCCTTAGGAATTTAATGATGCCTCCATTATTCATCTCTATAAAGGAAAGGGAAATAAGTTTCAGGGGAGGTCTCTCTCTTAGTCATTCCTGGGAAGCCTCTTGCTGGAGTCCTCTTTTACATGGACAGTGGTCATCTACCCAAGAGCCAGCATGGCTTCAGAAAGGGCTGCGAAAAGGTTGATATGATGTTTGCAAGCCCACCAACTCCAGGAGAAATGCTGGGAGCACAACAGAGTTCTGTACACAACTTTCCTCCATCTGACCAAAGCCTTTAGTACTGTCAGTTGTGAAGGCTTATGGAAGATCATGGCAAAATTTGGTTGTGTGGAGAAGTTCATCAGTATTTTGTGTCAATTTCATGAAAGCATTCTTGCACGGGCTCTGAATAATGGATGATGCTCTTGCACTTTCCCAGTCACCAATGGAGTGTAGCAGGGCTGTGTGCTTACTCCTATGCTTTTTAGCATGATGTTTTCAGCAATGTTGCCAAATGCTTCAATGAGGATGAAAATGGCATCAAGGTCAGCTACCACACTAATGGTAAATTATTTAACTTGAAAAGGCTATAGGCTGAGACTAAAGTGGAGGGAGAGTGGGTATTCAATATTTTTTTTCAACTTCTTTTTTTTTTTTTTTTCTGCAGATGATTGTGCACTCAGTGCAGCCTCTGAGGCTGAGATGCAACAAAATATGAATTGATTCTCTGCTGCTTGAGCTAATTTTGGCCAGACAATCAACACCAAGAAAAAAAGAGCACCAAGACAAAGACCTGGTAGTTTTTGCATGACATTTAAATGAAAGTTAGTTGACATTTCATGAGAGTGGAGTAGGGATAGTTTGGTCAGCAGCATGGAATGGAAGAAAGTGTCGCACTTAGGTCAGAAACACCTCCACTTGGATTCTGCTTTAGATACTTAATAACTGCACAATCCAGGGCAAGTTGTTTAACCTTCCAGCCTCAGTTTCCTCATCTGTAAAATAAGGATAATAATAGCACCAATCTTAGCAGTCTTGTGAGGCTCAAGTGAAAAATTGTATGTAAAGTGATCTGTAAATTCTTCTTCTTCTTCTTCTTCTTCTTCTTTTTGTTCTTCTTCTTCTTCTTCTTCTTCTTCTTCTTCTTCTCCTCACTCTATTCATTCTAATTTCTTTGACTCTGTTCCTTCTTCCATCCCAGAATGTTTTCCCATTTTATCTAAACATTTCAATATATAAGTTTAAGAAAACATTTATTAAGCACATATAGTGTACAAGGGACTATGTTAGGTGATAGTGATACAAGACAAAAAATGATATAGACCCTGTGCGCAAGGAATTACAGTTTGGTAATGGGGGTGGGAGGTCATGATATATGTACAAATAAATATGAGACAAGTATGAAAAAATAGAGCACCAGCCAGCACCACATTATCCATACATGGAACTGTTGGCTACAAAAAATGGAGAAGTTTTGAATGTTGTGGATAAGTTCACTTACTTTGGCAATATACTTTCCAGAGATGTACACATAGATGATGAAGTTGACACACACATCGCCAGAACTAGCTCAGTGTTTGGGAGGTTATGACGGAAAGTGTGGGAGAAAAGAGGTATTAGACTGACTACTAAACTGAAGGTCTACAGAGTCATTGTGCTGACCTCATTGTTGTATGCCTGTGAAACCTGGACAGTCTACCAGTGTCATGCCAGGAAACTGAATCACTTCTACTTGAATAGTCTTAGTAAGATTCTGAAGATCACCTGACAAGATAAGGTACTGGACACCGAGATCCTTTCTTAAGCTGAACTGCCAAGCATTCAAACTCTACAGAGTTTGCAGAGACCATAAATCCAATAAGCTGGCCATGTTGTTCAAATGCTAAACACACATTTGCCTAAAAGACTTTTTCAGAGAACTCACACAAGGCAAGCTCTCACATGAAGTTCAGAAGTGATGCAAGGACTCTCTCAAGGTCCCTCTGAAGAAATTTAGAATTAATTGTGAGACATGAGAGACACTGGCAAAGGAACGCCCAGCATGGCATGTCCACATTAAAGAAGGCACTGTGATCTATGAGCAAAGTAGAACTGCAATATCTCAAAAGAAATGTGAGATGCACAAATTTAGAACTATCTCCACTTCAAATGTTCATATGCACTATTTGTGCCAACCTGTGGTAGAGCCTTCCAAGCTCATATTGATCTGATCAGCCACAGTTAGACGCTCTATACCTTCACCCCAACATAGTGATATCATTTTGATTCTCTTCAAGAATGAGGGACAATAACCAGTGCACCTATCATTCCACAACACACCCACACCCACACCCACATTGAGTACTACCATTTTTGTCGGGTTTTTTTTTGCCAATCTGCAGGGTATAAAGTGAAATTTCAAGGTGGTTTTGATTTACATTTCTCTTATTATTAATGATTTGGAGCATTCTCTTCATGTGATTATGAATACTTTGCAATTCTTCTTTTGAGAACTGTTTGTTCATATCCTTTGACCACTTATCTATTAGGGAATGTAGATAGATAGAGATATGTATGTGTGTGTATACATACATACATATATATACATATATATATAATACATACACATATATCTTGGATATCAAACTCTTATCAGAGAAATCTGATGCAAAGATTTTTACCCATTCAACCACTTTGCTTCAATCCTAAGTGCATTAATTTTGTCTGTGTAGAAGCTTTTCAGTTTCAAGTAATTAAAATCACGTATTTTGTCTTCCATAATTGCCTCTAACTCTTGTTTGGTTAAGAATACATCTCCTACAGATTTTTAAAGGGCTGCCATGCTGATGTTGCAGAATTGTCTGCCTTTGCAATAGCAGTTCAGGACTTTTCAGTGCTGATGCTACAGGGTTTTGGCCCCCAGCAGGATTTTGCTGCTGAAGGACTGTGGCAGCACTGGCTATCTGTCCTCAGCCTGGACAAGTTTCCACAGCTGGGGTCTCCACAACACTAGAAAGAGGGGGGTACCAGATGTGGAAGCAGGTTTTGTTGTAAGCTTGTGTCATGTTTTGGGTCTGCTAGTGCAGCCTTGCTGCTGGTAGTGTGAGAGTTAAGAGAGGTGTGTTTAGTGAGCTCAGGGTCAGTGTCAGTTCATGGAGTTCTGTTTTTGTTTTGGATTTTTTTTTACCTTATTTTAGATTTTGGGTATCCTTGACCATGGAGATAGTTGAAGTTACTTCATCTTTGCTGAATAATTTCTGTTTTGGAGGTTTAAGAGATTGTGGGGATCAGAAAAAATATCTAGTCCTCCTTGTTGTTCATGTGACCCAGAAGTCCTCAGAAATGTGAATTATTATTTTTAGGTTCTGCGTATTTGGCAATGGGATTTTCACTGCCTGGGTGATAAAAATGCCTCTTTGTCTCTAAGTGGGAATGATATAAACTAGATAGCTAACAACTTTCGAGTGGTTTCATCACTCTTCTCTTCATACTCACTATATTCTAGGGCTTAAATTGCCAGTTTTTAAGAATTATGAGATATAGTTCAGACCTAAAATAGAGCCCCAGGGAAGTGGCAGGCTGTATTCTGGATCTATGATTTGAAAGAAAAAAAAAGTGATGGTAATGCTTCTGCGTGATCCTATTGTAGGCAATGTCTCTACAATAAAACAAAGGATGTTGCAGAACTGTTTTGAAAAGTAATAAGTTGTTTGTAAATGTTAGGAACTGTGAATATTGTTTCTCTGGCTGTTTCTAGAGCTTTAACTTCCTGGGAAAGGAAATAACTCTTCAGTCTTGACAAGAATTTCTGGGACAATCCTGATACAGCCATTTCCAATTTTCAATATTTTGGCCTCCTGAATTAACCAGATCACTTTAACCAGGACACTCACTTCAGTTAACTATAAAACTTGGGCAACCCCAAGAGCCATATTTATAGCATTTCATTTTATATGCCATATTTGACCATCACAAAAGGAATATGTTAGGTTGGCATAGCTCACTTCAGCGGTCCAATCTGTTTAGCATTTTATCCTTTAACAAATAATATCATATATACTCATATGAATGGAAGGAGAACAGAGTAAGTAGAACTAAGAAAACAACACACATAATGACTACAATAATGTAAATCAAAATAACTTTAAAATGAAGCAAAATGTTATATAGTCATGATGACCTATCTTGGGCTTCTAGAAGAGATAACAATGTGCACCTCCCTCTACTCCTTAGAGAGGTGGTCGACTATGATTGCAGAATGTTATGTATACTGCTAGACTTGGTCAAAATGTCAGCTAGTTTGGTTTGCCTATTGTTCTGTGATATAAGGGAAGGCTCACTTGGACTTAAAAGTGGTTGATCTATCCAGATGTGATGTAAAAACAAACAGCATCCATAAACCTTTAATTTTTTTTTAAAAAAGTGCTCTCACATCCATTCTCTCATTTGATCTTTATAACCACAACCTGGCATATATTCTTATCTTAGCCACATTTTAAAGGAGAGGAAACTGAGGCACAGAGATCTCAATATTACAGATGCAAATATTTTATCCTTTTCTCTATTCTCTCCCTCCTTCAACTCTAAAGAATAAGATCATCTTTATTCTGATATACATCCCTGTTAAATATGCAAAGAAAAAAACTCCTATAAGTATTTCAAACAATTCCCATGCCCATTTTTTTTGTATTGGCTCTTTAGGTTCCATTTTGAAAGGTGGTTAACATGTTCCAAATGCCTATTTGATCTTGAGTTTCAGAGAATCAGATATCTTCTGAAATGGCACTTCCCACTTGTTTAATAAAGAACCTTTTGCACTTGTATGTATTTTTATATGGAATGTTTTGAACCTATATCTGATTGTAAGTATTTATGGGGAAAGCAAAATGCATTTAGATGCTCTCAAAACAAAAATCCATTTCCTCTGATTTGGACCAGAAGAGTTAACCTTGGGTAGACATCCAAGAAAGCAAGTGACCTTTCAGTTCCAAATGATGTTCTTGGAATGTATTTTCTGATGAAACTGGCCACTTGATGAGGCAAATCACCAAAGCACCTGGTTGGGTTGGTCTGAATGAGTCCCTAGCCTATTAGCAATGTTCACTTTGGCAGCTATTGTCCACAGTTTAACCAAATGCCCTTTAAGAATAAGTCAGCTTTATGGTGGCAAGAATGCTAGATTTAGAATCAGAACCAATAAATTGACAAGCATGTATTAGATCCTTACTATGTGCCAGACTCTGTGATGGTCACTGGGCATACAAATTCAAAAATGAAATATTCTCCCTTTAATAATCTTCTATTTTAATTAAGCTCATTATATTCAGACGACCTTAGTTTTAATCTTGGTACCGCCCCTCACTGTGTGACTAGGCAGATTGCTTCCTCTCCTTTAGTAAGCTGTATTAGTCCAAGGCAGGGGTTCCCAACCCAGGAAAGAAGGAAGGGAAGGGAAGAAACAAGTATTTATTAAGTACCTACTATGTGCCAAGCACTGCCCTAAATTCTTTACAAATATAATCTATACATAACTGTACTAAGCAGTTTACAAATATTATCTAGTTTTACAAGATATTTGTAAAAGCACTTAGCACAGTGCCTAGCACACAGTAGGTGCTATATAAATGCTTATTCCTTCCCCTTTAGCCTCATAATAACCCTGGAAGGTAGGTACTCCCATTTTACAGTTAAGGACACTGAGGCAGATACAGGTGAAGTAATTTGTCCAAGGTCACACAGCTAATCTCTTAGGCTAGATTTGAACTCAGGTCTTCCTCATTCCAAGCCCAGTGCTCTACTCACTACAACACCTAGCTACTTGATGCATATCCCAGAAGAGTGTAAGATATTTGTCAATGGAGTACTAGGAATATTTGGTAATAATTATCTTATTGAAATTAATTATTTCTTTATTTCATTTCTTATGTGCATATGCACAGAGTTTATTTCCTTATTCAATATAGAATGAGGGCATGGGAAATTTTTTTTATGTTTATATACATGGTAAACTCTAGAATTTATCATCTTTAGTATTAAATTAAAAATATGGGAAGTTTACTAAAAGCCAAATGTTTTGGAGACTGAAAAGAAAGGAACCCCTGACCTAAGCCGTTATTTTTTCTAGGTATCATCTGATATGATTTATAAAATGAAACTACAAATTAATGTCTGTCAGTTTTACCCTGCACTGCAATTTCATCATCCACAAAAATGGGGAAATGATAAACTAGGTGATTTCTAAAGTCCCTTTCAATTGGAAACGCAGTGATCCTGTGCTTCAATTGCTAGTGGCCATTTTGAAGCTGTTAGAGGAAGTATACCTTGAAGTAGCTCTACACATCTGTATCATCAGGAACCACCACCCTGCTGAACTGTCCAGCAGTTCTTAATCATATCATGCACTGATCAGCCTCCTCAGTCTAGATTCTGAGTTCTCCAGCTTCCTACCTCTCACCATTTTTGTACATCTTTGCAATAACAACTCGAAGGTGGTTGATGACCACAACAAATGTAATAATGGAGAAAACATTCTAAAGTGATTCTGCACATAAGGACCAATTATCACAAGTTCACTCGACTGTTTTAAAAAATTGAAGAATTGTTTATTTAGAAAGGAATGGGGGTAGTAGGATTAATACAGTTGTACTCATTGGTACTACAAGTACAGAAAGCCTCTCAATCATTCATTGAGTGAATGTTCCATATGATGATCAAAGAAATATTTGCAAGCAACATCTGGATTGTACACTGCTGACCACAAGGATTAGAAACAACTAAATACAACAGAAAAAGAAATAGACATGGAGTCAGGTGAGACCTGGCTTCAAATCCCACCTCTGACACCTCATTGCTAATACTATGTGACCGGGGGGCAAGTCATTTAGCTTCCCTAAGCCTCAGTTTACCTATCTATAAAATGGGGAAATAATAGCTTTAGTATCTCTCTCCCAGATTGTTGTGAGAATCAAATGAGATGCCATATGTTAAAACAGCTTTGCAAGCCTCTGAATGCTACATAGATGTCAGCTATTACTATTCTTTGAATAGTTCAAGTATATGATTCTTATTTGTGACATTCAATCAGTAATGACTACAGTTTTCAACTGGGACATCAGTTCTTGTGGGCCATTGGTGGTGCCAAGAGGCTTCTCTGATTCTAATCCCAGTGTTTTTTCTTGGTTTGTTATACCGCCTCCTTTGAATAAAGGGGGTTTTGATAGCAGCAAATCATAAGACAAAAGGTCCTAAAGATTTTCTTCCCATTTATGTGAAATTTCGTTTGGTTTGTCATAAACAACAGAGGATCATAAAAGTTTAGGGCTAGGAGGGATTTTCAGCTACACTTTAGTTTAATACTAACTAACATTTACATAACACTTTGAGATTTGCAGAATACTTCCTACAGAATAACTCTGTTAGATGCAAGTTTTTTTGTTTTTTGTTTTTTTTTTTTAACTCAGTCTGCGATTTCACTGGTGTAAAGAACTTCCCAAGAAGAAACTCCCTCTAACCAATGCAGATGGGTTCCTAGTCAGCAACTTCTAATTTTACAAAGTCTCCCTGGGGTAGCGAAAGATCAAATGACTTTCCAAGCAAGGGTCACAGAACAAGGGTGTGTCAGGTAGATCCAGCTCTTTCTGATCCCAAAGTCAGCTTTCTATCCAATGTACTGCCTCATATTTGTTCTTCTATTTCAGCCTTCAGAGGAAATGGAAGCTCTGAGACATTAAATGCCCAGGCAAGGGACTTGGGTCACTCAGTTACTAAGTGACTGAGGCAGAACTCAAACCCAGTTCTCTTGACTTCAAACCCTGCAAGCTACTTACTCCCATACTACCTCTCATTTATTTTATCAGGACTTGGGTTCTACATCCCAGGTTTGGCAGTGACTCTCACTCTGTCCCTTTCCTCTGTTATTACTGATATGTTTATTTTTTTTAGTAACTGAAAGTATGACACAGCATGTTCTAATAGCTTTTTCTCTTGAAAATAAATTTTTGTTGTTTCGAAAATACCAGTAGAATTCACGTCCTCGAATAGTGACATTGAGAAGCTGTTCAGAGACACATGATCAACATAACTATTCAGTTACTGAGCTTCGAGGTGTTATTTAACCAATAACCTCAGAAGGTCTCTCTCCAAGTACCAAAGGAAACATGACATTGGTGTCAAATAATTTTGCTTCCCTTCTTGCATGGTGGATTCTCAGAAGATATCAGTGTTTGCCAAGATACATTAGTATGGCAGCTGACACTTGGAAACAAAAGCACGCCTTGACCAAGGACCCATGTTGAAGTCAAATTTTATATGGTGGATCACTGGAATGTGACACTGTATAAAGTATATGTGATTAATTTGCATGACACAGAACATTCCCTTTCTAGTTCCAGACTTCCAATTTCCACTTTCCAAAATGTTGTGAAGAAAGATTGACATTTTTCTCACATATCATATCCAATATCTTCTTTAACATATCACTTCATTATCACACCTACTAGCTAAGAAGTTTTCCCTGTGATTCAAAAATTTTGGTCACTTATAAGCCTTATTCTCACTTGTTTTTGACTAATATCTGTATTCATAATTATCTTTTTATATAGTTATATAGCTTTTGATTTTTGAGAAGTTATGTAGTTGAATTTCTCTCTTTTAATTATTTCCCATACATAATCCTGTAGGTAATTTGCTTTGTATATATTTGTTTGCATGCAGTCTCCCCCATTAGACTGTAAGCTCCTTGAGGGCAAACTGTCTTTTGCCTCTTGAAAAACTTAAGCCTGTCAGGCAGCTAGGTGGCACAGTGGATAGAGCACCAACCCTGAAGTCAGGAGGACCTGAGTTCAAATCCGGCCTCAGACCAAACACTTGACACTTACTAGCTGTGTGACCCTAGGCAAGTCACTTAACCCCAATTCCCTCACAAAAAAAAAGAAAAACTTGAACCTGCAAGACCTCCTGAAACTGAACCTAAAGGGTCTAGACCACTTGCTCTGGGCCAGTCACATGATTTCTCAGGTCCTCAATTCCTTTGTCAGTAAAATGAAGAAAATAATATTTATATTACTTACCTCACTTTGTTGTTGTACAGGTCAGAGGAGCCAATATATATAAAATATTTTGTAACTCTAAAGCACATTTGAAATTTAAAGTTTTTTTTTTATATTTTTTTTCCTGCTGTTTAACACAATGCTTAGCATGTAGAGGAAATTTAATGAATTTTGTTGAACTGAATACCACTGTTCTCTCTTGATAATATCTTTGGTTTCAACTGAATCTTCATGCTAATATCATTTTGATTTCTAGTTTCTTCATGCATATTAATTCTGAGCCTTAGAATTAGCATATCTTCAGGTCTTATAACTTCAAAAGGATGAAAAATCCTTCAGGGACATGGCCAGAAAACTTCTTGCACAATGTTGCTAATGGGGAAAACACACACACACACACACACACACACACACTTCGAAATAGCTTTGGTTATAAAAAGGATAGTTACCATTAGGGAAACTCTAAGTGAGAAGTGGCTTGAAATTGCAATGGTTTCCCTACCCAAACCCTACCTCCCAACATCCCCCCCAATTTCTCCCTTCTCAAACTGCCTCAACCCTACCATTCTTTCAGGAATTTTGAGCTGCTAGATGTTCTAGTCCAGTCAAGAAAAAATACATTTCCTCTTTAGTCTACAGAAATAAGAATGGAGTTTTTAAAAATTCATTTTTATTTGGAAATGAAGGAAAAAGCAAAAAAAAAAGGAAATATAAAGCATAGGAATAACAATATTTAAATAACACAGATTTCCATCCCATCTACTTTATAACCTCACCTTTTAAGCTCCACCAAAAGATTTGGATATGGAACTAGAGGAAAAGGAACTTTCTGCTGATGGAAAGCCTTCTTACAAGCATTCCCTAAGATATGAGGGAGTTTCAGATTTGATGAGTGTCTAACTATCCAGAGTACCACGGTCAACAAGTAAGCACAACTTCACAAAACTTATGCGAAAACAAAATTTATTACAAGAGAAACGAACATGCGTGTGGGACCCAAAGAGTTCACAATCCACACAGAAGTTTACATATTTTTAACAGTACAAAAAAGAAAAGAAGAGATACCAGAAATTCCCACCTAAAGGCGCATGGCATGGGAGGGGAAAAGGTGCAGTAAAGGTGGGGAAAGGACAAACCCCTCCTGAAGTGGAGGAGCAAGGGGCTGCAAAAAGCTGAATTTTTTCCCTTGGAAACTGCTAGATCATAAAGATAGAATGGTCTGTTTATCTACAAGGGAACTAGCTGCACAGACTGACTAGCGCCTGTCTTGACTCCCAAGGACACACAGGGAGTCCAGTTTGGGATGCAAATAACAAACAACGTCAGCTGGGGGGCAGGGCTTCATCCTTGACACATTCAGGGTCTCCTGCATACTCTGGACCCAGTATTTCTGGAAAATATACAACTCAAAAAGATAAGTTCAGGGGACCCCTTTAACATTTCTTAACACCATCAACCTTGACCTTGAGGAAGAGCCTTATGGGCCGGAGAAGAGGGCCAAGTAAGCAGAGAGAAGGGGGAAGAAGAAGGAAGCAGATGCTAACTTAAGCAGGAGACATGAGTGTGGGGCCACTGAGAGCATAAGAGTAAGAGGGCAGATTCTCCCTTTCCCAAAAGAGCAACATTTTGCCTAACTGAAGTAGGCTAAGGACTTGGAAGTCATACTCAAGTCATAAGGGCAAAGTACAGGGTAGGAGGGTGGGAGGAAGAAGGAGACACAGTATTAAACTGTATAGCTTGGCAAAGAATCTGAAAGAGGAAACGCTCCTAGAAATGAAATCACCAGATGACGAAATACCTGGGCTGTAAGGGAGAGAAGCATAGGCATTTTTCTTTCCCTTCTTTCCTGGTAGCCATCACTGCTTTTTTGCTTTTTTTGGTTTTTGCACTCCAGGGTTTGAAAAGAAAGTCACACCACCTGTGGAAAGAAGTGAAAGTGAGTTGTTTAGAAAGGGAAAGTCATGCCTCTGAGCTCATAAGAAAGGTCTGCCCACTGTAGGGAGGGGAAAGAAGCTGTCTGAGCATGCTCACATGGGTGATCCGGTTTGAGGAATGATTGACAGCTCAGCTTGCCTAGCTCCCCAGTGCCAAATGGTGCTTACATCTACCTAAAAGCTGGTGTGATGTGTACACAGTTAGCTGCCCAGATACTGAGCTCCCATTCTTATAACTCAGCTCCAGCTCTATCTGATTTAGAGCTGGAAAGGACCTTAGAAACCAAGGAGAAGACAGAGTCCTTAAAAAATGAGGAAACTCAACTCAGGTGACTTGCCTCAGGTCATATAGAAAGTGACAGAATCAGAATTCAAATCCAGCTACTCCAACTCTCAATCTGAGGCTTTTCTGACTGCGCCACACTACTTCCAAATTCACAGCTCTCCTATTGGTTTGCCTCTGGTATAGCCACTGATGAGTGGTTAAGGCTAGTCATACCCTTCGATGACACTCAGCTGTTCCTTCCATTGGGTGCTATAGCTCTGTCCCTCTTCCACATTTTATCAGCTTATTCTGAGAGGGAGAAGCCAACCTCTTACCTCTTCCTGTTTCAAAACTTGGTTGCCTGCTGGTTCCAGTTGCATACCTGAGGAGCTATGCAAATATAAGGGATTGCCACATATTTGGTCCTCTGTGCACACTCCTGTTAGAGAGCAACTGGGTGTAGTAGAAAGAGCACTTGATTTGGCATCAGATAGCCTTAATTCTGACACTGACATTGAGCAAATCACTTTCCCTTTGGGCCTCAGTTTGTTTATCTGTAAAAAAAAATACTAAGTTACAAGATTTTCCAATTCAATTCAACAAGCATTTATTGTTAAGGACCTATTATGCTCTAGGCACTGAGGTAGGCAACTTGGACACCAAAAAAAAAAAAAAAAAAAAAAGGCAAAACAATCCTTGAAGGAACTTTTGAATCATTATCATTATTAATGATTCGATGTCAACATGTCAGGAGGTCTCCAGTGGAGTACCACAGGGAGCTGTGCTTAGCCCTGTGCTATTTTTAGATTTTAATGACTTGGATAAAGGCATAGAGAAAATTCTAATCAAATTTGCAGATGACACAAAGGTGGTAGGGACAGCTAACCTACTGGATAACAGAAGATCCAAAAGGACCTTGACTGGCTAGGAAGGGTAGGAGTGTCCTGACATGGCGGCTATGTTAGCTTTTTCCTTAAAAGGTACTGAGGGGCAGCTAGGTAGCACAATAGATAGAGCTCCAGCCTTGGAGTCAGGAGGACCTGAGTTCAAATCTGGACTCAGACGGTTAAAACTTACTAGCTGTGTAACCCTGGGCACTTAAGCCAGATTGCCTCACCAAAAAAAAGGAAAAAAAAAAAGTACTGTTGCTGAGACTTAATTGATTCTGGGCACTAAGACTCTAGGCCAAGTTGCCTTCACACAAAAAAACACCCTATGATGCTTGACCAATGGCCCGCTATGAGCAATGCAGGCAGAGAAGTTACACTTCTCTTAGCTGCACATCTTATTGTACATCCTTCCCTTGCTATGCCTAAATAAATCTCCTTTTATTAGCCTTTAGATGGACCACCAGGGTCTGATTTTATTGCAGTCCTGAATCTAAATTATCAGGAGAATGGTCTGGTCAGATTTTAGATTTGTCCCTATTGATTTTAATCTTATTAGGCAATCTAATAAGATGAAAATCAATAGGGACAAATCTAAAGTCTGTCTGGGTACCAAAAAGAAAATCGACTTCACAAGTACAAGATGTGCAAGAAATGGTTAGACATCTGTTGTTATGAAAAAGATCTGAGGGTTTCAGTGGACTGCAAGCTCAGCGTGAGTTAGTATAATGTGGTGGCCAAAAAAGTTAATGGAATCTTGAGCTGCATTTTGAAAGGCATAGGAATAGGGAAATATTTATTGTGTTCAATTCTGGTACCACAGTTTAGGAAGGACAGTTAAAAGCTGGAAAGTGGCCAGAGAAGAGCAACCAGGATGGTGAAGGACCTTGAATCCATATCATATGAAGATCAGTTCAAAGAACTGGGCATGTTTAGCCTGAAGAAGAGAAAAAGAGGGGCCCAAGATCCCGATCAAATTAAAACCCCTCATTTTACCAGATGAAGAAACTGTGGCAAAGACAAATTAAGAGCTACCTTTGCTAGTAAGTGTCTGAGGCAGGAGTTGAATTAAGATCTTCCCGACTTCTAGTTCAGTACTCTACCTACTGTCTGACATCTGATAAACAGTCTATCACTGAGCTTGTAGTCCAAACCTTTCCAATTTGGGAGGACCCGCTAGAGCTTACACCTCACAATACAACCTTTGAGAAGCCAGGATTACTTCTCCCACCTAGAAGAAGAACTTAAGTGCAGCAAACAGAAGACCCACCTAATTAAAAAAGCATGTGTGTATTTTTACTGGGGAATGAAGAGGGTAATACAACACCAAGCTGTGAAAAACTGGCAGGTTAGAAATTACTTACCTTCTCACAGTCAACATTATCCAAACTACCTTCTTCTTCACCAGTCCTCCCTTTTAGAATTAAAATTTCTGTATATTTGTATATGTGTTGTGTATATATAGTGTGTATATCTAAGTATATATAATGTGCATGCATATATACACACATG
Source organism: Vombatus ursinus (assembly GCF_900497805.2). Classification (NCBI taxonomy): domain Eukaryota; kingdom Metazoa; phylum Chordata; class Mammalia; order Diprotodontia; family Vombatidae; genus Vombatus; species Vombatus ursinus. The sequence continues at coordinate 1,989,201 of NW_020954550.1, forward strand.
TGTATGCATACACATATATGAAAGAGAATATAGGACATATTAATATAATATTTAAAATATAAAAAAGCTCTTGTTCGTTGTCCTTCATATGTGCAGGTATATACATACATGTGTATATACACATGTGTATATGTACATACAATGAAGGAGGACAGAGAACAAAATAAATTTTATATACTTAATATTATGCATAATATATTATATATACTTATATATATTTTCTGTTGATTTTGTTTTACATCACAACGTAAGGATATCTATTTTGTTGACATCATAATATTTTATTACATTAATATACCATCATTTAGCCAAGTCATTTTCCTATTGTTGGGCATATAGGTTGTTTCTAGTATTTTGCTATTACCAATAGAGGAAATACTAATATTTTTGTACCAGTGGGTCCTTTTATATGAGGAAGGGGAAGGAATAAAGTCCTATATATGGAATCATTAGGTTGGAAGATATGATCAGTGTTTTATTTTTATTGTATATTGCTCTCAGAAATATTTACCCTGGTATGCCCTATCCATTGGATAGGTAGGTGGCACAGGGAATAGAGTGAGGGCCTGGAGGCAGGAAGACCTGAGTTCAAATCCAACCTCAGACATGTACTAGCTGTGTGACCCTGGGCAAGTTGCTTTACTCTGTTGCCTCAGTTTCCTCATCTGTAAAATGAGCTAGAGAAGGAAATGGCAAACCACTCCAGTGTCTTTGTCAAGAAAACCCCAAATGGGGTCATGAAGAGTCAGACGTGATTCTAGAACAAAATTTTAACCACTTTCCATCCCCAAGATATATGAGAGTTAGACAGTTCAAACGTTTCACTTGAGATCTTTTTTTTAAAATGATACTTTATTGCCACCTGCTGGTGAGAAATCATCTAGCTTCTGACTTTCCTCTGACTTCCAGCGAATTAAGTTAAGGGACATAAGGAAAGTTAGGCTAAAGGTTTAATAGGCCTGTAAGACAGGAAGCAACCTCAATGATTCATCCAATCTATCCCTCTTCTTCATACAGTACTTCCACTAAAAACAATTAAGCAGTTTTACCTCTTTCCCTTTACTACCCCTTAATACTGATTTCATAACTAGTCTCAATCAAAAATCCATTATTTAAAACCCTGAATTTTATGACAATCTTTAATTTTCCCAACTTTAATACAGTAGTTCCATATAGTCATCAGTCTTTGTATAATACTCTCCATATATGTCAAATAGTCATTTTTGTCCCTTTTACTGTCTTTTCTCTAGCTAATTAAACTGTGTTTCTTTAACATTTTATTAGAGTTCCTAAGTTATTAGAATTCTTTGTGGCTCTCCTATGAATTGCAGTTAATTTTCTCTCAGTATCTTTAGTTTGTAATAACCAGAACTGACTAGGTCTGAAAATAATGGGAAATTTCTCATTCTGGATCTATTATTTGTTCTATGGCTCTGGGCAAGTCATCGACTTGAATTCTCACAGCCTTAGACAAAAGAAGAGGATGGACTAAATGATTTTAAGGTCCTTTCTAGTGCTAATTCCTCTAGTGACTCTAAGAAAACCCCTACGAATGTCTCACAGCTCCTCATTGTCATCTATATCAAGGATCCCATTAGCTCTACCCAGGCAGATCACAGCCCATCTATAATTCAAAGCATTCCCCGAGATTCAGAGAGTCTAAGTGACTTGGTCTGCAAGTGGCAGAGGAAAAATTTGAACCCAAATCCTCCCAACTATAATTCTCACATTGTACCCACAATTCCATGCTGTTTCCCTATATATTCTTTCATATACATTACCTTTGAAGCTTACTTTTTTAGTACTAGACATGCACCTACCTCTACGCAAACCAAACCAGTAGAGGAAAAATCAGAGCACACAAAAGATGTATTAGAGGCTTCTTAATTAATTTCATGAAAAGACCCTTTGCTTTATTACAGGATTCCTGCTGGATTCATTTCATTAACATGTGTTACAAAAATATTTAAAATTATTGGATTTATAAGAATTTGATGTACACATAGTTTCAGGGAAAAATCAATTATGTAAAGGAAAGAAATAAATGTTTATTAAGCACCTACTATGCTCTGGGCACCATACTAAGTGCTTTACAAATACTATCTCCTTTGATCCTCACAACAACCCTGTGAAGTACGTGCTATTATTTTCTCCATTTAACAGCTAAGAAAACTGAGGCAAGCAGAGGCGAAGGGACTTACCCAGGGTGTCACTCAGTAAGTACCTGAGGCTGGATTTGAACTCAGGTCTTCCTAACTGCAGGTTCAGCATGCCATCCACTATGCCACCTGGCAAAGTACCCTTGTACTTCTTGGCACTGCCTCATGGTCAGCTAATTACTGACCCCTCCCCTCCCTTGATTTTTTTTTTCTGTTTTTAACACCTAAGACACAGGCCCACAGCATAAAGCACAAAACACACACAAAAATAACTTCCCCATTGGTATACACCTGAGACAAGGACTGGACCTGGGATTTTATTGGTAGAGTAGTCTCCCAGATGAGGAAAGTCCTCCTGTAATTTAAAGCACAAAACAGTTGCCTAAAGCCTCCAGATAGCTATTAAGTGACTTCCCCAGAGTCCTACAGCTGTGCCACAGTGAGACTTGAACCCTGGATCTGAGGTCAACTTTCTATGCACTACCCCATTCTGCCAAAATGTAATTATACAGTTTTTTTCCTTGTACTAATCTGCACTTTGTCAATGTTGAACATTATGATTTTATGTAAAACCAAATCAATTTTTCATTCTGTGCCCATCTTTCAAGGTCCTAGGCAGCCGGCTCAGTTTGGGATCATCTGGGAACCTAATGAGCTGATCAGCAACGCCACTGTGTTCTCCAGGTTAAGGTTATTGGCCTATTTACTGGTGAATTTTATTTCAGTTCACACGTCCTTTTTAATCAGATACATATAGTCCCCAGCACAACATCGTGAGTACACTTAATATGTACTTGATGATAATGATAAGGACATTAGGCTTAGAAATGCTGGATCCTCTTCCAGAGAATGTTTCAGTGGGTTAAAGCAATTACTTAGCACTTTTATCCTAATTGCAATCACAGTTGAGTGTCAGGAAAAGAGGAGAAAGAAATCTGTTTTTCAACAGATGATATTAAAATGTCCAGCCCTCTTATAAACACATGAATAACAAACATGAATGTACCTTTAAGACACTCTAACTCTTAATTTCTAAATGTGATTTCCATTTTTATTTCTTAAATTCAGATATATTTGAAACTGACTCGTGCTTGATGCCAAAGAATCCTTTACCCTACCTTCAACAGGGGTGAGGAAGAAGGGACAATTGTGAGGCTGTTTCAGGATTCAAATGAGGCAATTGTTATGACCCTATCCTAATCAGTTAGGTGTCTAAAAGCATATTTTTTCCCTCAAGTTTTACTGATACCTTTTGGTTTTATATCACAGTCATTTTCAGGCATTTCTGGATATTTCCAACAGCTAGGTAGTGTAGTGGATAGAGTGCTGGCCCGGAATCTGGAAGATACTTCTTCATGAGTTCAAATCAGAGATCAGATACTTTTTGTTACCCTGGGAAAGGCATTTAACCCCATTTGCTTCAGTTTTCTCATCTGTAAAATTAGCTGGAGAAGGTAATGGCAAACCACTCCAGTATCTTTGCCAAGAAAACCCCAAATGAGGTCACTAAGAGTCAGACACACTGAAAAACGATTCAATAACTACATTTCTGGACATATCCTACCCCCTACATGAATGTCAAAGTTGGTTCAGAGAACAGGGGCACAGAGGTTGGCTGGCTACCTAGAAGACCTCAAAACACTTTTACCAGTTCCATTCAGGCAACAGGAGAATGATTTCCCAGACAGTTTTTCGCAGAAGATAACTGAAGCCCATGCCCACCCTCCACCCCCACAAAGAAACAGCTGTAATACCAAGTACTAGAGACAGAGCCCAGGTGGGAAGGGGAAAGGCTTTAACTCAGGTACTTCCCTATCTCCACAAGGCACTAACCTTTAAGAAGAAACATAATTCTGAACAGGGTCCACTAGATTCTAACAAATCCTCCTACCTGTCCCACGTCCTAGCATAAAAAGTTAGAAAATGACTGCTGCCTAGAAAAGTGAAAAATCCACAGAAATTTCTGTTTGAAGAACCAGAGCACCAGGATCTGCACCAGGGCACCTGCTACTGCACAGAAACAGATACAACTTTGAGATGATTCCTTCCCTTCCTCAGTAGTGCCAGCCACTGGTTTGGGGATTTTGTCTTTTTAGTCCTCCATCAGAAGGTGGAGGCAGTGGGGAAGGCAAGGAGGAGAGCAGGAAGAAGGAGGAGGAGGACGAGGAGGAGGAGAAGGAGGAGGAGGAGGAGGAGGAGGAAGGGGAGGAGAAAGAGGAGAAACAGCTACAATTTATATAGCACCTAACTATGTGCCAGGAACTACGCCAAGCACTTTTTTAACTTGATCATCTCATTTGATCCTCATAACCACCAAACAAGTTAGGTTCATTAGTGTCTGAGGCTGAATCTGAACTCAGGGCTTTCTGACTCCAGGCCCAGGGCTCTATCCACTGTGCCACCAGCCACCTCATAACAGATTCCAGTACACGGTTACAAATGTAATAGTGTAATATTGAACCATAAGAAAGGATGCAAGAGATGGATTCAGACAAGCATGTGAGGATTTGAATAAATTGATTCAAAGTTAAAAAAGCCATGTGAATAGAGAGAAGGGGTTGAATATGAGAGATGTTGTTGAGGTAAAAACAGAAAGATCTTGCAACCAATTAGCTATGTGGGATGAGGGAGAATAATAACACTGAGATTATGAACCTGGAAGACAAAGAATAGTAGTGCCTTGACAGAAAGAGGACAGTTTAGTAGAGGAGAGGGTTTGAGGGAAAAGATAATGAGTTTAGCTTTGGGCTTTTAAATTTGAGATATCTCTGGGACATTCAGCTTGAAATGTCAAATTGGTAATTAGTGATGCAGGACTGAGGTACGGGGGGGGGGGGGGGGAGACCAGGGAAAGAGGAAGAATGTGATGAATGATATCTTCCTCCCTACCCCCCAAAATGCCTTAAATGATAGCTTCCACTTCATTCCCAAACCCTCCAGGGATGCAACCTGGAAGTTCTAAAACTAAAAAGATTTACCAGAAGTTGAAGCAATGGAGAAAAGCTGAACAAAACCTTTCTGTTAAGACTCAAGTGGTGTAGTGGTGAGGGTACTGGATTTGTGGTCAGGTGCAAACCTTGCTTCAGATATTTACTACGTGTGAACCTGATCAACTCACTCTTTCCCAGCCTTTGTTTCCCCATCTGTAAAATGGGCATAATAGAAACTACTTAACAGGCTTGTTTGCAACATTAAATTTCTGTAACATTATTTGTAAATGTTATTGTTCTCTGGATGGCAACAAAGATGCCTGAGGCAGCAACTTCAGGACAAATCCATTCGCACTCTCAAGAGACTTTAGGCAGAAATGGGAAGGTAAAGGAGTCGTGCAACTGACCAGAACAAGTTTTTGTGTCCTGGTAAAGCCTATGATCTCATTCTTAGAATAACGTTTTTAAATGCATGCAATAAAATACATAGGATTGCAAAGGAAACCAATTATATCGAAATATAGTTATCAAAACATTTTTTTAGAAAAAAGAAAAAACAAATTCATGGACCCCAAGGTTAAGAACCCATGGGCTAAAAAATTAGAAACTACAGAAGTGTCCTCCTATGGGGAATGGCTAAACAAATGGTGATGAATTCAATGGAATATCAGTGTTTCATAAGAAATGGCAAAAATGGACAATTTCAAACAAAACTGAGAAGACCTCTGTAATCTGATGCAGAGTGAAGTAAGAAGAGCTAGGAGAACAATTTATTTTTATAATTAATTTATTTTTAGTTTTCAGCATTCACCTCCATAAGGTTTTGAGTTTTAAATGTTCTCCCTCTCCACCCCCCTCCCCAAAACAGTGTGCAATCTGATATAGGCTCTACTTTTACATTCATTAGGACAACAATTCATCCAGTGATAAAACATTATAGAGAAAAAAACAGCTTTGAAAGATTTTAGAATTCTGGTCAATACTGATAAACCATGAGTCCAAAAGAACAAAGACAAAACACATTACTCACCTCCTGCCGGAGAGATGAAGAATTTAAAATGCAGAAAGAGACAAACACTTTCAAACATGACTATTGTGGGAATTTGTTTCACTGAGCTACATATGTATGTATTGAGAGCTTTATATTTGGGGTTATTTTTTAAATTTGCTGAGCGAAAGGGGAAGTAGTGGGGCAGACAAATTAACAAAAGAAAAAATGGAAAAGGAAATAGGTAGTGATATAATGACACAAAGAAAAAGAAGAAGAAGGAGTAGGAAATGGAGGAAGAGAAGGAGAAAAACAAGAACAAGAAGGAGAAGGAGGAGGAAGAAGAAGTACAAGCACACATAGAAGAGAACAGAAGGAAATTTAGAAAAGGACAGACACGAAGGGCACATTTGTTACAGTTTCATTGACAGTCTTCTCTGTTCTTATTTGCATATTTAAAAGTTTGTGTTTGTTGATGTTTGTTAAGTTCATAATTAAAATTACCCATGGCCTAGAGGGATACATGGGTACCAAGACCCAATTGGGGTGCTGAAGGAGTACCCCTAAAACCTAGGCATTCAGAAATGGGTTCTTTATTAACACCAAAAAGGGCTGTACCTAGAGGAAAGGAGCCTTTTGCCTGGGGAGATCTAGGAGGAACTCTCTGTTTTTGAAGGAAGGTGCCTCCAATAGAGGGACAAGACTGGAACCCCAGCAGTGAAAATCAGAGAACGACAGGAGATGTCTAAAGAGGCGTAGAGGTGGATTCCAGCCCAGTCTACAAAGAAAAACCACAAACGAAACCATTAGGAGCCAACTTCTGATAGATGACGAGAACTAAAGGCAGTATGAAGTGGGCAATGTGATGCACCTGAAGGACCATAAGGACCTTCAGATACAGGAGGAACTCTACTGATTGTGTGCTATAAGTGGCCTCTGGAGAAAGAACATTCACTCATAGATATGCTTATCTTTCATGGAGTCTAATGTAACCCCTCTGGCACTTCAGGTCCCCAAGTCCTTTCCCTCTTCTGGACCTTATGCTTGGTACCCCTGAGCTGGGCAGGCTGCTCATCTGGGCTGGCTGGGCTTGTTCCTCTCCACGCCTCAACTTCTAGCCAGAGCTGACATTTCATCTAACTCATGGTCATTCAGAACTATCTCCTGACTGCCTTAGAGACCACCTTGCTTTTTAAAAGGTCACCAATGGGGCAGCTTGGTGGCGCAGTGGATACAGCACTGGCCCTGGAGTCAGGAGGACCTAAGTTCAAATCCATACTCAAACACATAACACTTACTAGCTGTGTCTCTGGGGCAAGTCACTTAATCCCATTGCCTAACCAAAAAAAAAAAAAAGAGAGAGAAGAAAAATCGCATCTGTGTTCTGAACTCTGGTGACTATTTGGTTCCCATTCTGAGAAGCCACAATACTCCCTATAATGATCTCATTTCCTGAGCCAATACTCTGAATGCATGCTGCTCCTGTTATGTTATGGAGGCATAGTAGTTAATTCAGAGCTGAGCCCAGTAGTTCTAGGGAAGTACCTATATGGAGGAAGGGGAGGCTGGTTAATTAAATGTCCTCTTTTTACCTTGCACTCATTAAATATATTTTATTGGTGATTTCATGTATGAAACAGGTTTGGTCCATGAGAACATACACTGGGCAAGGTCTTGAGCCAGACCTCAAATATTATAGTAGGATTCTATTCTCTGGTTGGATAACAAGATCATAGAATAATAAATGAGTAACTGGAAAAGAGCTTAGAGGCTATCCAATCTACTACCCTCATTTTAGAAATGTGGAAACAGGCCAAGACAGATTAAGTGATGTCCTCTTTCACAAAGCTAGTAAATGTCAGAGGCAGGATTTGAACTCAGGTCTTTCTGAATTTAACCTCATTATTTAATCCATTATGCCACTATCTCAAGAAGTTATCCACATTGGGCACAGACAGAAATTGTCTCCTTTGGTTTATAATACCAAAGGGCATTGAACTAGATGTCCTCTGTTGTCTCTTCCAGCTCTAAATACATGATCTTTAGGATATGTAACAAATGTGTGCGTATTGTTCCCCATTAGAATGAAAGCTTCTTGAGGGCAGGGACTATTTTGCTTTGTCTTTGAAAGCAGGGACTGCCATGCTGTTCTATTTGTACTCCCAGCATTTATCATGGCGCTTTGCATATTGTAAGTGTTTAATAAGTACTTTTTCATTTTCATTCCTTCATTCAGGTGCTATGTAGAGGCAGCAAAAGTGACACCCAACACCCTCAGCTATTCTAGTTTCTGTCTCTTTGTTGCTGGCTCTCTTCTCTATGGTCACCAATGTTCCTTTTAATCACTGCTACTGAAATGCCACTGTTAATAGAGATCATGATACGCGCGCGCACACACACACGTATTGCTGTTAATCTCCTTGTCCCTTCCTCATCTTTTCCTTTTTTCTGTCACGTCTGCCCCCGTCTTATCTTTCTTTTGAAAGAGCTGTTCTTTTAAAGCCCTTGTTCCTTTCCTTCTGCATCTTCACCTAACCAATCTCGGAGCATTAAGGGTAATCATTAGGTCTTTAACTTTCCTTAATCACATTCATTTGTTGTTGAGTGTTCAGGGGCCATTTTGCTTTTTTTCTGTTATTTTGTTAATTTATGGACCTGGAACAAGCTCAAAGTTTCCACAGAGCTATGATTTCACTACATTACCAAATAAGTGGATATTTCCAATTAATATAGCAAAATCAGATTAATACTCAAATCATATTTTGAATGTAATCAGTTCTATTTAAGAAAACTATCTCCAATTCTTTCAAACTGATTAGACATAAAAAATAAAATCATGTACAGAGTCTAGAATAAGTAGGCACTTAAAAGTTTGTAAATGAAAACAGAGTACAACAGGTTATAAAATGATACATTAGACCAATTTCAGTAATGAATATGGATGCAAAAGTCCTAAAGAAAATACTAGCTAGGAAACTACAATAATATATTAGAAATATTATACATTGTGATCAAGTAGAATTCATACCAGGAATGCAGGGATGGCTTAACATAAAGAAAATTATTAACACAATTGATTATGTTAATAACAAAAGTAGCAAAAATCATATGATTATATCAATAGATGCAGAAAAAGCTTCTGACAAAATACAACACTCATTCCTATTAAAAACATTTGAAAGCATAGGTATAAATGGATTTTTCCCTTAAAATTATAAGGAACAGCTACCTAAAACCATCAGCAAGCATTTCATTTTTTTGTAATGGGGATAAACTAGAAGCCTTCCCAATAAAATCAGGAGTGTAACAAAGATGCCCATTATCAGCAATATCATTCAATATTGTGTTAGAAATGCTAGCAATAATAATAAGAGAAGAAAAAAATCAAAGGAATCAGAATAGGCAATGAGGTAATAAAACTATTTCTTTTTGCCGATGATATGATGACATACTTGAAAAATCCTAGAGATTCAACTAAAAAGCTAATTGAAACAATAATTTTAGCAAAGTAGCAGGATATAAAATAAACCCACATAAATCATCAGCATTTCTACATATCACCAACAAAATCCTATAAGAAAAGATAGTAAGAGATATCCCATTTAAAATAACTGTAGACAACATAAAATACCTGGCAGTCTACCTGCCAAGACAAACCCAGGAACTATATGAATATAATAATGAAACACTTTTTATACAAATAAAGTCAGATTTAAATAATTGGAGAAACATTAATTGTTCGTGGGTAGGCAGGGCCAATATAACAAAAATGACAATTCTACCTAAGCTAATCTACTTATTCAATGCCATCCCAATTAAACTACCAAAATATTATTTTATTGAGCTAGAAAAAATAACAAAATTCATTTGGAAAAACAAAAGGTTAAGAATACTAAAGAATTAATGAAAAATGTAAAGGAAGGAGGTTTAGCAGCACAAGATCTTAAACTATGTTATAAGGCAGTAATTATCAACACTATCTGGTACTGGCTAAGAAACAGAAAGGCAGATCAGTGGAAAAGAGTAGATATACAATACACAAAAGTGAATGATTATGGTAACCTTCTGCTTGACAAATAAAAAGATTTAAGTTTTGGGGATAAGAATTCACTATTTGGTAAAAAAAAGTTAGGAAAACTAGAAAGTAGTCTGATTATAGACCAATATCTTACACCATTTACCAACATAAGGTCAAAATGAATACATGACCTAGATTTAAAGGGAGATATCATAAGTAAGTTAGAAGACCATGGAACATACTATCTGTCAGACTTATGAAGAGAAGAATTTATAAATAGAGCTAGAGAGCATTGTGAGAGGTAAAATGGATAATTTTGATTACATTACATTAAAAGGTTTTTGTTTTAAAAAATCAATGTAGTCAAGATTAGAAGGAAAGCAGAAAGTTAGTGAAATTTTTATAGACAGCTTTTTAGATAAAGGTCTCCTATCTCAAATATATAGAGAACTTTTTCAAATTTATAAGAATATAGTCATTCTCCAATTGACAAATGGTCAAAGAAGATAAACAGGCAGCTTTCAGAAGAAGAAATCAAAGCTATCTATAGTCATATGATAAAATGCTCAACATCATTATTGATTAGAGAAATGCAAATTAAAACAACTTTGAGATATCATTTCACACCCGTCAGATTGGTTAAAATGATAGAAGGGGAAAATGACAAATGTTGGAGGGGATGTAGAAAAATTGAGACACTAATACACAGTTGGTAGAACTGTGAATTGATCCAATCATTTTGGAGAGCAATCTGGAAAAAAAGAAAAAGCCCAAAGAAAAGAAAAAGAAAAGCCCAAAGAGTTATGAAACTGTGTATACCCTTTGACCCAGCAATACCACCATTAGGTCTGTTTCCCAAGGTGTAATCAGAGAAAAAAGAAAAGAACCTAGGTGTTCTAAAATATCTATAGCAGCTCTCTTTGTGGTGGTAAAGAACTGGAAATTGAGGGGATGCCCATCAATTAGGGAATGACTAAATAAGTTGTGATATATCATTATGATGGAATACTATTGAGCTGCAGGTAATGATGAATAGGTTGATTTTAGAGAAAAAACATGGAAAGACTGGCATGAAATAATGAAGATTGAAATGAGCAGAACCGAGAGAACATTGCATACAGTAGCCAAAATATTGTTCGAAGAATAACTATGAATGACTAAGTTGTTCTGAGTATTATAAATACTCAAATCAACTACAAAGGACCTATGAAGGAAGATGCTATCCATCTCTAGAAAAGGAACTGATAAGAAGTATGCATGGTACGGTGTTTATATATATATATTTATATTTATATGCACATACATATATATGACATATCTATATCTATATCTATGTCAAATGTAGCCTTCTCTAGTGCAGGAAGAGAGTGGGGAGGGAGACAATTTGGGACTTAAAATGTAACCCAAAAAATTCACTTGAAAAAAAAGGGGGCAGCTAGGTGGCGCAGTGTTTAGAGCACCGGCCCTGAAGTTAGGAGGACCTGAGTTCAAATCCGGCCTCAGACCAAACACTTGACGTGTACTAGCTGTGTGACCTTGGGCAAGTCACTTAACCCTAATTGCCTCACCCCCCCAAAAAAAAATGGAAAAAAAAAGAAAAAAATGAGATATTAGTGAAACTATCTCCTTTCTATGTGCACAGCCTAGCTAACAAATGATTCTATGTCTGTTATCTCTCATAGAAAAATCACAAACTAATGTTGTATTCATTTAGCAAAATTTATGTTGTTTTTTACCTTAGGTATTGCTCAATTTTCAAAAGTTCTTCAGTAACTGTAAATTTTGTAGAATTTCACAATAACTTCCTTCTAACAAGTTGTCAAGTCTCAAATTATCTTGAGATTTAACTCAAAATGTACCAAAATGCTAATGAAGAAAAACATACATAATTTTACAAAAACAAATTAACTTAATATGCCAGGAAATATATGTTTAAACATTAAATCCAAGCATTTGCATAATTAAAATTTCATTTATGTTCTAAATAGAGGCCCCTCATAAACTGGCACCTACATTGTTATCACAGGCACAAAATAAAAGAGCATCCACTCAAAATTATAACTCTTAAGCTCTTAGTGATACATTTACTTTTTTAAAAAAGTTTTATTGATAAGTTTTGATTTTACAGTACAAACATTTCTATATTATCCTCACCGTGAAAGGTCTCTTGTAACAAAGTGAAACAATTAAGCAAAACTAATAATACACTGACCTCTTCTGAAAGTATAATATTTTACATCTATAGCACCTTCCCACACCTCCATTTTTTAAATGAACAAAAACCTACTATCTCTCTTCCAACTCCTACCTCATTGAAAAACATTTTTCCTTTGAATTGGAAAGGAATTCCAATGAATTCCTTGTGACAGATATGCAAATATCTATATACATGTGTCTAGCTTCATGTATATACAACTACTGAGGAATTTGTTTTGCTTGACTCTGGAAATCTGACCAAATGGTTATAATGTATAGCAAAACAAAGGGGAAAAAATGCTGATTTTTTTTTTTTTAGGGGCAGCTAGGCGGCGCAGTGGATAGAGTACCAGCCCTGGAGTCAGGAGGACCTGAGTTCAAATCCAACCTCAGACACTTAACACTTACTAGCTGTGTGACCCTAGGCAAGTCACTTAACCCTATTGCCTAGCCCCCCCCCCACCAAATAATGCTGATTTTTCTCTAGTGGATTCCCAAAACGAGGGTATCCAATAACCAGAGTCCTAAGTGAAGAATCTCTCTAGGACTGGAGAAGAACCAATATTTAATGCCAAACAAGATCCCCTGTGTGGCAACTCCATTGGACTCCCTTCCCCAACTCCCATTTGCACAGGCAGGCTTGTCTGCAAAATTTAAAGGCATAGTTTTAGGAGGTAGGGATTGCAAGACACTATAAGACACATATTCTAAATTTATGATTCTATGATTTATGAATTAGCATAAAAGAGAAAATAGACTGCACAGGCTACTGAAGAGAGGTACAATAGATCCTAAGAAGGCAGATCTACTCAGACTGACTGAATGAAAAATCACTTATTAAGCACTTACTATGTGCTGAGGATGCAAATAAAAAAAATAAGAAAATCTCTGCTCTTAAGGAGTTCACATTCTAATAAGGGGAAACAACACATATAGGAGGCTACAAGTCAGATAGAAAGGCCCCATGGTCCTTAGGGTATAGCAGAAGGTAATGCATGTTCTTTAATGTTCTGGATGTATCTTTTTTGTATGTAGTTGTTTGTATGTTGTCTTTCCCATTTGTCTGTAAAGTCCTTCAAGGAAAGGACTGTTTTTGCCTCTCACTGTATCCCTAGTACAGTGCCTGACACATAGTAGGGTCTTAAGAAATGCTAGCTTTATTTCCATTAATAAACCACATCCATTTCTGATGTTCAATCACTTGACAATGCCAAGAATGTCAGCAGCAACAACTTTCTTTTCTGGGTCTTCAGTATCTGTGTCTTCAGTATGGTTGCTAGAGAGGCAGTGGCCAGGTGATATCCCCACAAGATTTGCTCTCCTTTCTCAATTCCCACTTGCACAGGCAAGCTTTTTTGCAACATTTAGACACAGTCTGGGGATGGCAAGACATTACTGGAAGCATGTCCTAAATTTATTAATTATACTACTCAGCATAAGGGAGAGAAGCCTGCTGACTTTATGCTCCGAATGGATAACAGAATGTGGGTGCTGGCAGAAGCTCTGGGTACTCTTATCTCTGAGGCCTTGGGACTTACTTGCTCCTTAGGAACAATTAGTCAGTGTTTGGTGTTAATGGCAGTTGGCCAGTGGTCAGTAAGCAGAGGCATGACCTAAAACCTTGATCTGGCTACTCTACAGACATTGACAGCTGGGACTAAGAGGGAGAGGAGAGGTGCTTGTTCTGTGTTCTCTCCTGATTTAGTATGGCTCTTCCAACCCTATGTATTTACTACATGTATATATTCTATGTCACACAAGGGGAGTTGCTCCCCTAAATCTATCCTCTCCCCTAGGATAGGTTATCCTAACACAGTATATGTGCTGCATGAGGAAAAACTTCCTAATAATTGGAACAATCCAACAGGGGAAGAGATGTCCTCAGAAGACAGCATATCTTCACTGGAGATCTTCAAGCAAAGACTGAGTGAATACCTGCCAAATATTTTGTAGAGGGGATTCTTGCTTAGGTACTAGTTGGATTAGATGGCATCTGAGGTCTTTTCGAACTTGGAGTCTATGGTGTTACCTCTCTGGGTTTCAGTTTCCTCATCTATAGGAGACTGGCCTAGATGAGTGAGAATGTGCCTTCTTTACCTTTTAAAGAGGTAAGCTTAATAAAACAAACAAATAAATAAATAAATAAATAGAAGTACTACTTAAAGCAAAAGGTTCTAGTCACTTTTCATTAAAAAAAAGTAGAGTTGGTCTCAGAGTCAGATATACCTTCATTCAACTGCTGCCTCTCTCTGATACTTACTGGCTGTGTAAAACTGAGAAAATCACAACCTGTCAATGTCTGTAGCAACTGTCTAAGACTACAAGCTACAGAGCAGTTTCAGATCCGCATTGGTAAAAAGGAAGTTTCTTCCCTGGGAGTTCCCTACACACATGAAATCACAGGTCTGGGTCAAAAAAAAAACCAGTATTTAAATTTATGGGTGCTCACCAAAGACAAATTATGTTCTCTCACTAAAACATCTCTTGAAGTTAACTGTCACATATCCTGTCCTGGATTTCCCAGGAGTATGTCCCAGTCTAGCAATTCTTATGTTTTTACTCAGGGTAGCCTGAATGGCTTTGAAATGGCATGGTCAGGAGAAGGTGATACGCTGAGACCAGAGTCTCTCTTGAATATTTAACCTCTTTCTAACCTCCAAATCTGAAAGAAAGAATATCTTCTTATAGGGTCAGATTAGGAGAGTTCTGATTCTTAGGGATGTGCAGAAAGTCTAGGCAAGGCAGTCTTCCTTTAGGCCTCTGAACAACCAACAACAACCACCATGACGATAGCTAGCATTATACTTTAGGGTTAACTCATTTAATCTTTAAACTACTTTGAGGGGTACATACTTTGGATGTTCTTATTAGTCTCATTTTACAGATGAAAACGCTAAGGTACAGAAAGGCTAAGTGATTTGCCCAGGGTCACATAGCTAGTAACTGTTTCAGGAAGGATTTGAACCCAGGTCTTTCTGATTATATGTGCTGTGCTTCTATGCACTGTTAACAAACAAAATAAAAACATAACAAGTATCCTAAAACATGACATTGTATTCATAGAATCATAGTTTTAGAGCTGGAAGGGCCCTCTGTGCCCATCCAGGCCAATCTCCTCATTTTCCAGAGAAAGAAACTGTTACAGGAAATTTTTTTTTAAAAAATTATTTATTTATGTTAACTTTTGTTATTCAGGACTCAGGTCACTCCTTCTGCAATTTTTGGTTAACTAAAAGCCTATCTTCTGTTAATATTAACATTACCTAACCCAAAGGGAAAACTGACATTCTTCTGATGAAAGCCAAAGGGAAGTTTGAGCTCTTCAAAGTGATTTAGTTATTCGTTAACTCCCCTGGCTAACAGTGTAAGGAAGGATTTCCCTGATGCCAGTTTTCCTGGTTATCTTGGTGACATATAAATCGGAAGATTTAGTCAGCTTACTGTGACCCTTCTTATCTGTAATCTGACTTAGTTTACCTACAGAGTCTGTTTAACTATTTATTTCCTTAGGGGATGTATGAGACTATGCTTTGCTTAACAAAGTTTGTTCAACTTTTATGACATTGAAGTAAGCATGATCAAGCATGAAGCCAAAGATGAATGTACAAGACTTCAACATGTCAAAGGATTATCTCAGTCAACTTGACATAATTTTGTCTGTAAGAGGCCTTGTTAGAATTCTAATTGTCAGGTTAAGGGTCTGAGATCTGCACCTATGCTTCAGCATGATAAAATTTAGGTTTTTACTTCTATTTCTGCATTGTGGTAGATCAATTTTGGCAGCAGTTACCTACCGCATGAACTTAAAAAATAAAAAAAAAGCTTAAGTAGCAAATTCCAGACAAAGAACCCAGGCTACCTGACTTCTCATACCTATGACTGAAAACTTTCTGAAAGCTGACAAAATGCAAAATAGAAATAAGAGCTAGAATTTATACAGCACCTTAAGGTTTGCAAAAGTGTTTTATGACTAATATCTCATTTTATCCTTACAACAATTCTGGGAGGTGTTATTGTTATCCTCATTTTACGAGGAAATCGAGGCAAACAGGTTAAGTGACTCGTCTAGGGTCACCCCGCTAGTAAGTTTCTGAGGCTGGGTTTAAACTCAGGATTTCCTGACTCACTACACCATCCAGCCACCTCTACTAGAACCAGCTCGCCCTCAGTCAGGTTCCCCTTTCCATTCTCTTAGAAACACTAAGATCACTCAATACCACATCCTGAACAACCCCGCCTCTTTTGCAGCCCGCAGACCGCATGCGCAACAGCTCCACTGCCCCACTCCCGGTGCAAGTGGAGACCAAGGCGTGTCGTCACTTCCGGCTCCGCTCCAGGAACACATCCGGGTGGCTCGCGGCCCTTGTGAGTCCTCTCCTCGCCTCCCGCCCTCCCCGCGCCCAGTCGGTAACCGGAGAAATTAAAGTTGTTGCCAATAAAGTTTTCGTTGTTGTGGTTCAGAAGTTGGCCCTCGAGTCCGGCCCCGACGATAGCGGCCAGCGCCGCTCCTCCGCGCCGGCCCGGGACCGAGGCCTGGACCGTGCCATTGGGCCTCGATTCCTCCGTCCGTGGTTCCCGCAGGCGCGGCGAGAGGCTCGGTTCGGGGAGGCATGGCCGGCGGCAGCCGCCGTCATGTCAGCGTCAGGCGGCTCCGCGCGTCCCGCGCCCTCCGGCTGCCACTGAGCCCTCGGGCCGCCTCCTGAGCGCGGCCTCTCCGGCCTCCTTTCCCGGGGCGCTGCCGCGGCGGACTCGAGGCGAGACCGCGGGCGGACGCCTAGCCCCAGCTTCATGGCCGCCGCGGCCCCTTCCACTCCGCCCCGCTCCCCGTCCCCGTCCCCGTCCCTCTCCCCGTCCCCGCCGGCCGCCGAGCCCGAGCTGGTGCAGCTGCGGCGCAAGGTGGAGAGGCTGGAGCAGGAGCTGCGCAGCTGCCGGCGCCAAGTGCGCGACATCGAGAAGGTGCTGCAGCACACGGAGCGCCTGTACCAGGGCGCCGAGCGCTGCAACCAGGAGCTGCGCTCCCAGGTAACGGGCGCCGGCCCCTCCGGGGGCCTGCCGATCCGGGGCTGCTCCGGCCCGTCCCGCACCGGCCCCGAGGCTGCTGAGATACCGTAATTGTGGCTTTGTGTGGTATTTTAAAAATAGCACACTTGAGCCAGTTAGAACGAGGAGAGCTTGTGCTACGGAGATTTTCACTTTTAACCCAAGGCAAAATTTAGTTTTGTTTTTCAAAGCAGGCGACCTATATTCAGGACACTCGTCGGTGCCTGGCTACCTCCCGTTCTTCCATTTCAAGCCATTTTAACATAAGTAACAATTTCAGTTAAGTCAAAGTTAGGCTTTAAATATCGCCTACTTTAAGGAGACGGTGCTATTTACATCCAAGTAGTCAGTTTTGTGTTACTGGATTCTTAATTGCCGAACACCACACTTGACTCCTTTTGCTCCAGTCAAAAGTGACAGTCTTGGCAAAATATTTAGATAGGAAAAATGCAGGGCTACATTTTCCTTACTTGTAAAATGACAGGGTTGGGCAAGCTGGTGGATGGCTTCAAGTCTTAAATTCTGTCATGATTTTTGGGTAATCTAAGATTGAAGTTATTTGTAAAGCACACAGCATATGCAATTTACCCTCAAGTTTATTGTGTTTGACTTTACCAACCTCGAATGTATTTTGCATAATCCCCCAAATCATAAGGTAACGTTGAGTTGAGGATATTTAAGCATCCAGTAAACATTTGCATCTGCTGAAGTTGTTACATGTTTTTGTGAATTTGTATCTAACTGTGACCTATTTATTCTCTCTCTCCCTCTGTCTCTGCCTCCTTAACAAATATTTTTGGCTCATATCAGGACCTCCACCCCTCAGTACTTTCTCAGGCCATTATCCCCACCTGTCTTCACTTTTCTTCCTTTCTAATCTGGACTCTATACTTAGCCACAGTGTCCTGTATTCTCAAATCCGACCCATCCTTTCACTGTATATTGCTTGCCAAACCTTGACCCTGGACTACTCTCCCCATCCATCTCCAACTTATATGCTGCTGAAAGAGCTGAAATGATTAACCATGAGAACTGGGCTCATTATAAATTCATGCAATCTAAATTCATTTGGGCCTTCATTGTGGTGTATCGATCCCATTATTCCTTTCTGATTCCTTTTCTATTAAATTGTCCGCTCATGAGAGGAGGGCATCCCCAGTACTGAGCATAAGCATGGCACCTAATAGGCACTTAGTAAATGTTAATTGACTGACTCCCTACAGAAGGTATTCCAGACTTCTTCATGCCTCCTCTACCTCCATCCATTTGAGGAACCCAGCTCTTATTTTACTAATAAAAATGAGAGCGTTCAATATGAGCACCTTTTTAAAAAAAAAATTCCACATTAGTCATATTGTAAAAGAAGAATCAGAACAAAAGAGAAAAACCACAAGAAAGGGGAAAAGAAGAGAAAATAGTATGCTTTCTGCATTCAGATGCCATAGTTCTTTCTTTGGATATGGATAGCATTTTCTATGATGAGTCTTTTGGAGTTGTCTTAGATCATTGCATTGCTGAGAAGAGCTAAGTCTGTCAAAGTGGGTCATCAAACAATGTTGCTGTTACTGTGTACAATGTTCTCCTGGTTCTGCTTATTTCATTCAACATCAGTTCATGTGAGTCTTTCCAGGTTTTACTGAAATCCACCTGCTCATCATTTCTTATGGAACAGTAGTATTCAATAACATTCATATACCACAACTTGTTCAGCCATTCCCCAACTGATGGGCTTCCCCTCAATTTCTAATTCTTTGCCACCACAGAAAGAGCTTTTTTTTTTACATGTTTGGGAAACAGACCTAGTAGTGATATTTCTGGATCAAGGGGATGCACAGTATTATAGCCCTTTTGGACATAGTTCTAAATTGCTCTCTGGAATGGTTGGATCAGTTCACAACTCCACCAACAATGCATTAGTGTTCCAATTTTCCCACATCTTCTGTGAGCACCTTCTTTTCACCTTCTCTTTATCTAAAAACCACTTGACATCTTTCCCCAGTTTCTGACAAAATGAAGTGGCCCTTCTTGCCGAGGTATCCACTCTCTTCAGCTTTTTCCTTTTTCCTGGTTCCTTCTCTAGGGGTCACAAAAATGCCCATCTTCCACCACCCTTTTGGGGAAAAAGCACACAAACCGTGATTAGATTCTGTCATCAACTCAAGCTGTTCTAAAGCACTCTTCCCTTTCTCAGCCAAACTCCTAGGAAAAACTGTCAGCACTCATAATCTTTTACTGCTTTTTTCTGTCATTCCTCAACTCTTTTCAGTCTGGCTTCCAAATTAATCACTCTACTGAACCTGCTCTTGTGAAAGTTACCAATATCATTTAATTGTCAAGTCATTTTTTCAGTCTTCTTCTTGAACCGTCTGCTGCATTTGATACTGTTGAACACTTTCTTCTCTCTATGCTTCCTTCTCCCTAGGTTTTCATGACACTCTCTTGGTTCTCTTCCTACCTGATTGCTCCTCGATCTTCTTTGCTGGTTCATCATCAATATCACATCTCTTAACTCTTAGTGTTCCCTGAATCTTTGTCCTGGGCTCTTCTCTGTCTTTTCCTCTTTTTCACTCCTTCTGTGTCTTTTTCTCTCTCTTTCTCTTTCCCTCTCTCTTTTTCTACTCTTCCCATTCTCCCTCTCTCCCTCCTTCCCTATCTCTTTTCTCCCCCTCACCTCATCACCTCTTTTGAGTTCAAAATTGACTTCAAAATCTGTTTAAGTTTCTAAAGTCTCCTGAGTTTTCAGCCCTGTGTCACCAGTTACCTATTAGTCTTTTAAAACTAGGTGTCCTAGAGGCCTCACGTGTATCATGTCTAAAAAAAGAACTCACTATCTTCTCCCCCAAGCCTACCCTTCTTCCAAACTTTCTTTTTCTATCAAAGGTGATACCATGCTTCCTATCTCCCAGGTTCATAATCTCATCATTATCCTTGCATCCTTATTTTCTCTGGCCCTAGATGTCCAATCAATTCCTTTTACCCATATCTAGCTTTTAATGGATCTCCCTGCCTGAGATCTCTCCCTATTCCGATTCATCCTCCATGCTGTTGCCAAAATGGTTTTCTAAAAGCATGGATTTAACCATGTTGCATCCTTGCTTGATAAACTCTGGTGGCTCCCTGTTGGCTCTGAGATAAAACATACTCCTCAATTTCTCTTTTAAAGCCCTTTACAACCTGACTCCAATGTAGATTTTTAGCCTTGTTGGACACTGCTCTTCCTCCCACACTCTACAGCCCATCCACACTGGCCTTCCTCAGACATGACTAGACAATGTTTCCTATCCCTGTGCCCAGCTGTTAGTGCACTTCTCTCCAAACTATTCTTGTTCAGTCTTTTCATTTGTGTCCAGCTCTTCATGATTCCATTTGGGGTTTTCTTGGCAGAGCTACTAGAGTGGTTTGCCTTTTCCTTCACCAGCTCATTTTACAAATGAGGAACTGAGACAAACAGGGTTAAGTGACTTGCTCAGGTCGTACAGCTAGGAAGTATCTGAGGCCCCAGTTGAATTCAGTTCTTCCTGACTTCAGGCCTAGCACTCACTCTATCCCCTGTGTCACCTAACTGCCCTTTCACTTTGTCATTGTTTTCTTAAGAATGTTTGTATTGTTGCCCTTTTCAACTCACTAAACCAAAAAACTATAGGAAGAAGAAAGGGAGCAAACTAAGATGGGGAGCTTCAGAGAGAAGTTATAATCTTTAAAGTATGTGGTTCTAAGTTGGTTTTATATCTATTCCAGTATAATTAGGAAGTGTTTTTGCCAAGTTTTTAAGACATACTTGATCATGGAAATCATAGGAGAAGGAGATGGCGTGGATAATTGAAATGGATAAATACTCTCATAAGTTACTTTAGTTTCTGATGTCAACTATCTTCCTACTGCCCCTGTTTTTCTGATTGCAAGTTGCTAAAAATGTGAACTAGGCAAAAGCTAGCAGATGGAGGAAATAGGTACTCAATAAATGAGTAATTCAGATTAGCACATAATAAAGAATTGATTCTGAATTTTTCATTTGTTTTCAGTGGCCACAGAGGTTATCCAGATAATATGTCATAGCCTACCTATGGATGATTGACAGAGCAAAGAGAATATGACTTAGAGTGAACTAGCATTATTTTGTTAAAGCTTCATCAGACCATGGCACGATGAAAAAGCAACTTTTGCTTTTCTTCCAGTCAAATGTCCTAGATATCAGAGTGGTACACTTAGGGTCCCTTCAAGGACTCAAATGGCATAGGCACATAAGAGAGCTATATCTCAGTAGCTAACAGTTTCCTTCTCCCAGAGCAGTGGTTTTTAATCATAAAACTACTATTTTAAGAAATATATGCAAAAAAGCATTTAAACTGAATTAATGCATTTAATTAAGTACATATTGTCAAGGTTGAAGGGCACTAAGTAATATTACAGATTTAATTACAGTATAGATAGAAATTTGTATTTTCCTAGTTTTATAATTCTCTATGGAGAACTACTAACCTTTTTAATACTAGCATCATATTTATAAACCATTTGACATATTGGATATGAAGAGTCCATTTAGGGAGTTCTTTTATCTCCTTCAGTTCGTTACTGATTTCTGTAAGAATTAATGCTGGAGATATTAAGAATGATTATATCCAGTTCCTCGGATTAAATGGGAAGGACAAAAGAAACTCATTGATAGTGTCACATTTTAGAAAAGAGACCAATTGCTCTCTGTGTACTTTAAAAAAAAAAACAACCCAAACTTGACCCCCTTTACCAGTAGTAATACTGTTAGTCATTGTAAAATGTATATAATTGGGTAAAAGTTATATTTATTTTTAATAACCCTTTGTTTTCTTTCAGGTAGAAGAGCTCAGCAATGAAATCCATTATAGGAAAAAAAAAGAAAATAACAAGTCTGATGTAGAAGTCCAAACAGAAGACTATACTCCTTGGTTAACGTCAGGTATTTAGTATGCAATGAGGAAATGCCTCTTTTAACTTGAATCAACCCAACTTAAGGTTGTCTTTCTTTAAATTTAAAATAAACAGCTAAGTATCTGGAAGAATGTCCTGTTGTTCAGTAGAGTGTTGACTACAAAAAATCAGATAACTCTTTGAATGGAAGTGATTGGTGTGTGCTGTGCTTCATATAGGAATGTGTTGCTGTCAGAATGTCACTGGGAGGATTTTTTTGCATTATGTTTTTAGTAGTGGTGATGAATGATGGATCTGAGCCCTCTACCTTCTCACCTGAGCCTTCATGTAACAAAAAGGCACATATCTTTGAGATGACTGATTTGACACTAGCGCTATAAATTCCCAGAGTAGTACTGAGTATTTACTCAGTGCAGAGCTCACTGTCTCTTATAGGATGCTGCCCATGATCTTGGCTTCATTAGCTTCGTGGTCTAAGTCTAACTGATTTGAGTCATAGTAATTTTTTTCCCCCAAACTCTCTATTTTGTCTACCTAACTGTGGATGCCATTTGGCCTGAACTGGTAAACTCATAGGTTCATCTCTGTAGGTGTATGAGCTTCAGTTCAAAGAGCTCACAATTATGTAGAATCTTACAATTTAGTTTACCAAGTGTTTTTTTCCCAAGAACCCTGTGAGGTAGGTGTTGTATACCCAGGGCTTGCAGCTAATAATAAGCAGAGAAGCTGGAACTCAAGCCTGGCTCTTCTATTTCCAAGTGTGTTGCTCTTCCTACTTCACCATACAAAACTGTCATGTTGGGCAGACCAGGCCCTTCTACCTGTTTATTGTCATGCAATGAGGAATAATAGCAAGGAGGCTAGATTGAGAGAGTTAGCAGTTGCTCAGAATTATTTATATAGTTTAACTTAATATTTCTTTCTTTTCATCTTTCCCTGGCATTTCCCTTATTTAAAAGTTTTAAAGCTAAGATACTAGAGGTACCAGAAAACAGATTTATTATTGAAAATTTATCTGAACATTCTGTGGGAGCTTTTAAAGTACTTTAAATGGGTGATAGGAATCAATGTGGTTATAATTTGACAGCATTGTTTTTTGAATGTCCTTCATTGATTACAAAAATACTATGAAAATATAAAGTCCTTTATGACCTGCCTGATAAAATTTACTTTTGTTACAGATTATTATTATCAGACATACTATCGGAATGTCAGTCCTTCAGATAAGGGGGTAGAACTTCCACTTGAACAAAATGAAGAGCACGAAGAGCCCAATCATAATTCTACAGACCCATTACGTAGAGAGAATGAGGGTCACACTGGTGCTGATACAACAGAAAATGCTCAATATGAGCAAGAAGACAATTTTATTTCCAATTCACAGGTAATAGACTTGCTAAATTCAAGCTCTTACTGCCTGGTATCTTTTTTTTTCTGACTTTTCCATTATGTAAGTTCAGTTCTAACTGATATTTTCATCATTATGAAACAAATGAAACTAGAACTCAAATAATCCCACGTAAAAGCAAAGAATATAAATCCTTGGGCAGCTAGAACAAGCATTTCCATAGATGTGTATTTTTTTATCTGTTTGTCATACTACAAAAATTTATGATGTACAATCACCAAATGCATAACATCGCATCATCTGTTTTAAATATTTTCTTATGCAAATTTCTGTAGTAGTTTTTGGTAATATAAAGGAAACAGCTTCCAAAAGTTAAAAACCAACTAAGTTTTGAGCATGAAACAAAAAATACATTTTTCAAGATAGCAGTATAGTCCCATTTATTTTTCCCTTCAAGGGCTATTATTTACTATTCTGTTTCTGTGAATTAGATGTTTATCTAAGAAATAAGAAAAGATGCCTAACTGGTGGTGGCTTAACATTAGTTATTCAGTAGCTATCATATATTAACTTTGAACTTTTTTAGAACTGGGTCAGATTTGAATGGAATACCTTAAGGAATCTTTATCACTGAACATTGAAGTCTTAAGTCACCTTCAGTAGAGCTTTTCTCATCTGATTCTTGAGTCATATTGTTTTTAATCAGTTTCTTAGGTCAAAGCCTGTGTATGCTCACCTGTTGGCTTCTCCAAGAAACTTGTCTCATTTCGCCCACTTTTCACCTACCTAGGAAGCAGAAGGTGTATTAGCAACAGAAAATGCCGAATTAGATGGTTCCTCATTAGCTGAAAGTTTGAGAGCTGCTGCAGAAGCTGCTGTATCACAGACTGGATTTAGTTATGATGAAAGTACTGGGTTATATTATGATCACAGCACTGGATTCTACTATGACTCAGTAAGTCTCAAAATCTGCTGTTATATACTGTTATTGGTCTTAATCATGTTTAAATCTAAGCACGTAAAAAGGAAAAGGAAATTTATGCTTTTTAAACTTTTCAGAATCATTGAAGTGTATTGAGAGATCACAAAATGTTCTGGTACTTCCTGGATTTTCATTAATTAGAATAAATATAGTTGTGTTTATTATAGATTTTTTTTGTTCTATGTCTATCACAGCTTCATTTTTGCCATTTATACTTTAATTTCTATATAAATAACATAAAAATGTTAGCATTTTTTGGAGAGGTTTTTAGTAATTATATCATTGCAAGAACAGGGGATGTTTTGGATACATAAATTTAAATTTCTTCATAATATTTTCAAAGGAATTGAAGTTTTTTATAATACTGTGGGCTGAAAGGAAAGAAAAAAAAACCAGTGCTAGGTGGAAGATAACCAAGTGGGATCTGTTATTTAAGCTTCATATTAAGTTTTTTTGTTTGCATGAATCCATATGAAATACTAGGTATCTTTCTCCTAAAATCTCAGTAATACTTTTATTTATTATTAGCAAACACATGTACATTAGCATTTAAGCATTTCACACATTTTATTAATCCATCTCCCAGTGTTCATTTTCAGTAAATGAGGACAAATCATTAATTGTAACAGAAGTATAATTTGAGTTCCTAATTTTCAATGTGGTGTTTATCTCACTGAATCATGCTCCTTTCTAGTATTTTTACACATGATTTGATAACAGTGATGTAATTTATGCTTTCTCATTCCTTCAGTGAATGTGACCTGCTAAGCACGGAAAGTGTAGAGATAGTCTCCAGAAAGGGAGCTTTTATTTTTTTAAGATTCTTTTTTTATTCTCTCCCTCCCTCCAACTCCTCTCCTATCTATTGAGAAGGCAAGTAATATGAAACCCATATGTGAAGTCATGTAAATTAGCCATGTGGTTTCTCCCTCCCCCCCAAAGGCAAGAAAAATAAAGTGAAAAAATAAAATACTTCCATCTTTACTCAGAATCCCAGTTCTCTCTCTGCAGATGGAAGCATTTTTCATTGAGAGTTCTTTGGAATTATCATAAATCCTTGTATTGATCAGACCAACTGAGTCTTTCACAGTTGATCATCATTACAGTATTTCTGTTTCTTTGTACAGTGTTCTTCTGGGTCTGCTCACTTCACTTTGCATCAGTTCATATCAGTCTTTCAAGGTTTTTCTGAAACCATCCTGCTGGTCATTTCTTTTTGCACAATAGTATTCCATGACAATAATATATTGTAGCTTGTTCAGCCATTTCCCCAATTGATGGGCATCCCCTCAATTTCCAATGCTTGGCCACCACAAAAAGAGCTGCTGTAAATATTTTTGTTCATGTGGGTCTTTTCCCCATTTTTATGATCTCTTTGGGATACAGACCTAGAAGTGGTATTGCTCGGTCAAAGGATATGTATAGTTTTATAACCCTTTGGGCATAGTTCCAAATTACTCTCCAGAGTGGTTGCTAATCATACTTTTTAGTAGAATAGGGAAGCTAACTGGGAAAGAGTTCTTGGATAGTCCGTTCTAGACACTCTTCCCCTTCTGCACTTTAATCAAGAAGACCCTACTTAGCTTCTAACTAGCTTTGTGACTGTAGATTACACCCTTGTGCCTCAGTTTCCTTATCAGTAAAATGAAGAGATTGGATTAGATTTTTTAAAAGTTTCTCTCTAGCTCTAAATTTCCATGATTTATTTTCAGGATAATATTACAATATACCTTATGATCAGTATAGAGCAATTTCAGGGGAAATTTTCACCTTAAAACATTTCTCTCATCTGCTTGACAAAACCTTTCATTTCACAGTTATAAATAATATATATGAAATGTAAATATCTGAGGTAGTTGACTGAAATTCAAAATATTAGCAGTTATCAGGTGTAAATGATAAAACATTAGATTTTTTTTCTGTCTTAATGGGGATGACAAGGACTATAGAACATTCGGTAGGGGTAAAGTTTTAGACAGAAGGGAGAAAAGAGTACAGAATGCAGAAACCAGGAAACTGGAAGACCAGCTTAGCCAAATGTCAGCCCAAATAGAAGTTATACTTGAAATTATTTTTGCTTATGAATGTCTGCACATTGATCCAATTTAGCTGGAACATTACTGTTGAGCCACATAATTTAGAGCAACACTGCTTCACATGATGTATGAAGACTTTTGTTTTTTAACATGGCGGACTTCATTATAAAAGAGCTTCATTCCCAGAGGATTCGTTCATTGAGGAGATATCACTGTACACTTGCTTAAATTTATAACCCTTAAAACATTTAAATTTAAGGAAGAGTATCATGTTAGAACTATTGCAATTCCATATTATCCTTCTTTATTTTTATTTGTTATAGTGTCGTACTAAAACCAGTTACATTGTATTTAAAGAGATCACTGCCCTCATTTCTTATATTGCACCATTGTAATTACGTCATTCCCTAATTCTGATGTTCCACACAAGATTTAACTTCAAGATGAATTATCCAAAAGTAGTAACTGTTATCATGAATATTGAAAATAACCAAATATTTTTAATTCTTTACTTGGAATTCCAAGTAGGATGTTTTCTCTTCAGTCTTTCACAATCTTTTATCTATATTCCAAAATAAGTTGTAGCAAAATGGATTTTGGATGGATTTTAATGTCCTCATAATTTTATAAGGCAAGGTAAATAAAGTTTAATATGGTTTAAAGTTCTATTTGAACACATATAAAGTAAAATTTTCAGGTCCCAGTTTTGATACCTGGTGCTTGGACTTCATCAATCGCATTTTGTATGCAATATAAATTATTGTAATGAAGGAAGTATATGAATAAATGTCTTTCTCTTAGACATTTGGGGGCTAGTAGTTAAATTCTAATGATTTGAGCACAAAAATTGAACTTTTTTGGGCTAGGTATGCGTTGAAAGGTAGGGAGGTTGAGCTGAATTTTGAGCCAGAAGGAGAGCTTGAGTGAACCTTGAAAATTCAGCTTTCTCTAGTTTAATATTTAAGGTATTCATGCTCGTTAAATGCTACTACGGTGGTCACAACTAACCTGGTCCGTGTACCAAAGAAATTTGGCCTGAATGACCAGGAAAGTCTGAGCATTATGATCCAGTTGGACCATCCTATTGTATAATTACGAGTTACACTAATAATGAATATTTCAATGTGGGCATTTCTTCTACTGGTATAGATGATAAGTTTTTCATACCTTAGTAGCCAAGTGTTGTTAGACATTGTGGTCAAAAATAGTTTATCATCTGTTGGCTCACCTTTGGGGGATGATTTTTGTCTGGCCAGGTGTGGTATGGTGTTTGAATGAAAACCTGTTACTGGGACCATACTTAATGCCTTCCCACCATGGAAGGACCTGTGAGAGCTTATGACTGACTGACGTGCTCACAAATTGATGTATGAAAGTGATGCCTTCCTTTGTGTTTCCTTCTCCTTCCTGGCACTTTTTTTCCCCCTAATTCTTGAATAAAAGCTCTAATAAGGCTATTAGTTCCATTATAATATTTTATGTTGAGATATCTTTTTAAAATGAAATAAAACTCCTCAATCTTGACTACAGATCTTTTTCAGTTTTTCATAGCCTTCAGCTAAGGGTTTGGGGCTATACCAGGTTTTTCAGTTAACATGGGGTAATGGATATAGCACTGGCATTAGTTTGAAAACTGAGGTTCGAATGCCAGCATTGATGCTTAGTAGCATTGACTTTAGGCAAATCATATGGTTTCTTAGAGGCTTAGTTTTTTTAATCTGTAAAAATGGAGGTGATATTTACACCAGGTCTACACTATCACTATTCTGAGTCTCTGATTTTATTATCAATTATTCCTGTCTTTTTTTTTGTAAGTAGAAAGGAAAATACTCGTATCTATAGATGTCAAGTTGACAAGATTGTGTGACTATGACAGCAAAACTGGAGTGACTTGAGTCATAGGCTATTTTTATTCACTTTAGTCACCTGTAGAAAAGCTACTAGGGAATACCAAAATCTTTTTAAAAAGAAACCTGAAAATGTATAAATCAAGAAGAGAAGAGCCTCCTGCAACTTTTAATAATACCAGCTATGAGAAAACTGAAGATTATTTTAAAAAGATTCAGTTACTAGACATATTACTTTGAAGTCATTTGGTTCATAAAGTAGCCAGTGTAGAACTAGGGGCTCAGCATTATTTTGTTTAGTTGAATCTGTTTTCTAAGTTGTAACTTTAACAAGTAGAGAATATTTCCATTTCCCAGTCTCTATAGGTAGAAGAAATACAGCATCAGTAATAAGATAAAATTTGGGGGTTTTTTTCCCCCTAAGCCATAAACTGTGCAGACATCAGATTTTAACTTCCCTGTTTCCCCATAAAAATACAAAGGAAGTACGGTGAAGAAATTCAATATTTTGTGAATGTGTCACACAAATGCTAAATGTAATAAAGATGTATTGTTAGAGTATTGTTACATTGAGCTATTACTAGGAAAAATGAAAACATTTCTTCTGCTTCAAACAGTCTTATTTTTAATAGTGTTTATTTTGTTTGAATATTATTAATTTTTTACTCTTTTTTGGGGAGGTTGTTTTTTGGGGGTTTTTTGCCAGGCAGTCGGGATTAAGTGATTTGTCTAGGGTCATGTGGCTAGTGTCAAGTGTCTGAGGTCAGATTAGAACTCAGGCCCTCCTGACTCCAGGGCCAGTGCTTTGTCCATTGTGCTGCCTAGGTGCCCCAATGTAAAAGTGATTTAGTAAGAAAATATACATTGGATTGAATGACAAGTTGTTGCCGTCTGCTGATATAAATTTTTAGCCGAGAACAAAGGAAAATTACTAATTATTTCCTTCAGATAGTTGTGTGATCAAGGCTAAATCAGATTTAGACCATGTTTTTGTTGGTCATGTTGCTGAGAATCAATCTTAATCTTGAATATGCAGCAGATTAGTGTTTTCAGGGACTGTATGGTTTCATACTACAAATTAGCCATAGAATTTTCAATCTGACCTTATTTTCCTTTGGTTGTATAATCAGTGCAAAAGATTTTTCAGTTGTATTTTTCTACTTTTAAACCATAATCTGTCAAAACTCAGATGCGATTTTGTAAGTGTAAGTACAGTTTTTAAATGCTTTTGCTATAGAAAGATTAAATTTTATCAAGGCTGCTGTACATTAGTTTCTTGGATTATTTAATTACAGGAGAGTTTGGCAGTCTTCATTTTATCATTATCTGCTAAGTACATCTTAACTTTTTTTTTTACAATTAAAGATAGATGCATATTTTATGAATCTGAGGCTTTTAGAGGTTGTACCTGGCAGTTTTAAAGTGATCGTTTAAAGTAACCTAATTATACAGTTGGAAACCATACATTCAGCTTTTGTATGTGTGTGGGATGGGGGGAGGGGGTACTTGTCTTGAATTGTACAATTATTGCACTATGTAGCTTTTTTACTTACTGGCCACCTTTTACATGGTTTTAGTTTCCCGTGGTTTGCTAATGAAAGGAGACATGCATAACCTATGAATTTAAAGCATGTTTAATAATATAAAGTATTTCAGAAAACTATGAAGATGTACAATATTGGACATTTATTGGTATTTATGTTAAACTTAATGTTCCTTGAATTAGATTATTAACTTTTTGCATTAATGGATCTCATTGTTTTCTTGTTTCCTTTGAAAGGAAAATCAACTATATTATGATCCTTCTACTGGAATTTATTACTACTGTGATGTGGAAAGTGGTAGATACCAGTTTCATTCTCGAGTAGATTTGCAGCCCTACCAGACTCCCACCACACAACAAAATAAAGATAAAAAAGGGAAAAAGAAAAGGAAAGATCCAGATTGCTTTACAGTCAGTGAAGAAAAGGTATTTTTTTCTATATACAGTTATATAAAATATACATGATGTTATATAATTATGTAATATAATTGTTATATTTAAGCCTGAAATTGTAAAGAAATTTAAAAATCACTACCTATGTGTATTCTAATCATAACCTTGAGAATCTTATTAAAGCACGTAAAATTTTAATAGGGTAAATGTGGACTTGTTCACTAGATTCTGACTACTGAACTTCAAGGCTCAAATTAGATGCCACCTTCTCCATGAAATCTTCTATGACACCCTGAGGTAAAAGTGATCTCTCTCCTCAAATTGCCATAGAACATTGCTTGAGCTTCTCCTTTATACTCTCACACTCTCCTTTATATTATTGAAATTTGTGTATTTGCCCCTCCCATTAAATTATGTTCCTAGAAGGCATAGCCTGTGTTACATCTGTCTAAATAGCATAGTGCCTTATACATAGTAGGTGCTTAATGCGTTTGTTGTAATGAATTGAAATCTAAGAGATATTCCTTGAAGCTGCTATATTTAGGACAAATGGGCCTTGCCTTACGTAGCTGTTAGCAAATATGTCCTCTATAATGACAAAATGTTTGTACAGGCTAAAAATAGTAAGTTCAAGGAAAAATATATGGAGCTATGGTTAATTGATCTTTAATGACTAAAGGAGAGTTAAGGATGCATTCTCTTAACATTTGAAGATAATGTCATAAGGAGATACTACATGCACAAAGTTATACCAGCCTAAGTAATTTGAGAGGTGTACATTCTGTCCTAAAATTTTTCCCCTGTGATCAGCCCTGCTCAACCCAAGTTCCCAGTTTAAATCTTTTTTCTTCACTTCAGTTGTTCTATTATTCATTCACTGGTTGTCCCCCATTCTCTCTCTCTCGCCTCATCTTGAATTCCTGACTTCCTTCAAGTTTCATCTAAAGTCCCACTCTCTACAAGAAGCCTTTCCTAGTCCTCCTTAACCTTAACTTTTAGATTATCTCCAGTTTACCTTGAATCTATCTTGTTTGTACATATTTGCTTTCGTGTGGTCTCCATTGTTAGCCTGTAAGCTTCTTGTTCAGGGAAGAGTAAGTACCTCTGGTCTAAGGGCTGCCTCTCTTTGAATCCCCAAAACTTAGCATATGTCTGGCACATAGTAAGTGCTTAATAAATGATTGTTGACTTAAATTTATCACTGATAAGGGATAAGTATCAGTATTAGCTGCATTTATGATAACAAATTATTGATGAAGTTTTTCCACTATCTACTTTTGGAAAATAAAGGAAAAGAGAAGAGAAAAGCAGTGTGGTTTTAAAAGTTTCAGCCCAACTTATACATATTTAAAGTCATTATCCCATTGGTTTCCCAGTTTCTCCTGTCTTATGAAAGGCGTCAGGGATTGGGAACAAGCAGGTCAGTTCATGAACCCCTAAATTACAGTTCTCATCAATTTTCTTCCTCCTTCTGCATGTTAACACTAGGGCATTGCTTCCTTTGGGGAGTTTGGTTGTACCTTTCCCATTTTTTTTTTTTTTAAAGAATCAGTGTCTAAACTTAACCAAGAGTCTTTTTCTCTGGGTATAGATAATAGAGGATTTTAGTATTTCTTTCACAGTCTTTAGCTCCTCAACTTAGTCTTTGCAAATGCCCATCAGAAAGCCCTATTTATATCTACTTTTTTTTCCAGTTTCCATCCTTCACTTCTCAATGTATCACCATCTTTACTGGTACCTAGTATTGTGTACTGGTGGTACTTCTTTGCAGGTACTAATTACCAAACTCAAGGATCTCTCCAACTCAGGAGCTTCAGGTCTCTGTTTCAGCTCTGTTGGCTTACTCAGGCAGCTTTACCTAGCATGCTCTCTTTTAGTTTCACTTCTCTGTAAGGATATTAAGCTTACAGTTTAAATTTTTTCTGTCTAGGATTGAAGTTCCCATTTATTCTGTTGTTATAGAAATAATTGTACCATTTGCAATATACTTTCACCTGAAATACTATTTTCAAAAAACCAATTAGTGGTAATTAGGGAGGGCATACCTGGGTGTAAACCTTCACTTAATGCTATTGCCAGAGATAAAGAATGGCTGGGAATAATGTTCAATTTGACCTTGCTTGGCATGATGCCTTCAGAATTGCAGAAGGTTAGGCTAGACAGAGGCCTCACCCACCATCTTGTGCAGCTTTACCATTTCACAGATGATGAAATTAAGGCCCAAGAGGTAATATGACTTGCCCATGGTCCCATAGGTCAGATTCAGACCAAGGCATCTTCAGATATTATTATTTACTCTTTCTACCCCATTGTACTTCCTCTTGTGCTTACTCAGAGTTTGCCTCTAAAGGCAGCTGGTGGCTCATTGCATAGAATGCCGGATCTGGAGTCAGGAAAACCTGAGTTTAAATCCTGCCTATCTACGGAACTAACTTCACTATGTGATCCTATATGTGATAATATCTGTAAAGTACTTTGCACATCTTAAAGCACTACATAAATGCTAGCTATTATTGTCATCATCAAGAAAAGTCATGTTCTTGGGTGTCATGCCTTAAAACTTGGGAAATTAAGAAAAGCATCGAGAATAGTCAGGCTTTTTATCTTTCCTCAAACTCTTAAGTTGTTTATAGGCAGAAAGTGTGTATCTACAGTTTCTTATTCTGAAAACCAAAGAATGTATAGCTTCTGATATACTGAAACATAAGAAATGGAAGTGTGGGGGAGGAGGAATGGAGAGTTGGTGAATATAGTTGACTTCAGGACATATTTTAAGTAACTATTAGTCAAATGTATTAATCAAATAAGAAGCTTTAAAGTTTCTAAGGCAGTGTTTTCTTATCTTGATAAGCAAAATATGCTGATCCGTGATGAAAAAAAAATATGATTATGTATCATCAATGTAATCATGAGTGAATATTTTACCTGAAGGTTTGAGCCAAATGGAAACTACCTTGTAGTTTTGTGATTTTACTAATTTTTACTAATTTGCTAATTTTTAAGTTTTCCTTTTTTTTAAAAGTTTCTTTTAAAGGTAGAGTTTTGGGGGTTGACAGGAATAACAACAGTCAAAGAAGAATTCAAGGTAGCTGCGATGTAGTTAATTGAGATTTTAATTTATCATTTTTTATTTATAGGGCATGTCAGGTCTATTGAATTGTTCCACTTTGCTAGTAGAATACTAGCTAAAAATACTTGGACATGCTTAAACTTACTGGAGAAGATGTGGATTCCTTCATGTGGCATTTGTTTTGAACTGAAATGCATGTAGCTTTTTAACAAATCTGGTTAATTTTATTTTTTCAACTATTAAGCCTTTAATTGCCACCCAACCTCCCTGTCCTCCATTTAAAAACAAAAAACAAAAAATGTTTGTAATCTAAACATAGTTAATTTTTTAAAAAGTTCCCACACTGGTCATGTCCAACAATATGTGCCTCATTTTTTCATCATGAGTGCATCACCTCCCTTTCAGGAAGTGGGTAACATGCCTCTTCTTTGCTCTAGTTAATTATTTATGCTGATAGTTGTGGCAGAAAATGAAAGTTCCAGCAGGTGGGGCTATCACAACATAAAAAAGGCCTTTTCTTCTTTAAAAGTAGTATGCAAAGAGGATAAAATCCAAACTATCCTTTAGTTAGAACAATTTTTTAAAATTTTGTTCATGTTTCCTCCTTTTCTAATTTAGGTAGCTAAAATGTTTCAAGGAACAGCATAAGATTTTTGTTTCTAAGAGTTGATTTTTTGTTTGTTTTTTTTTAATGGAAAGTATTTTCCATATGGAAAAAAGAATTGTCTGGATAAGTGTTCAGTGAGGCAGCCTGGTATTGTGGATTGAAGGAAAATTTGGATTCAAGTACTTTGTCTGATCCATAACTGGTCATGTGACCCTGGGCAATTCATATAATTTCCTAGTACTTCAGGCAAGTCTTTGTGACTATAATTTGTAGAGCAATTACTAATCTCCTTTGGAAGAGACTTTTCTCAATGAGAGTTCCCTATATTGATTAAATGAAAAGTCTATTTCTCTACCACCTTCCTCTCCCTACCCCCCCAAAAAAACAAAACAAAAAACAAAGCAAAACCCTTCAACCATATTTAATCCCTGAGAATGAGCTGTGCTGAATAGTTTTCTTCATGGCTACAGGTTCAATCCTGTAAGAATCCAAACATTACTATAAATCTATTGGTATAGACATCTTAAAAATTTATCTGTTTCTTTGCATTTTTAAACTGAGTATTGATGAATTTAATCTTTTCTTTATAACAAAGAATGCTCATTATGACTAAGAATTAGAGTGTGTTGTAGAAAGAAGACTGCATTTGGAATCGGAGGAAGCCGAATTTGAAGTCTCAGTTCTTTTACTTACTACTAATATAATAATGGGCAAGTGCTTTTGTATTTTCTGAGCCTCAGTTTCCCCACTTTACAAAAAAAATAATAGTTGTACAACCTACCTCACAGAGTTGTGGGGGAAGCATTTTACAAACGTTAAAGCACTTTTTATAAACATTAAAGCATTTTATAAACATTAAAGAGTTATAGCAATGGTGTTTGCTATACTGTGACACTCTAAAATCTAGTGAAATCTGTAAGTTTGTTTTAATATTAAATGCTCATAACTACCCCCAAATTATCTTTGAAAGGATCATGGGGTAGTGGACAGGATGCTGGAGTCACAGTAATCCTTGGTTTAATTTAGATGTCGTCTTAGACACTTATTAGCAGAGTAACCTGAGTAAGTCACTTTACTTGTCTGGGCCTCAGTTTCTTTACATGTAAAATGAGGAGGTTGGACTCAGTAGCCTCTAAGATCCCTTCTAACTCCAAGCCCACAGCCTCATGATTCTTGTGTGGATTGTCTTCTATAAACACCTCATTCTTCTGTGGTCTGAAGGGTCAGATACAGCTGAAACGACTCGACACCAGTAAATGCCTGCTGTGTGAAAGGCACAGATCAGGTAATCCTTGTGAAAGATAGAGAGTTGTACCAAGAATGGAATCTACCCTCAAAGAACTCAAAAATTAATGGCAACTGTGAGAATAGTTAAAATTATCTGGAGAAGATGTTAGTACTTCCTCCCACCATACCGGTCCACACCCATCCAGCAAGATTTAATCCATGTAACAGCTGGGTGGCACAGTGAATAAAGCTCTGGCCTTGTAGTCAGATGTGGCCTCAGACACTTGACACTTACTGTGTGACCTTGGGCAAGTCACTTAACTGCCTCACCAAAAAAAAAAGAAAAAGAAAAAAAAGATTTAATCCAACAAGATTTAAAGCAAAGTCCATATGAGGACTAGCTATAGCTTTAAATAACAGAACAAAGTGCCAAGATAGTAGTAATTTTTTAAATTGTCTCTTTGGAGGTGGTATAGTTAATACAGCAAAGAAATCATACAAAACAGAAAAGCCAACTTTACTGGAATGAAGTACCAAGTGCCCTGATGAGTTAATAAAAGAGATTATACCTAGATATTCAGTGACACAATTTTTTCAAACTGACTCACAAGTATGCATTTGTAATCTCCTAAATTTGTCATTCTGTTACCAGTTAGAAAGTTGAATTGGCTTAATTTTAGTTTGTAAACTTTCAGAAATGCAGTATTAATGAGTGAAAGATTTCAGAAGTAAAAAAAAAAAACTGTAGGCCATTGAAATGTGATCTCTTGTGGTAAACAAGTACATTTAATATTTTATTGATTCTTTTTTGTCTTTACATCACTGTCATTTCCTTTTCTCAACCCCAAATTGAGGCCTACTTTGGACAAAAATATGTAATCAAAAACAACTAATACAACAACCTTGTCTGACATTGTATACAATATTTTTCCCTAGTTGTCCTTTGACTTTCTGCCTTTTATTATCTCTTCTTTAGGACAGACCTTGATGGATTTTTCCATGATCCTGAATTCAGTTTCCTTTTAGTGATCTTTTCATTTACATTGTTGTAGTTGTGTACCTTCTGCTTGTTTTGATCTATGTGAGTTCATAGAAATCTTTTATTATTGGAAATATATTCTATTCCATTCATAGACCATAATTTTTTCAAATAATCCCTACATTATTTATGCCCCCTTTTGTTTATAGTTCTTTGCTATCATAAAAACTGCTGGTGTGAATGTTTTGTTATATGCTGGATATTTGTTTCTAGCTTTGACTTCCTTAGGGTCTAGAAAGTCCAATAATGAAATTGCTAGATCAAAGAGGATATATAATTTGGTTACTTTTTTCTTGCATAACACCAAATTGAAGTCCAGAACAGTTGTATTACTTCACCGTTCCCCACCTAGGATCAGTGTACTTAGCTTCCCACACCCCCTCCAATATTGATTTTTCCTGTCTTTTTTCATCATTGCCAACCTCAAAGTTGTTTTCATTGGTGTTGCCTTACAATGTTAACTAATTAGTACTTTCTATAACTCAGCCACAAGGTGCTAGATGCTATAATTCAAAAACTTAACAAGTATTTATTGTATCAGTAATTTATAAGGGAGCAAGGAGGGCCTCAGGGGAAGGTCTTCATGAAGAATGTGATGCCTGAGTTAAGCTCTGAAAGAAGGGGAATGACATGTGGATCAATGGGTAAGAAAGTCCTGGGTATCAATCAGTGAGCATTTATTAAGTATGTAGTATTTGTCAGACACTGCTAGGCCCTTGAGGTACGAAGATAACAATGAAATAATCCTTGCCCTCATGGTGCTTATGTCCATCAGTAAACACAAATTGCTTACTACGTGCCAGTCGTTGTACTAAGTGCTGGGGATGCAGAAAGCGCAAAAGACAATCCCTGACCTTGAGGAGCTCACAGTCTAATGGAGGAGACAGCATGTAAACAACTATGTACAAACAAGCCATATCCAGGATAGATAGGAAATAACAGAGGAAAGTCACTAGAATTAAGAGGGTTTCAGAAAGGCTTTCTGTAGAGTAGGATTTTATTTGGGACTTTAAGGAAGCCAGGAGGTGGTGATGATTAAGGAGAACATTCTGTGTATGAGAGACAACCTGTAAAAATACCTGGAGCGGAAAGATGGAGTATTTTATTGAGGAACAGCAAGGAAGCCATGTCCCTGGATCAAAGAGTATGTGGAAGGGGCAGGAGGAGAAGCATAGGAAGACTGGAAGAGCTTTGAATGCCAAACAAGGGATTTTATCTTTGATTGTGGAAATGATAAAGAGAGCCACCAGAATTTATTGAGTAGAGGTTTTGACGTGGTTGGACCTACACTTCAGTTAAATCACTTTGACAGACAAATGGAGAGTAGACTGGAGCGGGGAGAGACTTCAGGCATGAGGTGATGAGGGCCTACACCAGCGTGAAGAGTTAAGGATGACACCTTAGTTGCAAGCCTAGGGGACTGAGAGAATGGTGGTGCCCTTGACAGTAATAGAGAAGTGTGGAAGAAGGGAGACTTTGGGGAGAAAGATAAGGAATTCAGTTTTAGATATGTAAATTTTAATATGTCTATAGAACATTATGTTGGAGATAAGAGTCTAGAGGTCAGCAGAAAGGTTAGGGCTGGATAAATTGAGAATCATCTGCATGGAGATGATTATTGATTCCAAGGAGGCTGATGAGATCACCAAATGAAGTAATTTAGAAGGAGAAGAGGGCAAAAGACAGAACCCTGTGGCACACCCACTGGTTATCAGGCGTGACCTGAATGATGATTCATCAAAGAAGTGGTCAGACATGAGAAGAGCCAGGAGAGAGTAGTATCCTGAAAATGTAGAGACATGATAGTATCAGGAGAATGGGGTGATTGACAATGTCAAAAGCTGTAGAGAGTTCAAGATTCATGAATAAAAAATCTTTGGATTTGGCAGTTAAAAGGATATTGGTAACTTTGGAGAGAGCAGTTTCTGTTGAATGATGAGGTCAGAAGCCAGACTGTAGAGAGTTGAGAAGACAGTCAGAGGAGAGGGAATTGGAAACTGTGAGTGTAGACAACTATTTCTATGAGTTTGAGAAAGGAAAAAGAGAGAGCTTGAGGGGGGATGGTAAGGTCTGGTGAATTTTTTTATGAGTTGGGGCTACTTGGGCTTTCTTTTAGGTAGCAGAGAAGAAACTAGCAGATAGGGAGACATGAGCATTAGAGAGAGTGGAAACAATTATGGGGGCAGTCTGCTAGAAGAGACAGGAGGGGATGGGATCAAGTGTACATATAGTGTGTTATCCTTGGCAAAGAGAAGGGTGACCTCTTCATCAGAGACTAGAGTGAAGCAGGAGATAATCATGGCTGGTGTCAAGGAGTTTTGAAAAGGAGAGCTCATGGTGAATGTTTCTGTTTTCTCAGGAAGGTCTGAAGTTGTGACCTTAACTGAGAAGGTTGGGAAGGGAGGAGGCATGGGGCGCATCATGAGGATAGAGTCGAAACATGTATGAAGTGTCTAGAAAAGAGGGCTTTGAGGAGTATATTCTTTCTTTGGTAAGCAATAGGGAGCCACTGGATCTTTTTTAATACTGATGTGATAGGGCAGTATGTTAATAAATATTTATTGGGAAGCAGTGTGAAGGATCTATTTAAGAGAGGCCCATTCAAAGGCTAATAGTCAAAAAAAGAAAGGGATGAACATATGAGGGTATTTGTAGTTGTATTAGAAAGGAAGGGACAGAGTAGGAAATACTGTGGTGGTGGTGGTGGTGGTGGGACAGACAGGACTTGACAGCTGATTGGATTTGGAGGACCAGGTTGAAGAAAGAGTCAAAGCTGAGTTAGATTATAAGCCTGAGCAAGTGGGAGGACAGCAGTGTCATTCATAAAAATAAAGAAGTTTGGGTGAGGGACAAATTTTTGGGAGACTTTGTAGTACGTTCAGTTTGGAACTTGTTCAGTTTGACATTCTAGTGGGGAGATAGAGATCTAACAACATGATACGGTGGAAGGAGCACTGGATTTCAAGTTAAAAGAACTGGTTTTGTATCCTGGCTTTGCCAATTTGTTACCATGGATAAATCCCCAGCTCTCTGGACATCACTTTCCTCCTATTGTAAAAATGAAGAGGTTGGATTCAATCTCTACAAAATGAGACTGTTGCTGTAGGGAGGTGTTAGGGTTATTTGCACAGAGGTGAAAATTGAAGTCACAGGAATGAATAAGATCTCTTCTCTCTCTGTGCTCTTTCCTTTAGTGAAGAGGGCCAAGGACATAACATTGGGGGACACCTAAGTTTAAGGAATAGGAAGAGGAAGAAAAGAAAACAAAGGACACAGAAGGAGTGGAGGTAGGAGAATTAAGATTACAGTGTTTTGGGATATGAGGAAGTCAGCAGGGTCCAGTGCTGCTGAAAAGTTAAGAAAAACTAATACAGAAAAAAGGTCATTAGATTGGATAATGAGGAGGCTACTCTGATGACCTTGTAGAGAGCAGTTTAAGGTGAGTTGGAGGAGGAAAGGCTTATTAGTGGAATTGATTACTGCATGGTTAATGAGTAAGTAGAGGCAGCAAGTGAAAACCACAAATGTATTTAAAACACCTTATACATCCAAATGTTTAGAAAATTTTCTCTCACGTAGGAGATTAATGCATGTGTCAGAAGGCAAGGAGCAATTGTGTGTGATTTTTAAAGAATCTTAATTTAAAATAATATACTTTTCTTATTTTAATTAAAATTAGTTTGTAGTTTTCAGCAGCAAAATGTGGATTAATATGAAGGGAAAACATTAAAGTAAATTGTTTAGTACCTTAAAAGGTAGGGTTTTGGTTGTAAATAAATATGCGAATCTGAGGATTGTTCACTAAGTAAGTTTGTAACTTTGATTACTGAATAATAATATCATTAGGCATATATGGGAATGCTATAAAGTGAATCAGCTCCACTTGTGCCTAGGGTTGACAGAATAGTTCAGTGGAAAGAGCAGTGGCCCAGAAATTAAGAGATCTGGGTCCCAGTTCTTACCTCTGATCTTCTTTTACGTATATGTTAGGACATAGGGTATATTCAGGGAAGACCAGTACTCTGGTGTGAGGGCTGCTGAGGCCTTTTCAGGGTTGCTTTCCACCTTTGATGTCTACCTGAGTCACAGAACTCTCATCTGTAGCATCTGCAGCAGCCACACCCTAGTAAATCATTCCAGCAGACAGGTAATTGAGGGATCTCAAAACCTTTGGTGAGTTGGTGAGTTCACGTGCTACTCCAAGCAAGTGAAGACTTCCCCGGGTGGAATGGAAAGATGAAAGCAATTTGTTCCAACAGCCGTGAAGGACGACAACTATCCAATTTTGGTGTTACTTTGGACAAGTCATTTCACCACTTTAGGCCTCAGTTACTAGGAAACATAGTTTAATAAAATGTTTTGACTGTTAGCTTCACTATACACACTATATACTGTTTATCAATTTTTCAGAGTATTAAAACTCAATGAAAAATACCACTATACCTGTACTGAATATATTTATTTTGGGCATTTCTGAAGGTGCATCAGGGTCTTACAGGGCTTTAAGGTCATCATCATTGTAGATAGCAGTTTTCATTGAACTGTAGCTGTGCTGAATTGCTAATTAATAGAAAGAAGTCTTTTATTAATAGAAAGCTACATAGACCAGCTTTTATTATATCAGTGAGAACTTTGATAGATCTGTGATTTCACCAATGGATTCTCCTTACACCATTGTATTGCAGCCTCCTGTGACATCTCACATGAGTCATGCTCACGTTTTTCCATATGTCTTTCATGGAGGATATACTCCTTCACTAATGGCCTCCCTTTTGTTGTTTGAGTATC
This sequence comes from Vombatus ursinus, assembly GCF_900497805.2. Lineage (NCBI taxonomy): Eukaryota > Metazoa > Chordata > Mammalia > Diprotodontia > Vombatidae > Vombatus > Vombatus ursinus. The sequence continues at coordinate 2,030,317 of NW_020954550.1, forward strand.
TCATGGATGCCATTGTACCACTTGTGTTGTCTCATTCTCACCATATGACTAGTTTACCTTCCTTTCTCGTCATCTCCTTGATAATGCAGTTTTTAAAGTTTACTATTGCCATTTGATTTTCATCAGTCATTTATGGAGATCCTCTCCCTTCCCAACTCTCAGAGTGCCTTCCCTTTTAACAAAGGAAAACATAAAAGCAAACCCATCTGATGCAGGGGCCATATCTGAGAGCATATGCAACATTCCACATTCATAGTACCCCCATCTTTTCAGTGAAAAACAGAAGACTTCTTTCCTTATTTCTCAAGAGCCAAAATTATCAGAGGTATATAGCAAGCAGCTTTGTAATGTTTATTTTTTCTCTCCATTACATTGTTGGAGTTGGGTATATCGTTTTCCTGGTTCTGCTTACTACATTCTATTTCAGTTCACGTGAGTCTTCATATCCTTTTTCCTGAATTCATTTAAGCTATAATAAATATTCCATTCCATTCATATAGCACGATTTGCTTAGCCATCCTAATATATGGGCACCTAACTTTGTTTCTACCTATTTGGTAACCAAAAAATGTGCTATGAATATTTTGGTATGTATGAAACATTTCTTTCTGTCTTTGACCTCTGTTGGGTAAATGTCCAACAGTGGGATGACCAGGTAAAAGGATGTGAACAAGTGGTAATGTTTTTTGACTTCTTCATGTCAGTTGCCTTACGTACTTCTTCCTGCTGTTTTTATACCTGCCATGCATGCATCTTTCCATTGTCATTTTGGTTGTTTCTCATTTTAATTTTTATAGTATTTTTATTATTTATAGCCATGTGATAACTCTAGGAGGCTATTTGTTGTAAACAGATAACCGTTTTGCAGAGATGAGGGGTTTGGGATCACTGAGAGCACTGATCCTTTCTCAAATATAATCCACCCTGATTTCTTCCTTCTATTCAATACCTCTTCACACAAGTCCTCAGATGGCTTATGGTTGTGTTGAAGTGAAAACTGGCAGTTTCTATCATCCAGGAAAGGCTTTAAGTACAGTCCCAACAACAGACAGCATTCTGAGGAACAGCCTAGTTCTGTGCAGAGATAATCACTCATCATAAATAGACTGATCACTAGGTGAACAATTTTTTTCAATCATAGCAACACATAAAACAAAGAAAAATAGTCCTGTGCAGTACCTTTTTATGGGGAAGGTGACAAAACAGAGTAAAAAGGGTACTAAGAATCACACAATTTCTACATCATTCATATAAAGGTTACCTAACTCTTGTTACTCTAAATGTTAGATCCTTGTCCAGTTAACACTGAGTGAAGATGATACTTGGAGAAAATAAATCATTTCATTATTGACATTTTTCTGTAAATGAAACTAGACAACAGAAGGAAGTTAGAACTATAATGATTCATAGGTTCTCTTTGGAGAGGGAAATAAAGGATTTGGCAGGGTTGGATTAATTGTTTATCCCAAGGCAACAAGAAACATCATTTCTTGGGATGCTTGGTTTTCTCACATAACAGTGCTCATGATAAGCATTTGCAAAACAAAAAAAAAACAAAACTCTAAATTATTTAAAGCTTATGTGCCAGTATCTGTTGGAAAGGATAGGGAAGTAGAAAAATTCTACAAAGAATTCAATATGATCCTGAAATTTAAGTCAGGGGATCGAAGGACTACCATGCTGCCTAAGCAGGAAACAAACTGGTTTGGGTCAGAAATGCAACAATTCAAAACTTTAATTTGTGCTGATCAGCCATGGGGTCAACTCATGAATAGCCACTATACCTTCAGGCTGGACAAGATAGGGAGACGCTGTCAATAATAATAGTCAGTAGTTGATAAACATTAAGTGTCTGCTATGTGCCAGGCACTGTGCTAAGCCCTAGAGATACAAAGAAAGGCATAAGTCAGTCCCTGCCCACAAGAAGCTCACAGTCCAAGGGGGGGGACAACACATAAAAATAAGCTGAAAGGCAGGGGGCAGGGTGGTAGCTGGCACTAAGGCACAATGACAGTTTTGTAGTTAATTCCATTTTGCAGAATGATTAGTATCTGGAGATGAAGTCCAGGAAAGCCACCAGGTGGGAAATGATACGAATTTCTCAGCTGCCAGATGTTTACTCCTCCCTCTAAAACCAGAGGAAGAAAAAGACCTCACAGGCAGGTGTGGTGCTGAGGAGGAGTGAGTTTGAGAGTTGATTTCTTGTAGAATGATGGGTTTCTGGAGATGATGTATTCTAAGTAGCCAGGTGGGAAATTAATAATAAGCAAAACAGTAAGAACATCAGCAAAGTTGAAGGTACAGAATAAATGCACAGAAATCATCAACATTTCTTTATTTTATCATCAACAAAACAAAACAGGAAGAGGTTTTTTTTTTAAGTTCCATGTAAAATAACTACAGGATGTATAAACTACCTGGGAGTCTAGCTACCAAGACACACACAGGAACTGTATGAATACAACTTACTATTTGACAAAAATGGCTGGGAAAACTGGACTGTAGTTTGACAGAAATTTGGTTTAGACCAGCATTTCACATTGCATACCAAGATAAACGCCCAATGGGTAAGTGATTAAAATATAGAATATCACATCATAAATAGAGAATAGACAATTTTTGACAAAATGGATAAATTTGATTACATAAAATGAAAAAGTTTTTGTACAAACAAAACCATTGTAACTAAAATTAGAAAGAAAATAACTGGAGAAAAAAATTTTTGCAACAGGTTACTCAGATAAAGGTCTCATTTCCAAGAGAGATAAGGAACTCATTCAAATTCATAAGAACACAAGGCATTCCATAATTGATAATTTTGGTCAAAGGATATGAAGTTAGTTTTCAAAGAAAAAAACCATGTTACCAATAACCATAGGAAATAATGCTCCACATCACTAATAATTAAAGAAATGCAAATTAAAGCAACTCTGAGATTGTACCTCAAACCAATCAGATTGGAAAAAGTAAAAAGGAAAAGACAAATATTGATGGGGCTATGGAAAATAAGCATATTAATGAATTATTGGTAGAGCTGTAACTAGGTCTAACCATTCTGGAAGCAGTTTGAAAGCATTGGCCAAAAGTCACTAAACTGTACATATCTTTTACGCAGGAATACCACTACTAGGCTTATATTGTAGAGAACAAAAAGAGTAAGGATCCATATATACTAAAGTTTTTATAGCAGCTCTTTTCATAGTGGCAAAGATCTGGAAATGAGGTGCCCATCAATTGAGGAATGACTGGACAAATTCTGGTATTCATTTCCCACCAGCTGCACTAATGTTTTTCTACTTCACCATCATTATGGCCACCACCCCCTTCTTCCCTAGAAAAGCTCATCAGTAGGAATCTCACTGTCATGGAGGTTTCATTAGCTTTGATACTCATACCTCATCAGGACCCTCAGTTGTGTCTGACTGGAGGGCTGGAGAGAGAAGCAAAAAGAGTCCTTCCAAAGCTCCCTTTAAAGAGGGCTCAGAAGCCCTGGCAACATTTCCCACCAACTGCAATGCTTGTTTTTGCCTGCCATAATTATGCCTGTGCTGGATGTCATCTCTCACCCCTCCCTTTTCAGCTTCCTTTTGTGAGTTACCTTCCCCTATTTGATTTTAAACTCCTTAAGGGCAGGAACTGTCTTTTTCTTATTTGTGTTCCCAGCACTTGGCACAGTGCCTACCACATAGTAAGTTTATTCAGTTGGAGAGACAAGGTCAGACCTATACAGTCACTTTAGCAGTTGTATGGAGCACAGTTTAGAGAAGGGAGAGTCCTAGAGGCACAAAGACCAGTTAGAAGCCTATTGTCGGTAGTCCAGAGAAGGGCCTGAACTTGAGTGTTGGCTGTGAAAATAGAGCAAAGAAATGTGTGAGATGCAGAGATGACGAGTTTTGGCAAATGACTGGATAAATGGTGTGAGGAAAAATGAAGAATCAAAGATGGCATGTAGTGAGAACCTACATGACCAGAAAAATGGTGGTGCCGTTGGCAATAATCAGGAAATTTAGAAGAGAGAAGGGCTTTTGATGAAAATAATGTACATTGGCACCTTGATACAGTTCACCCATGCCTACTCATCCTATGTAATTCATTGTGTTCCAGCACAAGGAAAGGGGAGAGAGGCAGGACTCCTTCTCATTCTTCACTATCCCCAAGCACAAAGTCTACCCTCTGGGTATAGTGGGATGGGAGTATAGAGCTGCTTCTGGGAGTACCTGGGAGCCCTGCAGGTTAGACTCCTTACTCAGAATAGGGAATGCCGGAAACTTGCAGAGCAGGAGGTGTGGTTGTGTTGGAGACAAGCCCCATCACTGGGTAGGTCTCCAGGGCAGGATGTAACCCCTTCTTCCCACTCAACAATTGTTTGATCACATACCCTTCTAGAGTCAGCCCATCTTCCCCCCACCCCAGGATAAGGCCATAGGCTCCACTTTGGAGATTGCTGCTTTAGACATTCCAAACTCAGCATGCCCAGAAGGGAACTCATCTTCTTCCAAACTCACCCCTCCTGATAGGGATGAGTAGTGGAAGAAGACAAAGCTAGGAAAATGCTGTTGGTGCCCCCTAAATATTCTGCCCTGCTGATACCTCAGAGAGATCAAAGAAATAAAAAAGACCCATATGTACAAAAATGTATTTTACAGTGACTCTTTTTTGTGGTGTCAAAGAAGTGGGAACCAAATAGATTGTGATATGTGAATATAATGAACTGTTCTTGTACAGTAACAAATGATAAAGAGGATGGTTTCAATAAAATCTGGAAAAACTCATATGAACTAATGCAGAGTGAGCAAAATAAGAACTATTTTCCAAACTAAATACAAATGAATCTATTACTTCTTTTGTATTGTTGCCTCTTAATATTAAACATAAATCAAAATTGGCTATATTTGAGATAAATCCAAAATGAAAATACCAAAATGGGGCGGGGGATTAGTTTAAGTTGAAAAGTTCATTCCCTGATAAATGTGTAACTACCATTAAACTTTTTGTTCCATTTTAAAGAGTTTGGGTTATAAGAGTGTATGTTGCTGTTATATTGAATCTATGATGTATTTTTTAAAAAAGTAGATCTTCTAAAAATTATTATTTCAAAATAAAATATCCTACTTCCAAAATAAAATGACCTACTTCCAGTCAAAAGCATTCCTGTTGACTTAGCATTCCATTTAAACTTTGCAACATTATAATTTGCATGGTAGCTGGTAAAGAAGCAGGCAAAGTGGGAACAATATTATGGTGTATTTGGTTGAAACATCTAAGGCAATAGTTTATTCACTTCATGAAAGTTAATTTAACTGAAGTTTGTGCTTAATCTTTTCTTATAAAAATTTTACCATTTTATTTCCAGGAAAATTTAAGTTTCTTTTAGTAAGCAAGGTTAAAATTATTCATATCACAATTCTCATAGGTTTTCTAACTCCAGCAGTTTAATCATAGACTTAAGTTTTTCAAAGTCCTAGTATTTGTCACAAGCTTGGTTACATTTTTTTTTTCCATATCTATAGTATGAGGGTAATAAGTTTTTCTTTGCAGGGCTTTTGTGAGGATTGGGGACATAAAAATCCCTTGGACTTTGTGAAACTGATTAAGTGTACTGAATTTACCCCCAAAAAATTATTCATCATGGATTTTCAAAAAAGATAAAATAGCAAAAATTTCCTTGTCGTTGTATGGCATTGTAACTGTGTACATTTAAATGAAAATAAGGTTTTGTATCATTTTCTTATTTTCATGCTTCTGCATGAAAACATTTGCTTTGAGTTTTGTGTATGTTTTTAAAATGAGGTAGTTAAAGGCAAAAGTATGTGAATTCTATGGCAACATTACAAGTATAAATCACAAACTGTAAGAGTGGAAGCTGACCTATAGGAGTTAAACTAATCTCATTGATCATATAGAATATTTATCTTGTCAGGCAAATATTTTATCTAGGCAGTTCACCTTTGATATGTTTTATAGATTTAATCTGGTGAATAGAGAGGTTAATTCATCTTTTGAGGGATCCTTTAACTCTCTACTACCTAACATACGAAAAGGGAAAAGAGCTAGACCTGTTTTCAATAGTTTAGGTTCAAGGTAAGTTGTCTACTGATGCAGGTTGGCACTTTTCTCAGCAACTTAGTAGTTTTAAAGCAGGGGTCTGAATCGTAGAGCAGGGGTTCTTAACCTTTTTTTTTTTCATCATAGACCCCATTGTCAATCTGGTGACTCTTGTGGGCCCCTTCTCAAAATATTATTTTTAAATACATAAAATATATAAGATTACAAAGGAAATCAGTTATATCAAATTATTTTTCTTAAATATGTTTACAGACCCCAGGTTAAGAACCCCTACACTTAAGTACCTTGCCTATAGCCAGTATTTAGGACTTGAATCCAAGTCTTCCTGGCTTCAAGGCCATCTCTCTACCCAGTATGTTGTGCTACATCTCTGGTTAATAACTATTATTACATTAAAGTTAGTAACTTTCTATTACTATAGAAAGCCAAAACCAAACTTTACTAAGTAGTCTTCTAGTGTTATGAAAATTAACACACCTTCAGAGCAAATGTGTCAGTAACTTAGCAAAACCCAGAAATATCAATACTACCCAGCTAACTCAGGGAGTGTATTTGATCCATATACAGAAAGAGCAGAAGATTCATTATCCTTCAAATTCAGTTTACTAGTGAACATTGTAGCCTTTATGCTCTATTGCATTTTGACATTAATGTTATAGAGATAGGATAAGTACTAGGAGGTTCTTTGTTGAAAAGTGAGCTACTATTACTAAAATGCTAGAAATATAAATTAGTTATTACTAGTTATATGAGTTCACAGTGTTTTCCCAGGACAGTTGCATTTTCTCTATCATAATTTCAGCTCTTTACTTGTTAATAAAGTATTCTTTTTTTTAACCACAGGATTTGGATATTGAAGAACATAAAGCATCAAATAGTTTGAATTGTCTTACCACCAATGTCGAACATATAAGCTGTGTTGAAAGAGAAGAATCCACAAATGTGAAAAAGAAAGTCAAAATAGATAATCATAATAAAAATAGTCCATTGAAGTTTGCTGATACAGATAGCAAAGAAAATGTAGACTCACATCTTAATGTGAATGTCTATGATTTGGCTTTATTTAAAGAAGACAAAATAGTAGAGACTGACAGTGAGCCAGAAGAAGGTGAAATTACAGACTCTCAGACTGAGTACAGCAGTGATGTAACTAGTGAAGACAATCTTACTTCAGCAGACACTGAAGACGAAGGTGAGTTAATGGCCTTTTCATGTAACTAATTTAAACAATTTTCTAAAAAACTAATAATTGTAAAGGAACAAACTGGAAAAAGAACTTATAACTCAAATGGCATACCTGCAGAAAAATGGTTTTAAAATATCAGCATAGTTTTTTAATGTCTATTCTAATCTAAACATAGTTAATGATGTATGTTTTTTCATTCATTTATTTTTTAAGGGGTGGTTAGGAATAACTTAAATACTTCTAAAAATATGTGATTTGCTCATTGTGGAGACTGATGCAGATTATAGTACCTACAGACCTTAATGTTAAGTTGGTAACTATATCTTTAGTTATTAAGTAAGCATTTAATAAGCACCTACTATGTGCCAAGCTCTCTGGTAGCACTGAGAATATGAAATAAGACAGTCCCTGCCCTCAAGAAGCTCACAAACTAATAGAAGAGACAACATGCAAACAAGAACGATATGTACAAGATAAATAGGAAATGATCAACAGAAGGAAGGCACTTGAATTAACAGAGGTTGGGACAGATTTCCTGTTGAAGGGGAGGAGATTGTGACTTCAAGGAAGCCAGGAGGCAGCAGTGAATTGCTATGGCTAAACCAGGTGATCACCTGGTGGGAAATCCTCTGGTAGCAAAGAAGGAAGGAAACAAGCATTTATTAAGCACCTTCTTTGTGCCAGGCACTGTGCTAAGGGATTTACAAATATTATCTCATTTGATCCTCACAACCCTGTTGAGATGGGTGCTATTATTGTCCCCTTTTTACAGTTGAGGAGAAAGACAAACAGAGGTTAAGTGACTTGCCCAGGGTCACACAGCTATTAAATTGTCGTCAGCCAGATTCAAGGTTTTCTTGAGTGCTATGTCCACTGTGCCACCTACTTTCCTCATAACAACCTTACGAATATCATTCTCCCTGTTTTACAGATAGGAAACTAAGGCTCTTAGAAACTGAGTTATTTGCTGAAGGTCACACTGACATAGTCAGTGCCCAGCCTCTCTCTGAAGCAAAAACTCTCTCATCTAGTCTTAGAGTCATCTGTAACCTTGAATATGCTCACTTCACTTGCTCACATTGTAAAATAAATTGGTTTTGAAAATACAGTACCAAAAATTATATGCTAAAAATCCTTTGTTATTTTCTTTTGTTTTTACAACAGATGTCAAGGCACTGAAAGTATGAAAAATGATTTAAGTGTTTTCTGTTTTCTTTTATAAAGGATGAATTATTTTATAAGCTTAAATATTTAAAATAATATGATAAAATGTATGCTTGGAATTTTTTCAAGCCTCAAGTCTAAAAAGAAATAATTTCATGCTATTGAAAAATTTATTAATTAATCTCATTCCCTTTAAACTAATAATTACCCTCTATTTTTTCTTTCTTTTTGTTCTGGGTTACAGAGGAAGAAAAAATTTGGCCTCCATGTATTAGAGTCATTGTTATTAGATCACCAGTACTGCAGACAGGTTCACTTTTTATTATCACAGCTGTAAATCCAGCTACGATTGGAAGGTAAAATATCTTAATATCTCTCATCATATTATATTAGAGAATATTAAAATTATGTTCATATGTTCATGCTTAATTGTCTGTATATGGGTTATCCAAGATAAACTTATTATCAAGGCTGTTTGATCTTAGCATTTTCATGAACTGCTTAATGCTTTTCCAGTTTATGCTGATATATGTACACAAATTCTAACTGAATTTAAATATTGTTCTAAGTAAAACATAGGTGGGTCAATCAGCAGTGTGTGTGCATATACATATATACACACACACACATATATTACACATAAACACACTAAGCATTCTATATAAATTTCTTTTGGAAACTTGTTTTTAATTTAGTTATAGAGCTTTACTAATGTGGATAGTCTGGAAATTACTATGTGACTGAATGAAAGAAATGAAATTTGGTACCGTAGGATTGTCATTATACAACATTGTAGGTTGCCAAATATATAAAAGTAATTACAGTTCACTTATTGAACTCTGAAAGTGCCTCAGGCAACTGTTTTGACACATCTTAAATTTCAAGTGCTTAGGGTGGAGGGATAGGAATAGGTCAGAACGCAGTGGACTTGGTCCTGTATCAGATGAAAAATTTACTTAATTGCTTGAGGCTTCATTAAGGACTAGTTTTTGCCTCTATGATAAAATGCCCCTTTGTTTGGTTTTTTAAAGCTCTTCACAATCCAGCTGTAGACTGCCTGGTCAAGTTCATTGTACATCACTCTTTTTACACGTGCTGTGTTCCAGCCAAACTTCACCACTTCTTGTCTGGCATTCATAAAATCATTTCCTGTCTCTGTGGCTTTTCACGGGCTGTCTTCTGTGCTGGAATGTGTTCCTCCTCCCTTTCGCTTTTTAGAATCCATGTTGCCACCTTCTACAGCAAGCCTGTCCTCAATTCTCCCAGTTGCAAGTGCCATTCCTCCTTCCCCCATTCCTTCTTGAGGACAGGGAGTGTTTTGTTTTTGTCTTTGAAGCACAGGACCTAGTAAGATGCCTGAGCCATAGTAGGCAACTAATAAATGCTTATTGTTTGGCTGAGTAAATTAGAAGAGGTAATGTGCTACTATAAAAAGTATTCTAGTAGGCTGAAAAATTCAAGCATTTTCAGAAAGGCACTAGTCACTTCTTAGTAGTAAAATCAGACTTAGTCTTTTCTCAAAGTATATTATTTATGTAGTTTTTAGGTTTAGAAAATGACAGCATAAATGGTTCCCTCTTTTTCATTATATTTAATTTATATGCAAATTGCTTTCATAAATTTGTACAAAACCACAAGACCTATAGCGATAAGTAAGCACTCAGGCCTTTTGATACAGACCTTATCCAAGTGGCTATGTAACTGGAGGGGATTTCCTAGTTAATCAAGTAGACTCACCCTTTACAGGTGTTTGACCTGCCATGGGTTAGCCCGGTTTTGGTTCTTATATAGTGGAGACCTGAGAAGTCTTAAAGCCAGTGCCCAAGGGAATATACAAATCTGTACTTAAAAGTTATTCAGAAAGCAATTTAAGGAAAAAATTAGTATTTGGTAAACTCTTGTTTGCATGATTGCTTCTGTAGTTATAGTATTTACTTGAAAAAAAAGGCACTAAATTTAAAATAAATGCCCTCTTTCATTTTTCATAGCATAGGAAAAAAATGTACACTATGTATATGATCTAGGTAAAAGACAGACTTTGAAAAGTTTTTATAATTGGGAAAATGAACTTAACATTCACAGCTCTTTCATTCCTTAGACTCTGGGCCCAATAAGAGGACCAAAGAAATGAAGTTGCCAGGTCATAGCTATTGAATAATAACCTTTTCTTGATGTAAACTGTAAAGAACAGGAGAGAGAGCATGCAGAACCAAAGATTAACACTTTATTTTTTAGTTTTCATGATGATATACCCCAAGGGTCACAGTCTTAGGAGAGAAGCAAAGAGTTTACTGTCAGAGAATTCTCTCAACCTCTTTGAAAAGGCGCATATGGCGTGCTAATTGACTAGGTACTCTAAGCAGACTTGAAAGATTATAAAAAACAAATCTGTACCACAGAAATCTGAATTTGCTAACCAATGAGAGCAAATTCCTTAGCATGCTAATAAATCTCTCTACTTTGTATTTGGCCTCCTATCTTTGATTCAGTCATTGGATACCTTCTAATGATATGTCTTCCTTTAGGGATTGAGAGAATTCTCCAACAATTCATACTGTAGGAATGCATTACAACAAAAATGAAGTATGACAATACCTTTTATTGTTTACATGCACTTTTAATATCCTAAACTAGACAAACCCTTCCCAGCCATTCTCCTAATCTATCTTGACTTCACATTTTTTGTATCTATAGTTTGTACTCTCAGTCTCAAAATGGACACATGTAGAGAGAACACTAGAGTTTTCTTCTAACAGTTTCCAGAGGCTTGGGGACTTTATTCCTTTAATTTCTTTACTTTTTAAGAACTAATTTCTGGCATCAGTGCAGTCTCCTTTTCCTTCCAGCTGCAGCTCATAGCTAACTGGATCCACTGTGCTCAGCAGGAAGAATGAGCTTTGATCACATATAGGATAGTTTCATATTTTCATTGGGAAGGATAATCTAGCTTATTCTTATTTCAGATTTTATACAATGACTCAATCTTAAATGCTCTCAAACAGTAGAATTCACCATTGTACATGTGATAAAAATAAGGATTTATTCAGTAGGCCTGGGAAAGTTCATGCAAAGTTGGTACAAAGATAAGGTTTCACAGATTTAGCTTTATTATATGCTCACTGGTTGCTGATTATTTTGGGTTAGATGAACCAAAGAATAAAAAGTAATTTTCATTACTTTATATTAGTCACCTTTACTTTGACAGGAAATTCAGAATAGGGTTAAAGATATATAATCTATACTAGGTTTTTTCTCAAGATTGGGAAGACTGCTTTTAAAATATTAACAATTCCTCAAAATTCCAGTGTCATTCTATAAATGGTATAGTTATATATGGCTGAGAAATTATTGTATTTAACTTTCCAGAGAGAAAGACATGGAACATACACTCCGAATTCCTGAAGTTGGTGTCAGTAAGGTAAATTTTAACTGAAAAAAATACTCCTTTCCCTATGTCTTAAAGCAAAGTTAAGCTTTTCTTATTTGAGCTCCAAGCCTTTTTGTTTTGTTTTGTTTTTATGACTAATTACTAATAGAACATTTGTGGTTGGGTGTGGGGTTTTGCTTTGTTTTGTTTTTCATTTTGCTGAAAAACTATTTTGTTCTAATGAAAGTAGCAACATTTTTCTATTAAGGTATGTGATAAAATAAAGTCCTTTTAACCACAAGATGAATGAACTCTACCTGTTGTCTTTTTCTTTAATTTAAAGCAGAGTGAGGCAACCCGAGCACTCACCTTAATTTCATCCAGGTCCCTAAGTCACTGGTTTTGTAGCAGAAGAAAAATTTTTCTGGCTAATGCACTGCTGTCACTTCCTCTGAAGGAAGATTTTAAGATAAAGAGTGAAAAGCTGGGATAAATAGCCAGTGAGCTAATAAGAATTTCACAGGGAAGTAATAAGAGACAGGAATACACCAAAGTTCAAGATATTTACACTTTAGAAGCTTCTGAGTCTACCTCTCAATCCTTTATTTCTTTCATCCTTTCTTTCTGTGTTTATCGTGTCTTCCTCTCATTTATTTTTCTCTCTCTTCCTCTTTTGCCTTTCTCTTTTCCCCCTTTTATCTTTCTTCCTATTTCCTCCTCAACCATATCAAGGGAAAAAAAATATGAAATTGAAGTATCTGTATTGTGTGTGTATGTGTAAACACATATATATGTAAAATAGTTTTCCTTTTGTTAATTTTAATGAGCTTAATCTTCTGTCTTCTCCCTCTCATCCCCTAAATGAAACCACACACACTCTGGAATGCACTGAATTACTATAATGCTTCAATATTTCCAGTCACACTAAAATGTGACTTCTTTGAAAGGAAAAAAAAATATTCAGGCATACTTGAAAAAATAATATATATTATAGGTCTGATGCAGACTTTATATTTATTAGTCAGATTGGGAAAGAAAGTACAGCATGTATTTGCACCAGCAGAGTAAGTTGCTTTTTATTCATTGTGGTCCAAATTTTTAAAAAAATTTAGATGTTAGTCTAAAGTAGATAAATCTAGTGGTATCTTATATTTAAAATTAGCATGTTCAAAGACATAGAGCAGAGTATTAATGGTCTGAGACAACATCATTTCACAGAGGTCACAGTCACTAAATAGAATTTTTTTATTTCCTTTATTTTTCAAGTTTCATGCAGAAATTTACTTTGACCATGAGTTACAAAGTTATGTTCTTGTGGATCAAGGCAGTCAAAATGGTACAATTGTTAATGGAAAGCAGATTCTTCAGGTGAGTGTTTTTATATAAGTTAATCAAACACCTACATATATTGTTTTATAGCTTTAAAAAACTAAAACTCATAACTCTCTCTGAAAGCTATAAAATTTGTAGACTATCTTGTTCCTCAGCTCAAAATTCCTCATAGGCTCCATTTTTTTTTTTACCAGTTAAAATTCATAGTCCTTTACCCAACTTCGAATGCAGTCTGGCACCACTTTTTTCCCCTCAGATTTATCTCATATGCTGTTCCATGGTGAAGCTAGACTATTCTGTCCCATGAATGTGTCCTTACCCTTCTGTTCCTGGATACTCTTCCCACCCATCCTGGAAAGACCAAGTCAGAGTCATTTCATCCAGGCAGCTTTTTCTGATCCCTTTCTATCAGTAACTTTCCCCCCAGAAATCACAGGTCCAGACCCTACCCCAACACTACCACCCTCCCAAAAAAGTTCATTTTAATTATCAATTTATATATCTCATCTCCTCCTATTAGAATGCAGTGTCCACGAGGGCAGATAAATTGTTTTATCTAAACTTCATCTCTTCCATACCACTTAGTACAGTGTTTTGAACATACTCAATAAATGAGTGCTTAATAAATGTTTGGTGAATTGAGATGACTGTATCAGTGGAAAGAGGGCTGGATTTGTGTGTCAGAGGAACTGTTTTCTAATCTTGACTCTGCCACTTGTTATCTGTATGGCTTTGGGTCATTTCACTTCAATGAGTCTCAGTTTCTTCATCTACAAAATGAAGGGGTCGGACTGGACAACCTCCATGCTTCCTTCCAGCTGTGAGATCTGTGATTATGACCAGGGTTCAAGGCTTGTCTCCACACGTGGCCTGGGGAAAGTCACTTAAGTGTCCAGTGACCCAAACAGCTTGCTAAGACTCTCAGTAGCAGAATAGTTGCCAGTATATGTTGGTCGAGGGAATTTCCTTTGCTAGTAAAATCATAGGTCTGAACCAGTAAATAAATGTGTATTATAAAATTTGATACAGGTCATTTATTCAGTAGTGAAGTGCAAATCTTTTATGTACATATATGGAAGCTATTACCACAGTTCTAGGTTCAATCATTGATTTCTCTCCACAAAGGTAAAATATTTTGTGACTAGTCTGTTATCAGGGAAAAAACCTTAGAAATCAACTTCATATGCCCCTCCCAGCCACTACTTGTGTCATTAGACTTATGATAAATTTAGTTTTCCTCCTTACATATAATTAGATCTGAAAATATTCCTTACAACAAACTTCAAGACCTCCAGACTTTGGGGTTAAAATGCATATTGTTAAAGAAAATACATTGATTGCCAGGAGTAATGTTTTTATTCTAGGAGGACCCATATTGCTTTAGAGCAGTGGTGTCAAACTCAAGAGAAATAATTCCTGTGTGCAGCATATTGACTTAGAAAACCACTAATTAGTATTATCTATGTGTATTGTATTTTTATTTATTTTGTTAAACATTTCTCAGGTACATTTTAATCTGGTTCTAGTTGATGAAGAGTTTGACACCTTTGCTTTAGATTAACAAGCAAAAAGATATGCTTTGAGCTCAAGAACAAGAATGTAGGCCTGTTGTATGAACCTCCCCAGCTGCTGACCTCTTCCTCATTCTGACCTCTTTCTATGGGATAGTAGTTTGTTGTACTAGATAGTTTGAGAAAGGGAATAAGCATTTGTATGGCACCTACTCTGTGTCAGGTACCATGTTATTTTCTCTCATCTGATCCTTACAACAACCCTGTAAGGTAGGTGCTACTACCCATTTTACAGTTGAGGAAACTGAGACAAAGAACAGTTAAGTGATTTGCCCAGGACTCACAGCCAGTAAATGTCTGAGGCCAGTTTTGAACTCAGACCTTCCTTTCTTCAGGCCCAGTGCTCTACCCACTGTGCCAGCAGTTCTTTGAGTTTGGATATTTAATTGGTATGTCTGATGGGGTTAGAAGAAATGTTTTAAATAAGAAGAAATGAAGATTGTGAAAGGAAATTGCTATTTGATGGTAAAATTTTTTAAAGCATAAAAAGCTCAATTCAAGTAATACATCATGGTCCTAGGTAGTAATTATGTGAATGGGGATAGAGAAGACATTTGTTGCCCTGAATTTTTATATAAAATTCATTATATCCATGTCAAGAAGACTGGGTTACTCTTGTGTAGATGGTAACACCTGGCATAACCTCTATTATGGTATTTGTTGTCCTTAACTTTACTTGTAGAAGTAAAAATCAGCCATGTATGTGATCATCTTGGACTTTATTTTACATATTTCTTCTATAGCCCAAAACAAAATGTGAACCTTATGTACTACAACATGGAGATGAAGTGAAAATTGGAGAAACTGTGCTGTCCTTTCACATTCATCCAGGTAGTGATACTTGTGATGGTTGTGAACCAGGGCAAGTTCGAGCCCACCTTCGCCTCGATAAGAAAGATGAATCTTCTGGTAGGTAAAATTTATCATTTTATGTGATTTTGATAACTTTCTTTTTAAATTTTAATCTTTAAATATAAAATCTCCATTTTCTGGAACTAGACACTAGCTTTCAAATGAAGTTTTTCCATTTTAAGCATATATACTAGTGATGGATCCAGTACCCTGATCTTTGTATATGAGGGATAGCTTATGAGTAATTGCTAATAAGTATTTAATGAACAAAGTGTATTTTAGGAATAGGTTTATTGAGCAGGGTATATTTCAGTGACATCCAGTCAAGACAGTGTGTTTCATATTTGAAGACTGGGCTAATAAACAACATAACTACGTTAAGGAATTCTTCACATTCTTGTCCTTAGCACTTTGAGCTGTGTAGCAGCATATGAAATGTACTGACCAGAAGAAAAGCCCATCAGATACCAATATGGACTCTGATAATGCTAATTCAGTTTGTTAATAGGTTTTTGCAACAACACTGAAACATTTCCAAATGTCCTTCAAGACAGTAATTATAGTATGATTAGAATTGTAATTATACTTTCATCTAATTAGGTCCTATTTCTTTTAACTTCTGTTGTTGATGTTGAGAAAGGTCATTTGGAGTGAATAGAGCACTTGCCCTGGAGTCAGGAGGACCTGAGTTCAAATACAGACTCAGACATGTAACACTTACTAGCTGTGTGACTCTGGGCAAGTCACTTAACCCCAATTGCCTTAGGGGAAAAAAGGTCATTGACAGTCTCTGTCATTAGTAAGATTGCTCTGTTGGTATTAACATGAAGTGGAGTTCTTATTGCTGTATTGCAGGGGTTCCCAACTTTTTCTGGTCTCTGTACTTAATTTTCAGTAAATCTTCTGTATTTGTTCTTTAGTATGGAAGAAAATAAATTTTGAAGTTTACAATATGCTTGAACGTAGAGATGGGGCCTGGACCTGTGATTTCATTGCTCTAGGGAGCTCCTGGTAAGGAAATTCTCTGGCAGCACAGGCCTTCACCTTATTTGCAGCTAATTGGCTTAGATGCCACTGAAAACACAGAACCATTAAATGACTTGCCTCGAGTCACGTGGCCACTATGTGTCAGAGGTAAAAGTTTGAACCTAGATCTTCCTGGCTCCAAGGCTAGCTCCCTATCCACTGTGCCACTTTGCCTCACAAGCAAATCAAGAGACTAATTTCAATAGAATAATATAGTTATTTACAAAATATTCTCCATACCCCTTTGACAAGCCCCTAGGATTATGCAGACATCAAGTTGGGAAACCATGCTTTATTATCACAGTACCACTTTCTGAGGCAAAATTAGTGTTACAGGAAGTTTCCAAGGAGCTTTTGGTACTGCTGTCTAGTTTTCCTGAATTTTCAAAAGATACTTTGAACTTCTTGGAAATTGCTTTTAACAAAATTATTATTTCTAAAAATCAGTCCCTTTATATATATGCATACTCATCATTCACTTCTACTTATTGGGTTTTTTTTGGGGGGCGGAACAAGGGAGTTAATATGTTTTCCTGTTAGAATATTCAACAAGAAGCTGAGAAGTCCTCAGTTCTCTACTAGTTCTTCTCAAGTTCATGTTGACCTTTTGGGAAAATCACTTAACTTTTTTTATACCTTTTACAGCCACATACTTAGCCAGTAAGGCCCCTTGAAAGACTGAAATCTATTAAGTGGTTTGGGGTCTTAATAAGAATTGTCCTAAGATATTTTTGTAAAATGCACCAAAGTCTAGCTGTGATATGACCCAGTACTAGAATGTAGAATTCTTACCATTCTGTCCAAGGCAGTTTAAATTACTGGAAGTAATGAAAGGACCTCATTATAACCCAAGGACCATTTTATATCAACATTTCATTGTATCTCTTTGCTGTTGACTTACAAATGGAGTATTACGATTGATTGCAAACACTATATGCTGCAAAAGCTTCCATTTCCTCCAAAAAAGAATTTCATGCTTCATGTATCTAGTGATTAAATGGTCATTCTTTTTTCAGTTGGTCCAGCATTAAGTAAAGAAGAAAAAGAGTTAGTAAGAAGAAAAGCATTAAAGAAAATAAGAGTAAAATATGGCTTAATGGTAAGTGTTTATAAGGTAGTAAATATACTATTTTAAGTGTTAAAGCAAAGCTTTAAGAAATAAAGTTTTCTTTTATGCAAGGCCAGCAATATGCCTGTAATTGCATAGAATGATCTGTTGAGCATATGAAGTTTTTGTCAGCCTGGCTGGGATTATAAGTGAATAAGTATTGGGTTGGGACAAAAAAAAAAAACCAACACGGTAGAACCTCTTTACATTTATATAGTATACTTTAGCATTATCATAATGCTCTCACGTACATTCTCTCATTTTCTCCCTGCAACATCTCTGTGAATACATTAGGCAGTCTTCAGTTTTCACATAAGTAAACTGAGACTCAACGTTTCATCTTTTTTTTCTTCTCTGACAGCCATCCTAGTTCAGGCCCTTCTAGCCTGGGGTGTTTCTGTAGTCTCCTAATTGATTTCCCTGCCTCAGATCCCTCCCGTCTCCATGTTCTTCACTCAGCAACCAAAGTGATATTGCTACAGCACAAGCCTGACTGTTATCACTCCGTCTCCTGCTTAAATGCCTTTTCGTGAACTTCCCCATGCTTGGAATTCACTAGCTCCTTACTTCTGCCTCTTAGAATCTCTGGTTTCCTTCAAATTTCAACTCAAGTACCACTTTTTACATCAAACCCTCCCCCAGCAAGTAGTGCCTCCACTCCCCCAAATCACCTTGTATTTATTTACTGCGTATGTTTTGCATGTATACCTGTTTTCCCCAACAGAGTATAAGCTTCTTAAAGGCAGGTATTCTTCATTTTTGTCTTTGCATCCATAGTTCCTGGTACATAGTGAGCACTTAATAAATGCTACTTAATTGATTGAAGTGACTTACAAAATGTCACACAGCTAAGTGAAAGAACCAAGGGTAGACTCCAAGTCCTCAGGATCATAATCTAATATTCTTTTGGCTGTACTTCAGAGACCTAGGAAGAGGAGATACTGTTCACATAATTGACCTAATTTTTCCATCCAAGTAAAGATTTTTTTTTTCTGTATGCATTATTTCCCCGATAATTGCTTTGTTTTTTAGTCCTGATGTGATTTTATTGTTATTGGCAACTCTTGGTGAGAAAACTCCCTTTACTAATGCAGATCAGCAACTGCTGTGCACCTTAAAATACTACAAATTGCCTGGGGCCCTAAGAGGTAAAGTGACTTGCCCAGGGTCATATTGATTTTTCAGTGAAGTAGTAATAATAAACTTTCACTCAAATCTTATTAAAACATCTCCACGTGACATGGAAGGGAACATTTCTTAAATGCCTGCGATGTTCATGGAACTGCTGGGTATTGGAGAAGCAAAAATTAAATAAGTCCTTCCAATCACCATTCAGTAAGATGGAAGTACAGCATTCACAAATTATTATAATACAAAAGTGCATGTACCAAATGAAATATGAGGTCTAATGGAAGGGAAAGTCATTACTGAGTGAACTTGGGAAGACTTCTTGGAGGAGGTGACATTTGACCTGGGCTTTTTAAAAGATGGGTAGAATTTAGACTGGTGAGGGTAGAGAAGGGCAGATCTCAGGTCGCAGGGAACAGCATAACCAGAGACTGAGAGGTCTCTGTGAATGGAGTTGATGAGTCCTTGGCTGGAGGTAAATTGCACATATAGAGTAGTTGTATGAGATAGGGCTACAAAGGTAAGGTAATTACAGATTATAAACGACTTGGAAGAAAGGAGGGGAAATTATTAAATCCCTACTATGTGCAAAACACTATGCTGTGTGCGAGGATACAAATTAAAAAACAAGACAGTCCCTCATCTTCAGGATTCTAACAATGAGACAACTCATGTAGAAGGTTTCCGCTCCAAATAAGATGAAAAGGGTGCAGCAGTAAAGCAAATGGTCATGCACCTTATTTAATGTAATTTCCATTAATAAAACATTGATTTCCGATTTTTGAACCATTGATGTTTCTAGGGACTTTGATGGTGAGAACTTTGTTTTTATGTCTTCACTAGCCATGATTGCTGAGGAGATGTAGGCTGCAACACCTGTGGAAGTTGCCAGGTTGCATATCCACAAGGGTTGCTTTTCCAAACTATGTATGACTAAGGGATCCAGGAAAGAAGTAGGGCTGGTGGTCTATGCGTATGCTGCTGCTTCTGGGGCTTTTTGACTTACCTATCTTTCTGTGGCAGCTTGACCCCTTCTTCCCAAGGGTTGCTACCCCCCAGAAGGGAGGCAGGGCTAATGATCTGGAGACCACTGCCATTCTTGGGGCTTTTGGGCTCAGGGACCTGGGTTTTCTTCATCAGAGTCCAAGGGAAGTCGGTGGTCATGGTCTCTTGACCTGCCTGGCATATGCTGCCACTTTTGTCTCCAGCAGAGAGGATGTCCGAGGAGCTTCATTTTTATTCAGCAGCCAGAGGACTGTTGGGATGTTTTGAACAGAGGAGTAACACAATCAGGTCTATGTTTAGGAGAGGTTAGTTTGGCAGCAGTGTGAAAGATGGTTGGATTTGATCAGAGGAAGAAAAACTGGAAATGGGGAGACTGCCTAGAAAACTGTTGAAATACTATTAAAGGAGTGGCATTTGGGGGAACAGCGGAAAAGGGTAAAATTTGAGCAGTATTGAGGAGGTAAAACTCATAGGACCTGACCACCTTGAAGAAGGGTGTGAGATGGAGGGGGAAAACCAGGTAATCCAGGCCTCTCTGCACATGGGTGATGGAATGTATGGCACAAAAGTAAGGGGAGCGGGGTAGGAAGGAGATGGAGAAGTAAATTTTAATCTTAGAATTGATGAGTTTGACTATATCAAATTGCTTACCATCTCAGGGAGCCAGGGAGGGGAGGAAGGAAGAGATTTTGGAACTCAAAAATTCTAAGAAACAAATGTTAAAAAATTGTTTTTAATATGTAAATGGGAAAAAATAAAATATTCAAAAGAAAAAAAAATTAGTTTGAGCTATTGGTGCAGTAACCAGTTGGACATATTCAATAGGCAGTTGATGATCATAACATAGATTTTTCTCAGCCCAAGGACATATGATGACCTCTCAGATATCTGAAGCATCTTTGTGTGCTACCATCTGATAAAAAGCAGTGACTACATAGCATTGGATTAAATGTTATTAAAATACCATAATTGAGTAGTGTGCCTTTATAAAGCTAGTGATTTATTTTCCTATAAAAATATAACTGACTAGGAAAAAAAGCTGAAACCAATAAAAATCTGAATTAGGGGTTTTTTTTGTTATGAGGGGTGTCTTTTTTTTTGTTTAATTTCTAATATAAGTGGAAACATTTGCCTTATTGTAAAGGTAAATGTATAGTAACACCAGTAGCTTCCACATCTTACATGAAGACATTGTTAAGTTACATTATTTTAAAATTTCCTTCTTCCCTAATGATTTTTGTGTATTTATTAAGAATACAGAATACGAAGATGAAAAAGCACTAAAGAATCCAAAATATAAAGACAGAGCTGGAAAACGTAGGGAGCAGATTGGAAGCGAAGGAACATTTCAGAGAGATGATGCCCCTGCTTCTGTCCATTCGTGAGTATTAGACATATTGCCACCAATTCAGTATACAAGAAACATTCATTATACAGTGTGCATATTCAGCTTGCCTAATTTATGTTGGTTTCTGTTCTAATGGCCTAAAGGGATGATGATAACAAAACAGGCAATGATCAAGTATAAAATTTCCCAATTCTAACCTCTTATTCACAAAGCCTGTTATTAAAGGCCTTCTTTCATGTTACCACGATTCTCCCTTGTTCCAGAGAAACTATATGTATTTTTGTATAATGTATATATGTGTGTTCATACATATGCATAATGTAAGGTGGTTAGTATTTATTGAACAAGTATTTGTTAAGTACTTATTATGTTCCAGACACTCTGCTAGGCATTGGAAACAAAAAAGACAAGAAATGAAATAGTTGTACTCTCAAAGAGATTACATTCTATTGAGGGAGGAGGGGACCACTTGAACACAAAATATATGCAAGAAGGGGCAGCTCGGTGGCGCAGTGGATAGAGCACTGGCCCTGAAGTCAGGAGGACCTGAGTTCAAATTCAGCTTCAGACTGAACACTTGACACTTACTAGCTGTGTGACCCTGGGCAAGTCACTGAACCCCAATTGCCTAAAAATACATATATATATAGACACACACACACAATAAATACAGAGTCATTTTGCAGAGAGGCACTAGCAATTGGAAGGCTAAGGAAAAACCTGTTGGCACTTTGGCTGAGCTTTGAAGGAAATAATGTAATTCACAGAGGTGGAGGTGGTAATGGAATGTGTTCCAGGCAGGGGAGTCAGCCAAAACAAAGTGGGAAATGGCGTTTTGTGTATGAGGAACAGCAAGAAGGCCATTTTGGCAGGATCAGAAAGTGTTTAAAGGGTAATAATGTATTCTTAGGCCGGAAAGGTAGATTGGTGCCAAGTTGTGAAAGACTTTAAATTTCAAGCTGAGGAGTTTCTGTTTGATTTTAATTAGGCTATTGGAATAGTCAAGGTGAGAATTGATGAGAATCTAAATTAGGGTGTGGTGGCAGTGTAGGGAGGGGGAAGGGGGAATGGGAAAAATGTTGTACAGTTTGAATCAACAAGCCTTGGCAGCTGATTGAATACATATGTGCAGAGAGACAATGAATGAGAGATACTGGAGAAGTGAAGATATTCAAGGCTGTGAACATAGGCACCTCTGTAGAAGGATGGTGATGCCCTGGATAGAAATAGAAAAGTTTGTGAGAGGAGTGATTTTGAGGTGGAAAGATATAAGTTCTCTTTCAGACATATTGAATTTAAGGTGCTTAGAGAATATTGAGTTGGACATGTCCAATAAGCAGCTAGTGCTATGGAATTGAAACTCAGGAGGAGATTCTAGGGTTATATAGACCATGGAGCCATTTTTCTAGAGATGAAGATTAAATCCTTGGGAGCTGATGAAGTTACCGAGAGATGTTGGAGGGAGAAGACCTAGGACAGGTCCATGAGGTACACTCACAGTTAGGGAACGTGGTATCAGTGATGATCCAGCAAAGAAAACAGAGAGAAGTGAGACAGACAGAAGAATTGAAACAGTGTCATGAGAACCCAGAGAGGAGAGATCATCCAGTAGGTAAGAGTGGTTAATAGGGTCAAATGCTACAAAAAATTCAAGTCTGATAAAGATTAGAAAAGGTCATTTGATTTGGCTAGTAAAAGATCATTGGTAACTTTGAAGGGGAAAAGTTTGAATTAATTGGTACAGTTGCAAGTCAGATTGCAGGGGGTTGAAAGTTAATCGGTAAACATTTTTTAAGCTCCTACTGTGTTCAGACACTGTGCTAAGCTCTGGAGATTCCAAAAGAGGCAAAAACTGTTCCTGCCTTCAAGGAGCTTACAGTCTAAACATGCAAGTATGTATGTGTGTGTGTGAGACACACACACAGACACACATATATAATTTTTACGGATGAGGAAATTGTGAATCAGGGAAGTCAAGTTACTTGCCCATTGTCATGCAGGTGGTCAGCTACAGAGATAGAATTTGAATTGAGGTATTCTGATTCTAAATCCAGTGCTTTTTATATCACAATACTGCTTGCTAGGGAATCAAGGAAAACTTTATGGAGGTGGTATTTTAGCTCAGTTTTTATGGTTGGATTTTAAGAGGTGGAGATGGTAAGAAAGGTATAATGAACATAGGCAACAGTGTGAGCAAATGTATGGAGTTGCAAAATACCCAGGACTTGTTTGAACAAAAAGTAGCGAAATTTACCTGGAGTGTAGAGATTGTGAAAAGAAATAGTATAAGACTAGGATGGAAAGGAGCCAGATGGTAGAGGACGTAAAATGTAATGCTAAGAAGCTTGGGCGTTATTCAGTAGGCAATGGGAAAACACTGAGATTTTTAATCAGGGTAGTGACATGATAAGAGGAGTGCTTGAGGAAAATTAATCTGACACTAGTATATAAGGTAGACTGAAAATAGGGGAACAGTTTAAAAGGCTATTGAGTATTTTTCGCAGTAGATAAATGAGGGCCTGGATTGGAGTAGTAGCAGTTAGAAAAAAAAAAAATTAAAGGAGGATCCTGTAGGTCAGAAGTTGAAATAGGATGATTTTGCAACTGAAGTATTGGTCTAGCCAAAAAAAAAAAAAGAGGAGTAGGGTCAAAGCCTAGAGTTAGGAAGCATAGATGTCTCAGAGAATCTTGGTGTCTATAATAGAAACAAGAACAGCTATTGATGAAAGATAAGGTGAGTCTTAGACATATGAGATGCTTGTGGGAAATCCAGGAGATAATTGGAGCCGGAATTCAGTAAAGAGTTTGAAGCTAGAGATAACAGATTTTAGAATCACCTACGGAGTTGAATCTGTGAAAGGGATGAGTTTATCAAGTGAGATGTAGGGAAAAAAGAAAAGAATCATGGATAGAGCATTAGGGAACACCTGCATATAAGGCAGAAGAGAGGAGAGCAGGAGAGTACAAATGTCATGGAAATCAGAGGGGAAAGGGAGGTGATCACTGTCATTTGCTACAGAGAGGTGAAAGAAGATAAAGACGATAAAAGGCCATTGGTCATTAGTGACCTTGGGGGAAATAGTTAGTGTAATATAGAGGGGGTGGAAGTCATATTTCATGAGTTTAAGGAGTGTTGAGGAAGTGGAAGCATTGATTACAAGCTACTGTCTCAAGAAGTTTAGAAGAAAGGGAGAAATCAGTCATCTAATATTAGATTAATACTGTGTGCCAGGTACTTGAGATGGAGTGTCCTGCTAAATGTCTGTGGGGAACAGAGATAAGATCAGTTGGTCTGGTTCCCAGTGTGTGGGAGAGGGATTGATAACTGGTGAAGCTAAAAAGAGGCGGATTGGGGGCCGGGTTATGTAGGGCTTTAAAAGCTCTACAGAGGAGTTTATATTTTATCCTAGAGCCAATAGGAAGCCTGTGGAATTGATTGAGGATTCACATGGTCATAACTGGTCTTCAAGAAAATAAGTTTGGCAGCTGTGTGTAGGATGGAATGGAGTAGTGAGAGACTTGGAACAGAGTGACCAACTAGAAGGCTGTTGAAATAATCTGGGTAAGAGGCAAGGAGGCCTGAACTAAGATGGTAGACATGTGAGTGGAGAGGAGGTTTTGGTCCCAAAAGATGTTGTGAAGGAGGAAATGCCAAGATGTGGCACTTAATTGGCAATGTGGAATAAGGAAGAATGAAGACCCCAGAATAATGCCAAGGTTATAAACCTGGGAGACTTAAAGGATATCCATGCCTTCATGGGAAATAGGGAAGTTTGGAAGAGGGGACGGTTTGGGAAGAAAATAAAGTTCAGTTTTAGACATGTTGAGTTTAAGATGTCTCTGGGACATGCAGGTTGAAATGTCCAGTAGGCAATTGGTGATGCAGGCCTGGACCCCAGGGGAGAGACTGGTGTCTGTGTGTCTGTGTGTGTGCAAATGACTTACATATATGCAGATATGCGCGTCATCACCATGTGGATATGTAGCACTCATGGGAGCTGATGAAGTTACAGAGAGTATGTGCAGAGAAAAGATGAAGGGGCTAGGACAGAGTTGAGTAACATCTGCAGTTAAGGGGGATGGTGAGGATGATGTGCCAGCAAAGGAGACTGAAAGAAGTCAGAACCAGGAGAGAGGAATATTAGAAAAAGAAGTGGGAGAATAACTTAAACAAGATGGAAAGGTCAGGCAGACCTCCTGGAGGCAGAAGAGGAAGTCATTGGAAAGGGAGAAATTGAAGCTGCCTTGGTGGGGATGGGTCCTGGATGAGTCAGAGGGTCTGACATTCAGGGCAGTTCTCCACTGTTACTTTTGGCAAGGAGAGCTACCTCTTCCATAGAGAAGCTTCAAAACACTTTTTCCATGACGTACACTCACTACAATTTGAGACTCGTTTCACTTAATTGACTGTAGATTTAGTTTGTTTTACTTCATGTACCTAACATCTAGAGGGAGAATAGGCTAATGCAAAATAGACTGTTGAATTTATCATTATTGCAAGACAAAACACAATTGTATGTGTTGGTATTCTATTTTTTTCCTTTAATTTCTTTGAAAGGAGCTTCTGAATTTGTAACAAAAATATGGGCAGAAGTACAGTATGTGGGTTTTTTTTTTCCAGTTTAAATGTTACTAATTTACTCTTTTTTTCTCTCAGAAGAGGACTTCTGGGTTCAGTTAAAATTGAAATCTAGCATGCAAACCATAATTATTTAATTTATATTACCTATTAGATTGTATCAAGAGAAAAGTTTTTTCTTCTTTTAACTTTGACTGTAAAACCATTCAAAGTTTAATCTCTGTGGGGTACTACTTGTTTGGGAATCTGAATACTATTTTTACAAATGGAATTAGAGGTCAAGAAAAAATTTAAAAGAAAACCAGTGGTCTGACATTCTCAGCTTGTTATTCAAAGATTGCCTTAATCCATTTGAAACTGTAAGGAAAATGATAGTTGTTAAGTGTCAGAACTTGGTATTATCAAAATAACTTTTCTATTCTAGAGATATGGGACAGACTGCAAGTAACAAAAGGCCAGTTACTTTAAATTGTCATTTATTGCATTTATTATTATTCAGAAATGTTTTAAATTCTCCTTTATATACCAGGTAATATTTTTATTTTCCTTTAAGTGAAATCAATGACAACAACAAAGGTCGGAAGATGCTGGAGAAGATGGGTTGGAAAAAAGGAGAAGGCCTAGGAAAGGATGGTGGAGGAATGAAAACTCCAGTAAGTCTTCTATTTTCAATCCTTAATTTACTTGCCAGTAAAAACTTTATTTTAAGAAAAAAGTTTTAAAGGAATTCCTGATATAAAGTTGGAATAACAGATGTTATTTCATTGAGCCATAGCGTGCCTCGATTTTGAATTTTTAATTGCTTGCCTGTGGTATGCCAAAACCTGGACATTCAGAAGCTGAACCCTATACTACTGTTTCAGCCAGCTGCTTTTAACCTGTATCTTGATCATCATACTTCAGTGTTAACTGGTTTCCTTTTTTATCCTAAGTATTTGATTCATTTTAAAAATTATTCTGAGGCGCCCATAGGTTTCACCAGACTGCCAGACAGGTCCATGACACAAAAAAAGGTTAAAAACCTCTGGCTTAAAAATCTGTTCCAAGTTGCAAAGAAATCACTTACAGATTCCTATGCAAATGTGAATTATTATTGGGAGGCCCATACTCAACAGCTAACATTTTATATATCTCCTCCCCTGCCCCAGCCCACCTGCAGCCACCCAAATGCTAACAGGTAGCCAGAGAGAATAGGATACTGACAGACCAACCCTCTTCCTCCCCCCACCCCCACCTCTCCCTCCATCCTTCAGTGAAATAACCCAGAACCTTCCTTCATTCCAACCCCCTGCCTACTTCCCACTTTTCAGTAGTCCGTTTGTGGGGAACATGTCTGCTAACATCAAGAATGGTCAGGGAGTAGCCAACTACAATCCTTTCATTAATATGGTACTTAATATGGTAATAGAGCCCTACTTTCTGCCCTGCTAATATACCTGCTAGACCTCAGCTACTGCCATCTGACTTGGCTTTGCACCCTAAGGTGCTCTGAACCTTTCATAGGTGAAGCCTCCTATATGTATAATAAATGCCTCCCATAAATAAAGTATGAGCTTCTGGAGAGCAGGAACTATCTTGTTTTCTGTTTGTGCCCTTAGTACCTAGCACAGTGATTAACTCATAGCACTTAATAAATGCTTTTCCAGTACACGTCCAACTGTCCTCGTCTAGCAAGAAGGCCTTAAATAAACTATACAATTCACTTTTTAAAAAGCAGATCTCCAGTTCAGTTTATAGATAAGCAGATTCTGTTAGTTGGTGATCCTGTGTTCAGTTCATTAAGTAGAGAGGGTATGGAAAACATAGGAGATAATGAGGAGTGTGGTATTGTGCATACTAGATACTTAATTTGAATCCTAGTTTTGCTATTTACTAATTGAACGACCTTGACCAAGTTACTTGACCTTTATAGACCTCGGTTTCTTCATCACAAGTTCCATAATAATCACTTGATACCCTAAATAATGAGTGAGTGATTTTTCAGTGCATTTGTAACATTAGTTTCCTCATTTTTCCCCAATCAGACTGTGGTTGACCCATCGTTCTTAAGAAAATGAAACAAACATCTTCTGTTTAAGGTTCCTATTGTAGAATTTCACCTTTGTTCAATTCTTTTCAGCAAAATAACAGCCCAACAGCTGAATATTTTAGTTGAAGGCCAGGCAAGGGTTTGATATATGACTAGTGCTTCTACTTTTAGTCAGATTGTTGGGAATAGGATTCTGAAACATCTCAAGATGAAATTAGGCAGCTGCTTTGGAAAGCATAGTGTATCCTGATTTGATGACAGAGCGTGATGATGTAGGAAAAAAATTATAGCAAATTGCATGCACAGTTGTGACCTCTTCCATATATGTATTTGATGCACTTGACGGCTTGTTGTATCAGTCTTAAAGCAGAGAACTCCAATTCAAGGGCTAAGTTAAAAAGCAAATTTAAATTTATTTAGAATTATATGGTAACTATCAAATAAGACTATTCAATTTTTAAAACAGATACAGCTTCAACTGAGACGGACACATGCAGGCTTGGGGACAGGCAAACCATCTTCAATTGAAGATGTTCAGCTCTTCCAGAGTAAAAACAAAAAGAATTGGGACAAAGCAAGAGAAAGGTTTGCTGGAAACTTCCCAGAAGCTAAACTACAAAAAGATGCATCAGGAGTCATGCCTTGGGTAAAAGGGACTACAGAGTGAAAGTCAATTATAGAACAAAGAAATTCAGAGTTCTTAAATGTTTAGATTTTGAGTTTTTGTGGGATTTTTATTTTTCAAGTGCGTACGTGTGAGGAAATGGAATAACAGTTTACCCTCTCAGGATTCAGAGACGTGTAATAAAATTTGGTTAGCTATGGACTATTTAGTTATGTTGGTCAAATTTGCATCTTTTTTAAAAAACAGCTTATATTAAACTAATCAATGAGTTACATTGCCGTAAGTTTCATTGAGTGAACCGAAGTTCACTGAGCACAGATGTGAATAATTGAATGCAAACATATATTAATGAATTCTTCTTTTCTTTAAAAGGCCACCTAACTAGGAAAATTACCTTGTCTTTTACATAGCAAATCCTTATTTACACCATCCTAATTTTCTTTGTAATTTACAAGAGAAGCAAAAACCATCCAATTATGAATGGCTTTTTAAAATATACACTTGTCTTCATCTCTGTGTAGTCGTAGTTATGAAACACAAAATAAAGAAGGGGCATCTCTGACTTCACGCAAACCATTCTGGCTACATGCTTCTCTCACTTGTCCTGTGAGAAACTAGATAGGATGTTGAGAAAATATGGCTAGTTGTGTGTGAATATTATTATCCATGAGATAACCTAAGTGACATTATTGAAAAGATAATGAACAGGTTGTAGTAAATTAGCATTTTCCTGTTTTCTTCTATGAAGAATGTGTTGATTTGTACAGCATATTAACCATTTACATTTGGTATGTTTGGAAACTGTAAGATGTCCAGATGTAAACAGCTGAATACAGTATTGAAATATTTAATGTCCTGGCATTTGTCTTTTTGATAAATCCATTGCTGGCAATGGAGTTTGTGCCAGGTAAATCTGATTTCCAATGAAAAATGGACTACAAAATAAAGGCCTCAAAATCAAAATATTTATTGAATATGTTCTTACACTCAATAAAATAACTATTGTAACATTAAACGGTGTGATTCATTGAACCATACGTTTAAATAAATTATGCCACTTGTGGCAGTAGAACTGGAAGAAAATCATTACTGTATGAAATTAAGGATTTTTGGCAGCAAATGCCTCTGAAATATTTGTAGAACTGCAGTCCTGTTTTGTGAGAGTAGGTGTCACTGCTCTGCAGGTTATCTCCGTTTCCTTGCTTTCCATTCTACTTTCACATTAGCTTCTGTACAGTGAAACTAATGGAGAAGCTGGCTGCTTTCTTCTAATTAGTGCAGCCAGCTGCTCCAACATCTAGGAGGAGAAGTGTTCATGATTTAGATAGGAAGTGAGAAAGTTCTGGTAGGAGGAGCCTTTAGAGGAATATGTACAGAGAGGAGGAAATTTTATAAGGTGAAGCCAAGATTGATACCTTTCAGGCTCTCTAGGCCTGTGGTACATGAAGATGGATGGAAAACAGAGGTAAAACCTTAAAGAGAAAGTGACCAAACTAACTTCCCTTGATAAGTCTCTTCCAAGCCTATTAAATTATCCAGCTTCTGAACCACTGGGGCCCAATAGTTTTAGAAATAGATTTGGGCTAAATTTGTAGTCTCCTTTTATTTCCAACAGATTCAGATGGATCCTGATGCTAAGATTTACCCTACCATTGCTAGTCTTGGCAACAATAAAGGAGCCCAGACAGGATCCACTTCTGATGAGTAGTGTTCTTTAGGTATAGCATTTTGACTGCCTTCAGATACTATAAATTTAAAATGGCCCTAGTCATCTCAGTAATAAGGATCAGATGCATATGGTACAGAACAGATCCCAAAAGGGCTCTTACCTTGGAGTCTATTCATATAACTTCCTTTTAAACATCTGTTTCTATATTTAGCCTCAAGTCTTTGCCATGCACTATCATTAGACTAGAAATTTTGAGGCCACTGTAAAAATGCTGTTTCCCTCCCTCCTACTGTATTTTTTTGTTTATTTTTATAAAATTCAGAATTGGGGAAAATTTTTACATGTACCTCAGTTTTACTGCCCTTTACACATTGAAAATTACTGTTTACTTAAGCATATAAAACATTTGCTCATACAGTTTTCATGACTGTATATAGTTTAAAATATAACTTATCTGAATTCAGTTTAGTAAATGAAATTACTTCTAAATGTTTTATAATTTTTGGTTGTCGCAAAATAGTACTGTACATTACTGAACTTTGCAGAATCTAGCATCTTAATTTCCAGGCCAGTTTGAGAAACAGGCAATAAATATCTCAAACAGAATAAAGTCTCAATATTCTGAACTCCACATCTTCTATGAACTCAATCAGATACAGTAAACACTCAATTGCCAGAAAAGGGGGGAAGGAGGGGAGGAACTTGTGTCTAATCAATCTCATTCTCAGTTTCTTTTTTCTGATACCTCATTTTTATTATCATGGACATGATAAAATGAAGTTTTCCTGAATTAAGACAGTGTTCTTCACTTCTTCACCCTTTCATGTATTAGTTTATTTCCTGATTTGGTATATTCCTAAATACAATCTTCCCTCAACATTCTCAGGGATAGGAGCACAGGACCCCCTCAAATGTAAAAAACCATGAATAAATCTAGGCCCTATGTATCTATGTAAACCTATGTATCTTTAATAATTTTGATCACATTTACTTAACACAAAAAAACAAGTAAAACAATATACTACACCCATTAAAAAGTTGCAGTTTCTAAGCAAGAGAGATGAGTATCTCATACACGATGCAGAGGCTTGGCAGTTGGTGTGCTTCACAGATTTCCTCTATTATTGGGAGAAAATCACGTGACTCAGTTTGGATGGGAGAGGGACAAAGGGGAGGCATTCCCAAAGAGTGCATGCGTAGTTTTTTAGCACACTGAAACTTTTAACAAAATTTAAATTTATAATAAATTTTTGTATATGTATTTATGATAGTAAATGATAAAATAGGTTAATATGCAGTATGCATTTATGACTTACTAAAATTTTTTTTTAGTTTTCTTTACATATGTGCATCATTTGTTATTATCCACAGTACACTGCAAATCTCCAGAAATTCCCATTTAAAAATTGTCGATGTCCAACCCGCAAATAACCGAAACCTACAAATGTCGAGAGATGACTATACTGCTTTCATAAGCAGCAGAATTTGGAGATATTTGAAAAATCCAGAGGCTGTGTTTTCCAAAGACCTTTGTACAATGTTGTGGGAAAAATAGGCTTGCTAGCATCCCAAAAGTACATGCTAATAATAAATACCTGAGGTTGTCTGTATTTTGCAACATTTGAATGTACCCATGTTTGATACGTCCAAAAACCCATGTTTGATAAGTCCAAAAACATAAATTACCTAGGGAAGACTCCCTATCTGACAAAAACCACTGGGAAAACTGGAAAAGCAGTCTGGCAGAAATCAGGTATAGACCAGCGTCTTACCATGTTCCACATGTGACCTGAATATTAAAGATTAAAAAATCTAAGAGAAGCAGATCACTTATTTTCGCAACTCTGTTTAGGGGGTGGTTGAATTCTTAAGCAACAGTTTGCAAGAGACAAAGTAGATGGTTTTTGTGAAACTGAAAAAACTTTTGCATGAACAAAATGCAACTAGAATTAGAAGGGAGACAGTCAACTAGAGAAAATAAATTGGATCAAGCATCTATAAGGTGGTCCTAGCAGCCTGGGCAGCGGAAGAAGCATCTTTGAAACCCAGGAGTCCTGCTTGAAAAGAAGCATTCTCAACCATAGCCCTTCCCCCAACCCCAGACACTAGCCGCCTGCACAGGTTCTCACCAGTCTGGGGAGAAAGAGCTGATCCACACTCACAGCCAAGATCCCCAAGAGAAAAGTCAGCTCTGCAGGAGGGGAAGCAAGGGAAGAGCCCAAGAGGAGGTCAGCAAGATTGTTTACTGAACCAATCCTTGCAAAGATTGAACCTGAGTTCAAAAAGGCAGCAGGGAAGGATAAATCAGAGGGCCAAAAAGTTCACACACAAGGGAAAAAAGGCACAAAAGGGAAACAAGCAGAATTGACTAACCAAGAAAAGAAAAATGAAGAGGTCCAGTTTAGCAGGAGAGAAGGAAATCAAACCTGATTAACATCTACCGAGTCTTTTAACAATTGTCCTTGTTACTCCTTTCTTGTACAATTCAGAGAAATATTTTTATCAACTGTTGTAAATGCCAGTTTTTTAGTACCTCTAGAAACACATTTTAAAGAAGGCAATTCCACCTCATCACATTAATTTTTTAAAAACATATTTAGATTAAGTGTAAGCCAATCTTCATTTACAGTCCTATTTAAACAGCTGAAATAATGTGCCGATTCCATTGGTCGTAGTTTTTGTTTGTTTTTTCAACATGGCCAGAAACTGATAGTGTTGATTAGGAAGGTGTTGACTGTCCTGCATAGGCTTAACATTCTATAAGCAGTTTTTATATCATATTAAATGAAGCATAGAAAGCAATTTGGAGTTGTGGTCCTGAATTTTAAAGACCTTATTTTAATTAATCTTGTACCCTTGTCTTTCGGTACAATTGTTTCCTAAATAAATCTCCTCCCTGGTGTGTTGGATCTCCCTTTCAAAAGTGTGTGCTGTGACATTGTCATCTGGTATTAGCAACCATTCACTAATAATGCATTTTGGTGGACCCCCAATAAAGCTTATCCATCACCGTTTATATCTGGGATCAACAGTACATACAGAAAAAGGAGGATCACAGGTTGGATTGCCTTTGGGAAATTGTAAAGCTCTTTTCCAGACCCCAAGCTTCTCGTGAAAGCAAAAGCCCATCTTTCTAATACTAACATTTTGTCACTGTTGCCATATGGGAGCAAGGTATGGAATACAACTTCTTCCAAAGAATTGAAAATGTCCTGCTGAGTGTCACAAATTGAAAGGACTTCTAGGTCACATGACCCATAAGATCGAGGACTACGAATTTTCTCTGAGCTCACAGCTCAAACCTCTTCAAAACCAAAATCATGTGCTAAAGATAAAGCAACTTCAGTTATCTCCATGGTCTAGGACAGAGGTATCAAACTTGTAAACTAGGATGTGCTCCAAAAGTCCTAAGAGGGTGGCCTGACTAAGATTAAAACATGATTGGTAAATGTTTAATAAAGTAAAAATAAAATACTACATAATGTTAATTTGTGGTTTTCAGAGTCAATACATAGATCTGTTTTTATTTGAGTTTGTTATCACTGGTCTAGGACACCAGCAACCCAAAAGAAGGTAAAGAATTCCACTTACACCCTCTCACCCCTGCTTTCAGTTTTTCTTGGCCTTTACGTGTCCGGAGAGGTTCAGAACCCCAGTTGCTGCTTACGAGACTCAATTGTAGTTATGGCCTTTGGCAGGAAAGGGTTTGGACCTCAACTGTAATCCTGAACAAGTGCAGTGTTGACAGAATGGAAGAACTGTTGAGGAGGCTTCAATTTATTTAGCTGCACAGTCCTTAAATTCAGACAACACAATATTGATATATGCAGAATAATAAACCTCACATATGATCAAACTGGAAACGAGTTGATATTCATAAGTCAAGAAGTCCCTCTAGAGGTAGGAAAGAATTTTAATTTAGGTATTGTGCCTATGGAGTAAGGGCTATTGACTTTGCAAAAATCCCTGCAGGCCTTAAGTGTTTAAAAAAAAAACAACTATCCTTACCCATCTGCATTAAAATTTCATTGGCAGAGAAGCAGAAGATGATTTGGGAAAGTAGTTGGAATATTATCAAATGTATTTGAAATTGTGACAAAGTTTTACTTAGTATCCTATTATATAAAAAGACTTTCAAAGCCAGGAAGGTTGCCAAGGCATTCACCTGATCATTACTTATCTTGATCAAAGTCACAAGAGACTATGTACTGAAATAATAAGGCTTTCATTAGCATTTTATGTTATGGTTTAAAGACTTTTAATAATATGAAATCAGTTTTCAGAGAATATCATAATCAAGACTTTCATAAAAAGAAATATTTAATAGTATTTAAATATGCAATTACCCCCAATACTATCTGCATACATTCACACCATTAACTCACTAAAAATGGGCTTTTAATCTCTAAAATGACCATGGTACCTTTACTTAAACTTTACATACAGCATTATCAGAGTGAGTTTATGAGTGACCAAAAAAACCAGTCTCAATGTCTTATAGTCACATTTTTTAAATGGGAAAAAAATACCAGAGGAAAAAAATACCTCAAATGGAATTACTTCTTCCACTTTATTCACCAGACTTGCCTCCAAATAAATGTCATTTGGCTCTTTCCAAAAAATTAAATGCTACCACTGAGAACATAGAAAAGTCTGCGAGTCATGTAGGCTGTGAAGGCTGTTCCTGGCGATGTGCTGTGGATGTGTTTGGAGCAATGGCAACATCACTGGAATGACTACAGAACCTCTAACACGATGACTTTAAAGAGGGTAACACTGACATGGCTGTGGGAGTCTGATATGTTTATTAGAGAATGGGTCTCATCACTTTGGTGATGAATTTTGTGGTGGTTTTGGTTTCTTCTCTTAAAGTCCAGTCTTAACCCCAAATCACTCTGGTCCCGCTCCAAGCCCTACTTGGTCACTGTTTGGGCCCTGATGGGCTCAGAATGAATGTAAATAACAATCGTGTCTGTTTTGACCAGAAACCCTGAGGATCTTCCCCTCCCAGATCTATTTTTTTTAAGAGGCCATTCTTTGCCTCAATCACTGAAAGGGCACTGCCTCAATTAAGTTGAGAGGCAGAGGTCCCCCACTGCATCACGGGCCATCTCCAGTTGTCTTGTTCCGTATCTGACCACTTGACCCAGATGGCTCCAGAGGAAAAGGTGAGGCTGGTGACTTTGCACAGCCCTCCCTCTCTTAAATCCATTCACCTGCATGTCATGGCATCACCTCCCTGATGGCATGGTCCTCTTCGAGAATGAAGGACAAAACAGTAAGATGCCCCATAACACCTCCTGACTTTGGTAGACTAACTGTTGCTAGCATGAGAGCTGTAAGTCAGTGTCCTACTTGTTTATGTGGTCAGTCAACAAGCATTAAATGCTTACTTCATACCAGGTGCTAAGCATTGTGGAAATTAAAAAAAAAAAAAAGGGTAAAAATTAGTCCCTGCTCTCAAGGAGCTCACATTCTATTGGGGGAGTCCATTGAGATTGGTACAAACAAGATACATACAAGCTATTTCAGAAGTAAGGCACTAACATTCAACATCGATATGGTAAGCCTCCAGGAACAGGAAGCCATTGCGTTGTCTGTGAGGGGAGACAAACCAGCCTGGGTCAGAATTGGAGCAGGTCCAACCACCTACATCAATTTGAAATGGTGTCTGAGTAGTGCGGGAACTTCCCACCTTGGGCAAAAGAAGGAGACCCAGCTTCAAAAATAAATAAATACCATCCTCACCCCCAAAAAATAGATTATTGCAGACTAACACATCTTCCGTTTTGGGTAAAATTACGAGACTGGTAGATCTGGTGATGCAATAGTTTACCTATACTTTAACAAAGTATTTGACAGCCTTTCATACCATTCTTTTGGAAAATAAGAGGAAAGACATTGGCTAGATTAAAGGCTAGATTATCATAGTTGATTAGAATCAGGATTAGACTTGTCCATCTTAGTCCACAGAGCAGACCTAAGAACAACGGATAAAAGTTACAGAGGCAAATTCAGAAGTGATACAAGGTTGGTCGAGTATCAACCAATTCTCCAGAAGTCTTACGTCCCACCTTTGTTGTTGTTTTAGCACGTGCCAACACCAGTCCCTTGGTCCAGGCTCCTTATTTCCATCAACGCCAGGTTTTTATAGACCTAAATTAGAGCCCTATAAAAACCCAAAGAGTTTACTGGCTTGGAAAGTTGCCCCATTCCCTCTAGGGGCCCAGTGGGTTTAGCCCAATTCCACCAAGGTTTTAGAGGACTGGACCTTTTCTACCATCTTCATTGACTGTCCTTCATATTTTAAGTGTGTCCCCTCTATACCCTGGCTTGCTCTACTGTCCCAGTGTGTGTTCCATGTTTTCTTGTATTGGACTACGGATATTCTTCTGAACCTTTCTGTGTTTGCATTGATTGACACCACAAGGACCTTATAGTGAAGCAAATGAGATTCACCAGCCAGACTTTCCTTTAGGACACATAGTGGGCAGCAGCAGAAACAGAGGGGCCTAGAGGGCCCAGAGTCCTCCCTCCCTTCACTTATATGGATTCCTAGGGTAGAGAGCATGTGAACAGGTAGTCAGCAACAGACCCTGAGTCTGCCTTCCACCCATGAAGGCAAATCAAAAAGAAATCTCTGCAGGAGGTAGAGACTTGAGGCTTCCGAGTGGCATGTCTGAAGAGGCAGGTCAATAGAATTCAATCAATAAGCATTTATTAAGCACCTACTGTGTGCCAGGCACTGTGCTCTATGCTGGAAATGGAATAACCCTTGGAGATCTTGGGTTCAAATGGTGGGAATTCCAAGACAAGGAAAACAACAGAAGGTTGTTTTATTCAAAATTAAAGTGGATGTATGTGTGGGAGTTGGGGTGGGGGTGGAGGGGTGGAATTCAAGCTTCCAGCAGCAGAGGACAAAATATACTGTAGTGTAGGAGAATATTCTGTAACCACAGCTACAAGTGAAATAAAAACTTCAAAATCCAATAAGGGTCATTCCTTTATATGCAATTATCTTTAACAAGTCTCAATATGACTGAGGCAATGCCCTCTCAGTGATTAAGGCTAGGTAAGAAAGGAGGCAGAGAGATTTCCAGGAGCCAAGATGGTGGAGCAAGCAGTAAGTCACTCATGCTCTCCCTTATTAACCTCTAGAACCCAGAAGATATCACCCCAGGAAAAATCCTGGAACAGCAGAGCCAGCAGAAAGAAGGGATGCAACAGTCTTTTGACCTGGGAGGCTTGGGGGATTACTGGGAAATGTCCCTCTTGCTCTGTTGGAAGGGGAGAAGTACAGGACAGGAGGCGTCCCAGCAAGCCAGCAGCAAGCCCTACCTCAGCAAACCACCGGGGGCACACAAGCGCCCATACCAGGATGCTCCCCCAATGCCTTGGCACAGGCAAGGGAACAAGCAGACTACAGCTTGGAAAACCACCATGTGGGCCAATGAGCAGGCTTCCTCCAGCAGCCAAACCTTCCCATGCCTCTGAGTAGGTGTCCTCCAGGGGCCAGACCCCCCGACCCCGACCGAGAGCTTCAGTGTAGCACTGGGGAAATGCAAAACAAAACAAAACAAAAACAAAAACAAAAACAAAACTCACCTGGCCTCAGCACATGCCAACCACACCACTTAGCACCAGGTAAAGCTGCCAGGCCCCTACAGCCTCCAGCTGCCAGCACCGAAGGCCCCAGCACACAAAGGCAGGCATCAAGTCCCTGGCCTCCAGCACAAGAAGTTTAGGACAGTACCCCTTGTGCTCCAGCAGGAGAGCTCAACTTTAAAAGCCAGGAAATAGGCAAACATGAGCAAAAAGCAGAAACAATGACTATAGATTTTTTCTATGGGGAGAGGGAAGATCAGGGCACAAATTCAGAAGAGGACAACACTGTCAACAGACCCACATTCAAAACCTCAGAGGGGGAATATGAACTGGTGTCAAGCCCAAAAAGCCTTCTTGGAAGAGCTTGAGAAGGATTTTAAAAGTTAAATGAAAGAGAAGAAAAATTGGGAAAAGAAATGAGAGGTACTCAAGAGAGTCAATAACTTGGAAAAAGGACAAAAACTGACTGCAGAAAACAATCTTTTTTTATGTTTTGGTAAGGCAATTGGAGTTAAGTGACTTGCCCAGGGTCGCACAGCTGTGTCAAGTGTCTGAGGCAGGATTTGAACTCAGGTCCTCCTGACTCTAGGGTCAGTGTTCTATCCACTGCACCACTTTGCTTGCCCCAGAAAACAATTTCTTAAAAAATACAATTGGCCAAGGGCAACTAGGTGGTGCAGTGAATAGAGCACCAGCCCTGGATTTAGGAGGACCTGAGTTCAAATCCAGCCTCAGACAAATAACACTTACTAGCTGTGTGACCCTGGGCAAGTCAACCCCACTGCCTAGCCCAAAAAAAAAAAAATACAATTGGCCAAATGGAAAAAAAGCACACTGAAGAAAACAATTCCTTAAAAAGTAGAATTGACCAAATGGAAAAGGAGGCACAAAAACTCACTGAAGAGCAGAACTCCTTACAAAGTAAAATGGCCTAAATGGAAAAGGAGATACAAAAGATAATTGAAGAAAACAATTCATTAAAAATTAGAATTGGGCAAGTGGAAGCTAATGACTCCATGAGACATCAAGAATCAGTCAAACTAAATTAAAAAAATGAAAAAAAAAACAGAAGAAAACATAAAATACCTAATTAGAAAAACAACTGACCTGGAAAATAGATCCAAGAGAGATAATTTAAGAATTATTGGTCTACCTGAAAGCCATGATCAAAAAAAGAACCTGGAAAGCATCTTTCAAGAAATCATCAAGGAAAACTGCCTGGAGGTCCAAGAACCAGAGGATAAAATAGTCTTCAAAAGAATCCACCGATCACCTCCTAAAAGAGACCCCAAATTGAAAATTCCAAGGAATATTGTAGCCATATTCCAGAATTATCAGGTCAAGGAGAAAATACTGCAAGCAGCTAGAAAGAAACAATTTAAATATCATGGAACCACAGTCAGTATTGCACAGGACCTTGCAGCTTCTACATTAAAAGATCGGAGGGCTTGAAATATGATATTCCATAAGGCAAAGGAACTTGGATTACAACCAAGGATCAACTACTCAGGGAAATGGAGCATAATCTTTCAGGGGAGGAGATGGAAATTCAATGAAATAGGGGACTTCAAAACCTTCCTGATGAAATGACTAGAGCTCAACATAAAATTTGATCTTCAAATACAAAACTCAAGAGAGGCATAAAAAGGTAAACAGGAAAGAAAAAAACAACATGTTATTAATAAGGGCAAACTGTTTACATCCCTACATGGGAAGATGATACTTGTAACTTGTATCCCTAGGACCTAGCATGGTGCCTGTTACATAGGAGGTACTAAGTTAAACTAAGTTTAACTTTGAAAACTGTATCTTTATTATGACATTTAGAAGGGAGTATATATAGACAGAGGGTGTGGGTACAAGTTGACTGTGATGTGATGATTAAAAAATATAATTAAGTTGTGAAAATGGATTATACTGGGAGAAGAGGAAAGGAGGAGGCAAAAAGAGTAAATTATATCACATGAAGACGTGCAAAGACCTATTACAGTAGAGGGAAAGAAGGGAGGG
The DNA here is from genome assembly GCF_900497805.2 of Vombatus ursinus. Taxonomy (NCBI): domain Eukaryota; kingdom Metazoa; phylum Chordata; class Mammalia; order Diprotodontia; family Vombatidae; genus Vombatus; species Vombatus ursinus. The sequence continues at coordinate 2,069,987 of NW_020954550.1, forward strand.
AGATGAGCTGTATTTGAACCTTACTCTCATCAGATTTGGCTCAAAGAGGGAATAACATACTCAGGTACAGAAATATAATTTACCCTATAGGAAGTAGGAGGAGAAAGGAAAAGAGAGGGGGTGGATAGAAGGGAGGGAAGAAGTAGTAATGGAAAAGGGAAAGAAAAGAGAAGGAGCTGATAGAAGGGAAGGCATATTGAGGGAGGGGTGGTCAAAAGCAAAACTCTAATGAGGAGGGAAAGGGAGAAAGGAGAGAGAAAAACGTAAAGAGTCTGGAAAATAGGATGGAGAGAAAGACACAGATAGTAATCATGACTGTGAATGTGAATGGAATGAACTCTCCCATAAAATGGAAGCAGATAGCAAAGTAGATTAAGAACCATAATCCTATATGTTGTTTACAAGAAACACATTTGAAGCAGAGGGATAGACACAGAGTAAAGGTATATAAGGCTGGAGTAGAATATAGTATGCTTCGACTGTAGTTAAAAAAAAAAAAGGCAAGTGTAGCAATCCTGCTTTCACATAAAGCAAAACCAAAAATAGATCTAATTAAAAGAGATAAGGAAGGAAACTACATCCTGCTAAATGGAGACATAGACAATGAAGTAATATCATTACTAAACATATATACACCAAGAGGTGCAACATCCAAATTCTTAGAGAAGAAATTAGACAGCAAAACTATACTAGTGGGGGACCTCAACCTCCCCCTCTCAGAACTAGATAAATCTAACCACAAAATAAACAAGAAGTTAAGGAGGTGAATATAATTTTAGCAACATTAGATATGGTAGACCTCTGTAAAAAACTGAATAGGGATAGAAAGAAATATACCTTTTTCTCAGCAGTACATGGCACCTACACAAAAACTGACCATGTATTAGAGCATAAAAACCTCACAATCCAATGCAAAAAAGTAGAAATATTAAATGCATCCTTTTAAGATCATGATGCAATAAAAATTACATGTAATACAGGGCCATGGAAAGATAGACTAAAAATTAATTAAAACTAAATATTCTAATCCTAAAGAATGAGTGGGTCGAACAACAAATCACAGAAACAAGCAATAACTTCATCCAATAGAATGACAATAATGAGACAACATATCAAAACTTATGAGATGCAGTGAAAGCAGTTCTTAGGGAAAGTTTTATATCTCTAAATGCTTACATAAATAAAATAAGAAAACATATCAACGAATTGGGCATGCAACTAAAAAAGCTAGAAAAAGAACAAATTAAAAATCCCCAATTAAATACCAAATTAGAAATTCTGAAAATCAAAGGAGAGAGTAATAAAATTGAAATTAAGAAAACTATTGAACTAATAAATCAAACTAAGACCTGGTTTATTAAAATAGATAAACCTTTGGTTAATTTGGTTTAAAAAAAGGAAAGAAGAAAACCAAATTACCAGTATCAAAAATGAAAAGGTTGAATTCATCACCAAGAAGAAATTAAAATAATTAGGAGTTATTTTGCCCAACTGTATGCCAATAAATTTGACAATCTTAATGAAATAGATGAATATTTACAAAAATATAAATGGCCCAGATTAACAGAAGAGGAAATAAAATACTTAAATAACCCCATTTCAGAAAAAGAAATTGGACAAGCCATCAGTGAACTCCCTAAGAAAAAATTTCCCAGGCCAGATGAATTTACAAGTGAATTCTATCAAACATTTAAAGAACAATTAATTCCAATACTATATAAACTACTCGGGAAAACAGGTGAAGGAGTCCTACCAAATTTTTTTTTATGATACAAAAATAGTGCTGATGCCTAAACCAGGAAGAGTCAAAACAGAGAAAGAAAATTATAGAGCAATTTCCCTAATGAATATAGATGCAAAAATTTTAAATAAAATATTAGCAAAAAGATTACAGCAACTTCTCATAAGGGTAATACACTATGACCAGGCAGGATTTATACCTGGAATGAAGGGCTGGTTCAATATTAGGAAAATTATCAGCATAATTGACCATATCAACAACAAAATTAATAGAAATCATAGGAGTATCTCAATAGATGCAGAAAAAGCTTTTGACAAAATACAACACCCACTTCTATTAAAAACATGAGAGAGAATAGGAATAAATGGAGTCTTCCTTAAAATGATAAGTAACATCTATCTAAAACTATCAGCAAACATTGTATCTAATGGGGATGGGCTAGCAGCATTTCCAATAAGATTGGGGATGAAATAAGGATGTCCATTATCACCACTGTTATTCAATATTGTACTAGAAATGTTAGCTTTAGCAATAAGAAGAAAAAGAAATTGAAGGAATTAGAATAGGCAAAGAAGAAACAAAGCTATCACTATTTGCAGATGATATGATGGTATACTTAGAGAATCCTAGAGAATCAAGTAAAAAATTACTTGAAATAATAAACAACTTCAGCAAAGTTGCAGGATATTAAAAAAAAAACACAAATCATTGGCATTTCCATATATTACCAACAAAGCCCAACAGCAAGAGATAGAAAGAGAAATTCTATTTAAAATTACTGTAGACATTATAAAATATTTGGAAGTCTACCTGCCAAGACAAATCCAGGAACTATATGAACACAATTATAAAACACTTTTCATACAAATAAAGTCTGATCTAAATAATTGGAAAAATATCAGTTGCTCATGGGTAGGCCAAGCTAATATAAAGATGACAATTCCACCTAAATTAAATTACTTATTCAGTGCCATACCAAATTATCAAAAACTTATTTTATAGAACTAGAAAAAATAACAACAAAATTCATCTGGAAGAACAAAAGGTCCAGAATATCAAGGGAATTAATGAAAAGAAATGCAAGGGAAGGTAGCCTAGCTGTACCAGATCTTAAATTGTATTATAAAGCAGCAATCATCAAAACTACTTGGCACTTGCTAAGAAATAAGACTGGTGGATCAACGGAATAGGTTAGGTACACAAGACACAATAGCCAATGACTATAATAATCTACTATTTGATAAACCTGAAGACTCCAGCTTCTGGGATGAGAACTCACTATTTAACAAAAACTGCTGGGAATACTGGAAAGTAGTATGTCAGAAAGTAGGCACAGTCTAACATCTCACACCGTATATCAAGATAAAGTCAAAATGGATACACAATTTAGATATAAGGGCTGATACTATAAGCAAACTAGGAGAGCGAGGAACAGTTTGCCTGTCAGATCTACGGAGAATGCAAGAATTTATGACCAAACAAGAGACAGAGAACATTATGAAATGCAAAATAAATAATTTTGGTTACATTAAATTGAAAAATTTTTGCACAAATAAAGTCAATGCAACCAAGATTAGTAGGGAATCAGAAAGCTGGGAAACAATTTTTACAGTCAGTGTCTCTGATAAAGGTTTCATTTCTAAAATATATAGAGAAAAGAATCAAATTTATAAGAATACAAGTCATTCCTCAATTGATAAATGGTCAAAGGATATGAACAGGCAGCTTTTAGATGAAGAAATTAAAGCTATCTATAGTCATACAAAAAATGCTCTGAATCATTATTGATTAGAGAAGTACAAATCAAAGCAAGTCTGAGGTACCACATCACATCTATCAGATTGGCTAACATAACAGGAAAATGATAAACAATGGAGAAGATTTGGGAAAATTGGAACACTAATGCATCGTTGACAGAGTTGTGAACGGATCCAACCATCCTAGAGAGCAATTTGGAACTATGCCCAAAGGACTATACATACCCTTTGACTCAGCGATATCACTTCTAGGTCTGTATCCCAAAGAGATCATAAAAATGGGAAAAGGCCCCACACGTACAAAAATATTTACAGCAGCTCTCTTTGTGGTGGCAAAGAATTGGAAATTGAGGGGATGCCCATCAATTGGGGAATGGCTGAACAAATTGTGGTACATAAATGTAATGGAATATTATTGTGCTACAAGAAATGATGAGCAGGTACACTTCAGAAAAACCTGGAAAAACTTGTATGGACTGATACTGAGTGAAGTGAGCAGAACCAGGAGAACATTATACACAGTAACATCAACATTGTACAATGACTAACTTTGATAGATTTAGCTCTTCTCAGCGATGCAAGGATATAAGACAACTCCAAAAGATTCATGATGGAAAATGCTATCCACATCCCCGAAAAGAACAATGGAGTCTGAATGTAGATGGAAGCAGACTATTTGCTCCTTTTTTTGGTTTTGTTTCTTCTTTCTCATGGCTCCTCCCATTGGTTCTAATTTTTCTTTATAACATGACTAATGTGAAAATGTTTAACATGAATGTATATGTAGAGCCTATATCAGATTGCATGCCGTCTTTGGGAGAGGGGGAGTAAATTTAAAATGCAAAATCTTATGGAAATGAATGTTGAAAATTAAAAATAAATAAATAAAATTAAAAAGAAAAGAAATGAGGCAGAGAATGGCTTCTTTTACCTAGTTAAAAAACACAAACACACACACAAAATAAAGTCAATCTAGGAGGGGAATACCCTCAGGGTTTCTGGCCAAAACAGAAAAAAAAATGCTATTTACATTTACTCTGCGCCATTAGGGTTGAAACAGTGACCCTGTGGGGCTTGGGCTGGGACCTATTGTTGGCCAATCAAGGAAAGCCAGAGTGATCTGGGCTTAAGGCATGGTCCTTAAGAAAGAAATCTGGGGGGGTGGCAGCTAGGTGGCGCAGTGGATAGAGCACTGGTCCTGGATTCAGGAGGACCTGAGTTCAAATCCAGCCTCAGACACATAACACTTACTAGCTGTATGACCCTGGGCAAGTCACTTAACCCCACTGCCTAACCAAAAAAAAAAAAAAGCAAAACATCTAGCTTGTAAACCCCCAAGACATATTTTGAAGTTTCACTGATCGAAATTTACATTCATTTGGGCAAAGTCAAACTGAGACCTGGGAAAGACCTTAGCTTAAAAAGGCCAAGGTCTCCCACTGCTTCCAGGACTATCTCCAGTCATCCTGATCTACGTCTTGCCGCTGGCTGGACCCAGATGGCTCTGGAGGAGAAAGTGAGGCTGGTGATTTTGCACAGCCCTCCCTCATTTACATCCAATTCACTTGCACTCCTGACATCACCTCCCTGATGTCATGGTCCTCTTCGAGAGAATGAAGGACAAACAGCAGCAGCAGTGAGCCTTTGTATCTCTGGGTAGTTAGAGAGAAGGGAGCTCATCTGGCCAGACTCAGGTAAACCCCAGTCACCACCTGACTTGAACAGGTGTTAATTCCTGTTGTGGTAAATGACGGAGGTCAGACAGCACCCTCTAGGAGAGCAAGAAACAAGAAGCAAGGACCTTCACTCAGCCTGGCTTTCTGTATAGTATGTTTGCTTTTTTATTTTTTCATTCATTTTGTTTCACAGCAAACACCATACAATACATTTCTTTTCCAAAATTTATTTTCATTCCTAAATGAACAAATAGAATACTTCCACATACATAGAATGATGGGGTTGGTGGGGTAGGAGTGGGGAAGGATCGTCCATGAAATTACAGATCTCTATCATGTACAGTTGGCTTTTCTTTTAAAAGTGTAATCTCATCCTTAGCTTTCAAAGCTATCCTTTTTGTCTGTTCTTCTGTATGTAAGGTGGATTTGTTTTTTGGGGGTTTTTTTTAGATACTAATTTCCAGGATCATGGCTTGTAAACAATTTTACTGTGCTCGTACCTCGTTACATAACCATAACTAATATAAAATTTGATCTTAAGTTGTAAACAGCCCACTGCACCTGCTCTGTGTTGTCACCACAATATTGCTAAAGTTAATGTAAACTTATGAGCCTAATGCTGACAAAATACCTTTTTTGTCCGTTTCTCTATAAATCAAGTAGGCACTGGTCAGTGAGCACAAAATGTAGAATGTGAAAGCTGAAAGCTGTGCTTTGCTTCGACCTGCCACCATCAAGGCTTAGGGGGATGCTGTAGGACCTGGTGCTCCTATTCTCATTCTCATTGGCCCCTGCTAGAAGAGTAATCGAGAAGAATAAAGTAAATTAGCTCCTTACCATATGTCTCTGCTGCTGTCTTCCTGTCTTGTCTGGATCCAGAGCGAACCTAGAGGTCGGAGCCCAGAAGCTCCTGTGTTACAGCTTCTTTCTGGCCTTCATTCTATTCTCTTCTCTGCATTTTAATCAAAAGTTGATTCAATGGCCTTCCTTTCTTTCCTTTTTCTAAAATAGTATTTCCATATATAGTGGAACAAGAGGATGGTACATGGAACTCCTCATCTACATGTAGGCCTTCATATAAAGTCTTTTGCAAATTTCCTGCCTTCTACATAAACAAAACCAAAAATGAAACATCTTTGTTCTCAATGAGCTTATGTTCTATAGAAGGAAACATGTACACATATAAGTATATACAAAATATATGCATCTACCTTGAAAGGGCATATGGACTAGAGTAACGTGCCCAGTCCATATATCCTGTACTTTCACACCCAGGCATGCAATATGTCCAAGATAGCTCATTAAGACTACCACCCCTGTGCCCTGGCACATTATTTTCTGTAGAGTAAATTAGATTATGGCTCACATCTAGGTTCTTAGAAAGGTACTTAATGTATAATACAAATTAGGGATGAGTTAGTTTACTCATATATACAAATGAGGCACGTTAAACATAAAAGACTTGTTACAGCGCCTTATATACAGAACCAAACTTAAAAAACAGGATTCTGTAACAACTTATAACTACTATTCCTACTTGCTGGGAAGGCAACGATGTAAACCTCATCAGAACAGCAGTTTGTAGTTGTGCTAATAAAGGCACTTGACATTTCACCTCAACTCTGCACTGTATATACAACTTCCTGTACTTCTGCTGGTAAAACTGTCAGACTAAGGCAAACTCTTTTTTGCACGGCTGATCTCTCTGATGAAGATGCTTCCCTTTCCACAAGTCAATGGATCTAACCTGATTGCACCCAAGGCCTCTGGACCTCTCAGTTTCACAACGTTGCCTCCAGACCTGGATATATCCACCTGGGATACGTATTTGTCTAAGATCAGAAACAAATAAACACTAAGAAAGCAACCAAACACAAGCCTCAGGCTAGCCTAGCCTGATGTGCTTTTTAGTGGCCATGGACTGACAACTGACAGTCTCAATGCAATCATTGGGTAGAAAGAAAGAGATGAAGAGACGAAGGCGTAGGTTGCTCCCTTTCATGCATCCTGAGTCATCAGCTCTTCTGAAGAGCCACAAAGGGGTTTCCTTGATATTTCAAAGCCAAGTCCTCAGCAGTCAATCACAATGGCTAGAAGGAAGACACCCCCGCCCCCAAAGCTTCCACATAGTCATCCAGAACCCAGGTACGATGGATCTGGGGATGCTCCACCTCCTTCCCCAATCCAAAACAATACAAGACAATTTCAGGAGGGGAAACACAGACACCACGGGGGAGGAGAATAAGAGATGGCTTCATTTAAGCAGTGGCTCTTAAACTGAGATCAGAAGAAAACTAGAGACTCTGTAATGCAGAGATGAGGACAGAATACATTCCAAGCCTGAGGAACAGCTTGTGTGAAGGCAAGAAAACAGAAGCAACGTGCATGTGGGGAAACAGCCAGGAGGCTGGTGTGTAAAGTACTGGGAGGGCAATAATGTGTAATAAGACTGGAAAGGTAGATTGTATGGACTTTAAATAAATGTCAACATTCCTTCATCAGTGGGAAAGAACAGTAAAATGGAAAGGCAGAAAATGTTTATAATTTATTACATTTTCTTGGATTTATTTATAATAGTTTTAAAACTTTATTATTGATTTATTTATAATTCATTATTGACATATGGAAGCAATTTTGGAAAAACTGTCAGGTTTATATCTAATTAAAATCTCCCCTAAATAATTTCAGTCCTATTACATCTTCAGTACTTAAAAAGTCTCTGATTTCATCAGTGTGGGTGGGCCCCCCCTTACACCCCATAGTATTCAATTCTCATGTGTTGCTATAACCAAACAAATCACAAGCTAGTCTGGAAAAGAACTTCTCAGCATTTAGCTGGGATGGTCCTTGGCCTAGTCATAGGATCATAAGATATAAAGGTGGAAGGAAGCTTCAGAGATCATCTAAGCCAGGGGTTCTTGATTTGTGGTCCATCAACTTTCCACCCGACAAATTTTGGTAACTGTATTTCAACATAACTGGTTTGCTTTGTAACTCCATGTATTTAAAAGCAATATCTTGAAAAGGGGTCTATAGTCTTCACCAGACTGCCAAAGGGGTCCATGATACCAAATAAAGGTTTAAGAACTCCTGATTAGTTCAACCTCCTGATTTTACAAAGAAAATGAAGTCCACAGAGGGATGGGACTTATTTAATATCACAGCTAGTAAGCTCATTGCCTGGAAAGCAGCCAAGTGGTCTACATGAGTTGTCTTCTACAAAAGCAAGGGATTCTTTTATGAACAGTAAACAGTTCAGTTTCACTGAATCAGAGGCTACATGTAGCAGAGTAGTCTTCACTCATTCATTCAATACTTAGTACCTCCTATGTAACAGGCACCATGCTAGGTCCTAGGGATACAAAAACACCAATCCCTCCCTTCAAGTTTACATTGTTGGAAGTAGCAGGAAATAAGGCTGAAAAATTCTGGGATCAGATTTCAGAGGGTCACCAAGGCCAGGCACACCAATTGTGGACTTTGTCTAGGAGGTAATGAAGAACCCCTAAAATATTTGGGCAGTGAAATGACATGATCCATGCATTTGACCCATTTCTCTGACAGCGATGTGTCGGATGACTTAGAGTACAGAGGCTGGAGGCCGAGAGACCTGTTGGGAGGCTATAGGCTAGGCAAGCAGGGGAAAAAAAAGATGAGACCCACGGTAGCAGCAGTCATAATAGAAAAGAGGGGACATATGTGGGAGATGTTACAGAAGGCACGGACATTAGTTTTCAAGGGATCCTAGAATACAGGAAGTAGAGGCATCAAAAAAATACAGAATATTCTTTCAAGAAGTTTGGCAGTGGGCTAAGATTCTTAAAATCTAGACTCATGCTCTGATTTTTACAATCTAGCCAATAGTTCATAGATGCTCAGATTCCTTAAGAGTCTGGCTAATATGGCAGATCTTTAATAAACCTTTTGTCTTCGCCTGAAAGAAGGCTTGGGTCGAATTCTTTCAGGCAGGACCTGTGTGTCATGATCGTGGGGTCCCAGCACCCCTAAACCTCTAGACTTCACCAAGAAGAGTAAAACCTATGACTATATAATAGCCCTCTAGTACACATCCACATGGGAAAACCATCAAACTTAGTTTACTTTTCTGCACAAGGCAACCTTCAGAAAAAAGTTTGGAAGGGGTAGATCTTGGTTCTATAATAAGGAGAAACCGCCTACCAAGTTGGGCTGTCCCTAAGTGGCTTAGGTGGCCATGTCATGTATTAAATTGACCAAGGACCTCAAAGGGAAAGACATGTCTTCAAAGACATTTTAGAGAAGACTCCCACTGAGGTACAGATTGGATTGGATGACCCCTGTGATCTCTCCTGCATTAAAGCATCTTAGAATTCCCAAGAACATAGAGACCATTTGAAGAAGGGGGAATCTTTTAGGAGACAGATGTGGGAGAAGAACCTGGAGTTCATTAATGATCAAAATTTCCTATATAAAGAGGGGAAGCTGAGCTACTACCTGGAGATGAATGATCTTGGAGACATGACTGATGAAGAATTCAAGGAAATGCTGAACCCCAAAATGTCACCAGCAAGGATAAGGACAGATACCACCACAGCCAAGATTTTTTCAAATTTTTCTGATCTTCCCAAATCAATCGACTGGAGAAAGCTTGGCTATGTGACCCCTGTTAGAAATCAGAGGAGGTGCGGCTCCTGCTGGGCATTCAATGCAACTGGATCTCTAGAAGGCCAGCTCTTCTGGAAAACAGGCAAACTTGTAGAACTGAGTAAACAGAACCTAACTGACTGTTCCAGATTCCAAGGCTGTTGTGGGGGAAGTGCCATTGGTGCTTTCATCTATATAAAAAAAAAAATACGGGCTTAGTCTCTGAGAGGTGCTACCCTTATGTGGCCAAGAAAAATAAGAAGTGCTCTTATAACAACGGATGTGCAGTTGTTAAAATCAAAAAACATGTAGTCCTCCCCTTTGGAAATGAAGAAATTCTGATGAAGACTGTGGCAACTGTGGGACTAGTGTCTGTGTCAATGAATGCACGGAAGCCCTTTATCTACTATAGATAAACCACGTCACACAAACCATGCTTTAGTGATGGTTGGATATGGACATGAAAACCAAGTGACAGGAAGAAAACCAAAATGAAGAGAAGAAATTCTGGATTCTTAAAAATAGCTGGGGTGTGAAGTAGGGTGAAAAAGGCTACATGCGTATTGCAAAGGACAGGAACAACCACTGTGGTGTTGCTACTCACATCATCTATCTTATTCTGTAACCCAATGGAGAGAGCATTCCCCAGAGTTGGAGTTTGGAGCCATAGAGGAAGAAATCCTCTCTTACAAGCATTCAACTGTGATACCAGACCCTGATACTTGGGAGCAAATCTTGCCATCATAACAATGCACTTTCATAACTGGGGGGATATTACTTTGCCACAGATGTGGGACCAAGATGTTAGCTGACTATGTTAAAATTATAAATAATAAAGTGAATGTTTTGAGGAGGAAAAAAAAGACGTTTGGCAATGAAAGGATGGAAGAAAGGGGTATATTATTGCCTGGAACAATTATCAGAGTTGAGAATTTTCTTTGGTATAAAGACAAACTGAATGCATTTGTACATGGAAGGGAAGGAGGGAGTAGAAAGGACTGAAATATCAGAAAGAAAAGATATTTATTATTATATTCTTGGAAAATGAGGGAGGGAATGGGACCAAAAACACAGGTTAGCTATGGAGTAAGAACTCATTTCTTCCTGGTAGAATGTATGTTCTCAGAAGGCAGGGTGTTTTGTCTTTGTAAATCCCAAATGTCTTTGGCCATTTAATGTTGTTCAGTAATGTCGACTCTCTGCGACCTCATGGACCACCCTGCCTTTTATCTTCCTGAGTTCAAATCTAGCCTCAGATACTTCCTAGCTGTATGATCCTAGGCAAGTCACTTAACCCTGTTTGCCTCAGTTTCTTTATCTGTAAAACGAGTTGGAGAAGGACATGACAAATCACTCCAGTATCCTTGCCAAGAAAACTCCAAATGGAGTCATGAAGGAGGATAAGAGTCCACAGACTGCATCTCCTTGGCTTTGTCCTAATCTAGAAGCAAAGCTCATACAACTTTTTTCAGGACTGATCTGATCATCTGTAGATAGGAACATAATTCGAGAAGAGAATCTGTAATTAGGCATAGTGACTTCCAGTGTCACTCAGGGGTCTAGGTGGTTGAACCTGCCTTGTACTTGATTCTGGTGTTCTGGGTTCAGGGCTCAGAAAGGGGGGGCACCCCTCCCATTTCAGTTCTAATGTTCAGCAGCTCTATCTCAGGTGGGCTACTGCCTCCATGAAGGATTTCCATTGTATTCCAAAACTGTACCCTCCAAGGGATTAAGCATTTATTATCCACCAGGCAGTGTGCTAAGCATTGGGGATGTGTATATATAAACAAGGAAGTATAGTGTCCTAGCCCTCATTGAGCTTACATTCCCATTGAGGGGGAGGACAATACCTAAAAGTGGAAGGGTGGATGGAAAGGGGAAGGCAGTACCCCTGGTGAGGACATGGCTTTGAAGTGTAATGGAGGGGCCTGGGTCCTGCCACACTGAGGCAAGGACCCAGGGAGTGGAGATGACTGGAGGGTAGGGTCATGGTGAGGAGACGGCTACGAAGAGCTATAGACCGACATTCTGTGTGTCCCCAATAAGTATAAACTCATGATTATCAACACCAGAAACAGTCATAGGTATTGAAACTCAAAGATGTCCGCCAAGTCTACCACCATCTAAGCAGCAGTGAGAAAGCATGGGGGTTCTGCTTTGCCTCAGGATAATTTAAGGTCAACAGTCTAGAAAAGGACTTTGGTTATTAAGTAGCCCTCACCATGATCTTCCTGCTCCTCTTTGATCAGGGTGGACAGAGGTGCGGTGGCCAGGGCCAAAGCATTTTCCCTCTGACATACTTCCAGGAGCCGGGCTTGCAGCCCCTCCTTCTCAGCCTGAAGCTCCTGCCTCTTCTCTGACAAATCCTTCTCCTCCTCTTCAATGGCTCTTTTCCTTAATTCTAGGACTCTCTCTCTCCTCTCCACTGCTCTCTCCCTCTTCTCCAGTTCTCTCTCCCGCTGGCTCGCCCGTAAAGCCAGTGCTCCCATTTGCTCCATCAGGCGCCCCCAGTCTCCTTCTACGCCCGGCGGCGGGGAGGGTGGAAGAGGAAGCAGTGCCTCTGGGCGAGGCCCAGCTTGTCGGTGCCCGGTCTTTTCCAGTTCCTGCTTATGCATACTCTTCAGATGCTTCCACAGAGCCGTGGTTCCAACGTTGGACCCTGGGCCCCGGCTGACCTGCTTTCCACACAGCCTACAGGTGGCATATTGACTGGCAGGAAGGCCAGACTGGGCCAAGGGCAGGTGAAAATACTCCCAGGCCTCCGAGTATCTTACTCCCCGGCCATGGGCCACAGGGGCAACACTTCTGAGGGTGTCAATGTAAGAGCCACCTTCTTCCATTTTCTTCATCTGACTCGTCACACCTCAATCATTACTCCAGGCCCTTTACATCGAGGGAAGAAAAAAAAGAATTAAAATGTAATATTGTTGCAAACCTTAAAGTCACCATAGCTACAATCATTCTGCCTTCAAGGAAACCATTTCTTCCCTTTCATACAGAATGAGCCTTCTCGAAGTTAGGCATTTGAGACAATAGAGTTTCTATTTTGGTATTTATATATCCAAGCTTTTTTTGTACTAAATTTTTTACAGAAAATTTAAGTCTATATTTTATACTAAATTTTTAGACTAATCTATATCTTTATACTAAATTATTACAGAAAATTTAGTCATATTTTATATTAAATTTTTTACAAAAAATTATCTATACTTTATACCAAATGTTTATACTAAATTGTTTATAAAAACATTCTACATTTTTATACTAATACAAGATATACTAATACAAGATACAAAATACAAGATAATTTACATGAAAAATTTACAAGAAAATAATTTTATACCAAATTTTTTACAAAACATTTAGTCTATATTTTATGCTACATTTATAACAAAATTTCAATCTATAGTTTATACTAAATTGTTTACAAAAAACTAAGTCTATATTTTTATACTAATTTTTTACAAAAGTTTGTCTACATTTCTATATACTAAATTTCTAACAGAAAAAATTAGTCTATATTTTCATACCAAATTTCTTGCAGAAAATTTAGTCTATATTTTATGACAAACTTTTATACTAATATTTCAAAATATTTAGTTCCTATTGTTACACAAATTTTCTACTAAATTTTTAACTAAAATTTTTACAATTTCGTCTTTATTTCTGTACCAAGTTTTTTATACTCAATCTTTTATAGAAAATTTAGTCTAATACTCCATGCCAAATGACCAGAAATTCCCTTACGAATCAAACACACCTCCTGTTCTAATAAGTATACTTCAGCAATACATATGCTCAAATTGAGTTTTAGCCAGAAAACTGGGTTAAGCTCCTTGAAAGGTGAATGCTCAGTAAATGGGTGTTATAATTATAGTATGTCTAAATCTTAATTGTTCTCTCTCTGCCCACTTTAAAAAAAAATCAAACCAAACCACTTTGCCTCACTCGATGGTGTTAGGGCTGTTAATGGGTCCTCTGAACTTGTCTTTTTGAGTTGCCCTATTTTCCAGAAACACTGGACCCAGAGCATGCAGGAGGCCCTTGTGAGAAATGAGTATTTCTCTCTTTTATTTAATGACTAATTATTGTATTAGAACCAAGGTTTTTCCCCTTTTTCTACTTCCTCATCCAGAAATCAACCAGTGTGGGCAATCTCTCTTAAAGATTTACTCAAGCCAATACCTAATCAGATAGTAAGAGAAATTCTAAGTTTGGGCTAATGGATACATTCCTGCTCATTGTGTTTTTCTCAGACAGATCTAGGAAGTGTTGATTCTCCCTTTTGTCAGATAGGTGATACAGAAATTGATGTTTTTTTTGACCAAGATTTGGGTGATTAAGTCACGTATCCCAAGACCCTTACTGTAATATAGCCCAGCCTCTCATTGTAATATTAATTTTCTTATTACTTGTTGACCAATCAGAGTTTATTGTCACCCCTTAGGAACACCTACTCTTGGAAGAGAATATAAACTATGAGCCCACCACCATGAAGGGTCTTTGGTCTAAGAGGGACAGCCAGATGATCATCCTTATTAATAAACATTCTGGCCTTATTAATAAAATGATTAAATTAAATAAATGATTAAACTATGTCTCTAGAACTATATCACACCCTGAATGTGCCATGGACAAAGTGGACCCCTACCCCTGCCAAGTAACAGAATTTGTTGTCTGTGCCCCAAGCTGGATTCCCTGTGTGTCCTTGGGAGTCAAAATAGGCTAAGTCAGGCTATGCCAGGCTGGGAAATTTACTTGTGCAGCTGGGACCCTGTAGATATGCAGACCATCCCATCTTCACAGTCTGTCTAGCAGTTCCCAAGGGAAAAGACTGCAGCTTTTGCCATCATCTTGCTCCTCCCCTTTGGGAGGGATTTTGTCCTTTTTCCACCTTTACTATACTTTTCCCCCTCCCATGCCACTGCCCTTTAAGATGGAGTTTTGTTTCCTCCTTGTTCTTTTATTCTGCTGTCATAGATATATAAACTTCTACATGGATTGTGAATTCTTTGGGTTCCACATGCATGTTCATTTCTCTTGTAATAAACCTGGTTTTCACCTAAGTCTTGTGACCTCGTGATTGAAGAAGAAAATATTCCACATTTTATTCTATTCTTTGTTTTTCTGAAAGCCTGTATTAAACACAGCTCTACTGAGAGAAATCTGGGAATCTAATTCTTGAACCTTGGACTTGTCTTTGGGATTTGGACAAAACCTCTATCTGAAAGGTACAGGAGGATTCAGCAGTGTGGCTTGGCAGTGTTAACTATCACTACTGAGGACAGATACTGGCAAGGAGGAGACAGAGGAGCTCCAATTCAGGAGCCAACCACCTTAGTGAAAAAGCGTCGAAAATTTTCTAGCACTAGCTTTTTTTTCCCTCCAGCCTCTAGCAGGTACCCAATCAGTGCAGTAAAAACAAAACAAAAACAAAAACAAACCAAAAAAACTTTTGTTTTCACTGACCCAAGGTAAACCTCCCCCCCCACCCCAATGTGGCTATTCATTTACCTAAAGTCTTTAGTAAAGACATAAAAACAAACGAAAAGCAGTAAGTTCTCACCTAGTCAGAATTTTTTTTTTCAAGATATCCATGTAAAAGATCACAAATTCAGTGAAACCAATTCCAGGAGCCTTTTCTAACAGGTAACTGATTTACCATCATGCCTATGGAGGAAGGGAACAGAAAAAGGAATTTATGTAACACTTTCAAGGTTAATAGTTCATTTTCTTGCCACAGCCCCAGGAGATCATTAATACAAGTATTATTATTCCTATTTTACAGATGAAGAAAGTAAGGCTCAGACAACCTGAGTGATTTGCTCACAGTAAAAGGACAAACAAGTGTACAGAGCGAGGTTAGGACCTGAACTTTCTGCCAACAGGAGTCCCACCTCTTTCACCATAAGCCTGAGAGGAGTCCTAGTTGGTTATTAGGTTGATCAGAGTTCTGACGTCTTTCAAAGTTGTTTTCCTCTATAAGGTTTAGTCATTGTGTAGTTTTCCTGGTTGTGCTCACTTCACTCTGCATCAGTTCATACAAATCTTCCCAGGTTTCTCTGCATCTTCCCCTTTCATCATTTCTTAGAGTGCAATATAATATTTCAACAAAATCATATACCAGTAACTAACTTTTTAAATTTTTAATTTTTAATCCAAATATAACAAACAGCAAGTAAAATGAGCACTTCCATATGCACTGAAGTAAAATGAAACTTGGAATCTCTATTACGAAGAACATTCTTTTCTTTTTAAATATATAAATTCAACATGTAAATTTTGAACCTTGTCTGTGATTCCTTCTGTTCTCTTTCTGGAGGTAAAGGGGGGAGCCCTATTTCTACCTTCCCTCTCATCTCCTCCCCCAAGGAGGAAACAAAATAGAAAACAAAAATACAAAATAAGAAAAAACCATCATAAAATTGAAGTATCCAGCAAAGCAAATTCCCACACTGACCATGTCCAAAAATTCTTCATCTTCATCTCAGCCCGGAGGTGGGTAGGCTGCTTCAGCACCATTACTCTAGAATCATGGCTGTTCATGGAACTGATCAGAGTTCCTTGTCTTTCAAAGTTATTTTTCTTTAAAATGTTGGGATTATTGTATAAATTGTTTTCTTGGTTCTGCTCACTTCACTCTGTATTGGTTCCTATTAGTCCTCCCAGATTTCTCTGAAACCATTCCCTTCATCATTTCTTATGACACAGTATCCTATTTGTATATCATAACGTGTTCAGCCATTTCCCAGCTAATATATACCCCTTTAGTTTCAAGCTGTTTGCCATTAGGGCTGCTATAATATAATTAACTCATACTGTAAAAGCAGTATACTGAGTTCAAACTAAATATATAATACTGTAAGCTTTCAACTCTGGACTCTCAACCTCTTACACTATAGTTACGCTATAGTAATTCAAACACATTTATGCTGAATTACCTAGTAAAGTATCATCTATCCACAAAATAAAAGCCACAGTTTTGGAGTCAGGCCTGAGTTCAAATTCTGGCTCTTTTACTAATCTATGTGACCTTAGGCAAGTCAATTAATCTCTGTGGGATTCAGTTTCCTCCTTGGTAAAATGTAGAAGTTGGACTAAATGATCTCTAAGGTTCCCTCCAGCTCTTAGATCTCCCATCCAAAGTGCATTAAAGTGTCCTAGAGAGAAGCTAGCTGCCAGTGAATGGGGCTTTTAAATTCTGTGACTTCCTTCACTAAATGCCAAAGGAATTTCTGAGAGGCTGTCATCTCCTCTCATTCCTTAGAACCCCAAATGGTTTATTTCCAGAATTGCCACCCCACACTTCCATACAATGGCACATACCTGGTAGGGAGTAGAAATATTACAAATATTTATAAAAACAATCAATATTTTATACTAGAGTTCAAAGGCAACAAAAGTTGCTGCTTTGGAACAGTGTTTTTCCTATTTTGCATCAGGGGTTCCATTTTTATGAGAACTACTTTTCATTTCTCCCAAAGTCTTGGAGGCAAATTGCTGGATGGTCAGAGGAGAGATGCTAACTGTAAAGTGGCTATTCTGGGAAATAGGATGCCAATGCTAGCTGTGTTTCCCTCCGTACTATGAAGACTGGCAAACCAGATAGCAGTAATGGGCTTAGAGATCTATATAAGGACCTATAGCTCCAATAAACTGTCTACTGAGCATCTGTGCACTTAGGTGCAACGCACAGTGTTAGATGGTAGTAGAGATACAAAGATTAATAAAAAGGGTCCCCACTCTTGATGAGCCTACTATCTGGTAGGAGAGATAAGACCTTTACATTCACAAATACCATAAAATAAAAGAAATTAACTAAAAGAATAGGAATAGAGACTGGTCCTGAGATTTCATTGATATAGAGAGCTCCCAGAGAGGAAACTTGGATTACCAATGTGGGATGGTACCTTTCTTGAAATGTATAGTCTTGACTGCCTAATGTCCTGAGAAATTAAGTGACTTGCTTAAGGTCACACAGTCAGCATTCTTCAGATGCTTCCTGGGGCTTCCTGGTCTCTAAGACAGCTCTCCATCCTATGCCACAAATTGTCTCTAAAAGATCATAAAAAAGGGAAAGGGACTTACATGTACAAAAATATTTATAGCAGCTCTTTTTGTGGTGGCAAAGAACTGAAGTTGTGGGGATGCCCGTCGATTGGGAAATGGCTGAAGAAGTTGTGGTATATGAATGTAATGGAATAATATTGTGCTATAAGAAATGATGAGCAGGCAGAATTCAGAAAAACCTGGACTTACATGAACTGATGCTGAGTGAAGTGAGCAGAACCAGGAGAACATTGTATACAGTAGTAACAGCAACATAGTGCAATGATCAACTATAACCGATTTGGCTCTTCTCAGCAATGCAATGATCTAAGACAATTCCAAAAGACTCATGATGAAAAATTCCATCCACATCCAGAAAAAGAACTGGAGTCTGAATGCAGATCAAAGCATACTATCTTCATTTTCTTTGTTTTTTCATGTTTTTTTTTTCCTTTAGTTACGTTTCTTCTTTCACAACGTGACTAATGCGGAAATATGTTTTACATGATTGCGTAAATATAACCTATATCAGATTGCTTTCCATCTTGGGGGGGAGGGAGAAAAATTTGGAACTCAAAATCTTATAAAAATGAATCTGAAAATTGTCTTTACATGTAATTGAAAAAATAACTACTATTTACATTAAAAGAAATGTCTTTAAAAAAGGATTTTAAGTACATAAAAGCAGTTCTGAAGAAGGCACCAATATAAGGATCTGAACCCAGGTTTGTCTCCAAGTTTAGCACCTAAGCACCAAGGTAATTTCTGGGGAAAGGGGTTGGGGGATGGGAAGGTAACCCTGTACTGTAAATCTCTAGAAGACCTCTGACGTCCTTGGAAATAGCTCATATTTTATATACCACGGATTTCCACTAACAAGCACCTGAAAAGCTTTTCAAGACCCAAGAACCACTCATACCACTTGATGCTTTGAGGTTTGCCAAAAGAGCTCTTTAGTCTAGTTAGAAATGGAGACCCAAACTGGTAATGGAAAATGCTGACCATATCCAGAGAAAGAACTATGGAGACTGAATGCAGATCGAAGCATGCTATTTTCACTTTCTTTTGGTTTTTCTTTCTTGTGGTTTTCCCCTTCTGTTCAGAGTCTTCTTTCACAACATGACTAATGTGGAAATATGTTTAACATGATTGCACATGTATAACCTATATCAGATTGCTTGCTGTCTTGGGGAGGGAAGGGAGGCAGAAAAATTTGGAGCTCAAAATCTTACAAAGGTGAATGCTGAAAACTATCTTTGCATCTAATTGGAAAAAAAAATAAAATACTATTAAGTTAAAAAAAAAGAAGAAATGTAGACTTAAGTTACTGTCTGCTAGAGAAGCATTGCTCATTCCCTTTTATGCATTAGAGGAAGGCAAATGTTTCCAGCATCATTTTACTGTCGGAGGCAATAACCAGTAGAAGGCAGCACGGTACACAACTGCCTTACCTTCTCTGTCCTCCATGAACAACGTACGTATCACGTCTCTGGACCTACACTGTATACGTTAGGGAAAATGCAACTCTCTAAATACAGGGGTTCTTAACCTAGCGATCAGGGACAGATTTTTAAGGGGTTTATGGGGGAAAATCACTTCTTTATTTTCACTAACCTATAACTGAAATTTAGTTTTTCTTTAATTATGAATGTAAGCAATGAGCCCATTGGCTTCACCAGAGTGTCTAAGGGGTTCAGGACACAAAATGGTAATGCCCAAAGGTTGGCCCCAAAGAAAAGATGAAAAGGAACATATCTTTGAAGATGTGGGGGAATATGAGTATGAAACACTCTGTATAACATCAGATATTTTCTGTGCTGGTTCATTTTGCTGACCTATTTTTTTTTAATCTTTTTCATTCTTTGTTATGAGGCCTGGCTCTCTAGTAGGGAGGCATGTATGTTGGGAAATGTAAATGACATAAAAACAGGCTTCTAGTATTTATTATATAGGTTTTCTTGAAATGGAAATTTATTGCTATATATTCTGAATCTTCTCTCATGTGCACGACATGCTTTTTTTTTTCTTACTTTGTATTTAAGTTTCAATATTTAAGTTTATGTTTTTTCCCTTTTTTAAGTTTTAGTAATAAAAAAAAAAAAAGAAAAAAGAGACCGGTACATTCTAAGAAAACATTCTACTTTGTATTTCAGGATCGGGCACAATTTCTATTCTAATCATCTATGGGAGGTTAAAAAACACACACACAGAGAAAACAAAGATTTCCTTCAAGATGACCTCTTAACTTAAAGACAGGCTGAATTCCTTTAAAAGTAAAGGAATATGGAAAGCTGAAAATAAACCAGGATTGCAAAACCTCAACAAAGTATGGAGAAAGACACATGCCAGGTGGCATATTGTACATATGTGAAATGTTATGTTAAAGGAAGGTACTTTGTACTTTAAAGTTCTATGTAAATATGGTATTGTTATTATTAGGCTCAAAACCAAACACCCAGTTAATGTCTTTATTAAGAAAGAGACATTCGTAAACTAATTCTGTTTAAACTTACAATATTAAGACTAATTATCTGTTAGTTTAAAGCCTTGTACCTTGGTTACAGAATTAGCATTTCTAAGTCTCAGCTGAGCTTGGGTTCCAGATGTGGACCATAAAACATTGTGAAAATCAGACTGACTTGCAAAAAGATTAAAAATGATTTTATTTAATCGCGGACACTAATGGCCTTAATCAAGGCTGACCAACTTGCTTAAAATAAATAATTATCCTTGACAAAAGAAGTGTAAATGAAATCCCAGTTCATTAATTTGCTAACTTCTCTTCTCTAAAGGAACAGTGGTCTAATTAAATATGCTGATATAGATACACAAGTAAGAATAAAAATGGCAATCCTAAATTAATTTATAGATTAATGCAATACCAGTGGGCTATTTTATACAATTAGAAAAAATAATTATATGTAGTCCCATCAGCTATACCTTCTCAATAATAAATGCATATATAAGAAAATCTAGTAAAAATTATCTAGATGAAAACTGTGAAATAAAGGTGATAAGTTAAGAATACTCTCAAACTATCCTATGAAGCCTTTTGCCTTTCTCTTCATCCCAAGTACTTAGGTGGTACTTAACAAATGCTTATTAACTTAACTAAAATCTCACTATTAATATCATTTGGAGTGATACTTCATTTGGAAGAGAGATTTGACTTAGTTTGGAGTCAATGGTATAAACTAGCAGTAATAGGTAGAAACTGCCAAGAGACAGATTTAGGAGAATAATTAGTTTTCCCAGAATGGATGAGTAGTCTCAGGTGGTAGACTGATGCTTTCCAAACAAATGCTGCAGAATCACTTGTTATGGATGATGCAGGGCTAATGTTTGCTCAGGTTGGACTGGACCCAAGACTCTTCCAAATAAGAGTGGATGAAAAATTGTAAACAGGGCGTATTTATCCACTGAGCCATCAGCTGCCTTCCATCCTACTTACCTTATTTCTTGGAAGAAACACTTTTAAGAAGGGAGTGGAGGTGGCAGTGGTGAGGACAGGCTTTCCTAATAAGCCTTGGGCAGGGAACTAATTACTTGATCACCTAAACAAAGATAGTAACTCACTCCTCCATCTCACACAGGTATGGCAACCATATGTCTGATTTAAAATATTCTATTCCATTGTCCCACGAACCATCTAAATGTTCTGAAAATTCCATTATTTCAGTGAATAGCATCTAAGTGTGTCAAGTCTGTCAGCGTTACCAAAAAAAAATACACGGTTACAAAAGATTGAGAGTCACAAGCTGAAAAAACACCATGGTTGCTCACCAGCCTGTGTTATTTTATGCCTGTCTGAACATGTAGAGAGATGCTGGTGGAGAGATGTGGAGCAGGTCACAACATTCCTAGTAGCAAAACCCTATAAATATGGCCTGTGTTCATCAACAGAAAAGCACAGATATCTATAACAGCAAAGCTCAACTGACTGCACTGAGGAGAAAACAATAATGATTATTTCCACTTGTTATAATATTGCATTAAATGACACAACTCCAAGACAAAGTCACTCAAATTGACAGATTTTTAACCTGCAAACAAGGGGGGTGCACACAGAGTACATGTGTATGAGCTCAATTATATTTTACTGTATGGCTTTTTTATGCAAGAAAATGAAATGAAGGAAATGTTCTATTTGGCTACATTAGCAAAGTACACAGGGATACACAGGAATTAAAAAAAAACAAAACTTCTTATTCTGAGAAACATCTGCTAAAAAAAGTTACATATGGTCCAGAAAATTAGCTGCAGCAAAGAAATATCTGTCGGAACAGAATAAACAATATTGGGTGCTTTTTCAGATACATCTCGTTATACATTGAGCTCAGCAAACTTTAGCAGTCCTAGCATTACGGAGAACCAAGATGACATTTTGTTGTTGTTCAGTTGTTTTCAGCCACATGCAACTCTTTGTGACCCCCTTCTGGAGATTTTCTTGGCAAAGATACTGGAGTGGTTTATCATATTCTTCTCCAGCTCATTTTACAGAAGAGGAAACTGAAGCAAATAGGGATAAGTGAGTTGCTCAGGATCACACAGCTAGTAAGTGTCTGAGGCTGGATTTGAACTCAGGTCTTCCTGACTCCAGGCCTGGTGCTCTATCCACTATGCCACTTAGCTTAGGTTCATAGCCAAATAAACTCCATTTCACTACTTTGCTTCTGTCGTTCATAGTTTGAGGCGTTCAAAATTACTTCACTATAATTTTTTAATATCAAAATAAGTACAAATGGCAGGAAGATAAAGTGTGCTTTTAATTCAGTTTTACAAAATGATTATTCCCTGGCCTCCTGGCACACTACTATACAGCCTTTCTCAGCTGCAAGCCATCTGGAACCACCTAAGGGATGAGGTTGGAAGGCTGTCTCACACCAACATTCTAATTCATCAGCAAGCACTTAGTAAGCTTTACCCTGTGCCAGGCACTGAGCTAGGCACACGAGGACATACAGAAAGGCAAAAACCATTTCGTGCCTTCAAGGAGCTTACATTCTGATAAAGGAAAACCTTGGGGTGAATTATTTTATAATGCTTGGTCCTCTCAAATCTCAATCTCTGGATCCTCTGATTCCTGTTATTTATAGATAAGAAATAATAATAAAACAGAACCACCACCTATCTAAGCAAAAATCTGTCTTCCTGATAATCTCATCTCATTCAGGCCCTTTACCCTTTGTACAATTCTTCTATGAGCTCTGTTTTCCTGACTTCCTGCATAGTTAAAATTCCCTTTCATCCTCGATCTCTTCCTTTTACACCCTTCCCATCCTAACTACAAACCCTCTCCAAAGATGATCATGGTTGAGGAATTTTTACATTAGGGAGGGCTCTGGGAAAACCTCACCCACTGGGGAGGAAGTCAAAAAAGGCAGAGGAGCAGGGTGAAGGTCAAAAAAGCTGAGCCAAAATAAAGAGAAAAGTTTATTAGCATGTTAAGAAGTCTACTCAAGGGAAGCTATTTCAGCTTCCTCAGAAAACAATACTTGGTAATATAGCTGTCTCTAGGGCAGAGTTTAGATTAAACACCAACAAGTGGCATTCTGGGGCAATTCACTGGACCAGTGGGGAAAGGCAATTACTGGACTTAATTCTGGGCCATATAATGGGAGAGTCAACAGTTCAGTGCATCACCAGCTTGTTTAACCAAGCAAGTTCTTGCAGCCTGGTTTGTGGTTTTTACAGATGACTGGCTGGAAAGCTTGTCCAAAAGGAAAGAATGAGGTTGCCACTTTAGTCACAAAGATGTTCCTAAATGGTATGTCTTTTCTTCCACAATCCCCCTCTCCCAAAAAATTCAGATTTAGCTGGAATAGATCAGTCAATGATCCTATGTTATTAGGATAACTTACTTATTATAGTGGGGACTTTAAAGAGAGATCTTCCAGGGCTGGCTGTCAATATTTGGTCTTGAGTCTATGGACAGGTTGTTTGAAACCCTTGTGACTCATTTGGAGAAGGGGAAAGAACAGAAAACCATATGGGCTTGATGGGGAGAGCCTGGCATTTAGTGATTATGTATTAAATTATCATATAAGTCAGAATTTTTAATATCTTATATTTTAAGACAGAAAGTCCTTGAAAAATGCCCTGGGATAAAGATCACCTAATCCAAGGCCTAGCCATGAGAACAAATCTTGAAGAACCACGTCGCCTGTTTTTGGATTCTGGAAGACAGCTACTTCACCTTTGCTGTTTTCATGAGAGTAAAGGAGAGATTACAGATAGTTCTGTAATATGGAATATTACAGAATAGGAACCCTTGAACAAAGTGGTGAAATCCTGTGATGTGTACTACACCTCTAGGGAGGTCTGCAGCCCACCTGTATCTGAGATAAGATGCTTAGTACTAACACTCAGAAAGGGGTGACTTTCCTATATGGGTGGAGAACAGAGGTACCACCATCCCCAGAACACAGTCTGCTTCTGAGGAAAGGACCTGCAGTCACAAGTGGATGCGTTGGAGGTTGGGGAGGGGAAAGTGACACATAAAGTTTCTCTAATTTTGTAATTGAGGGAGACTTACCTTCATCCTATGCCCACCCCGGGGAGGTCAGATCCAAGAAGTCAATGTGATGTCACATGTGAAGAAGGAACAGTTGATCTCTGATATATTTTGGCACTTCTGGCAAAGACTAGGGATGACTTCCTCAAGATCACACCTGTACTTCTCAAAACTCAAGTCACCTCCTTGAGATTGGACAACATGCTGTGGTGATTGGTCAGATGACAAGTTAAGGAGTCTAATCAGGGACTAGAAGCTCCAACCCTTTAGCACCTCAACTATTGTAGAGATATCCTTTCATCAAGATACACTAACAGGTACTGGTTCAGGCACTGGTTTGGACAAGGTGAAAGGGAAGTTGCTGGAGTCCTTCTTCTGACCTAGGTCCTTGGAAGCTGAATTCCCTACTGTTAGCAGGGCTTCTACTGTTGGTCTGCATACTGCAGACCCAATATTCTGCCAAGATAGTGCTTCCCTTCTGCTAGCCAAGAGAGCCTGTCCCCACCATCTTGGAGATATGATTTCACTGTTCTTCCTAGAAACTTCTTCAGGTCTTCTTTCCCTGACTTTGGCAAAAGAGGGGGAGGAGTAAGTTTAAAGAATATGTAAAAGTCTCTAATTCTTGTTGATTGGGCCAGAAGTAGCTTCCTGGCTGTATATTGAACTTGAGTAAAAACAAGGTATCTAGAGCACTGAGATTGTCGGTGAGTAACCAGAAAGTCTTTTAGGCGCCCCAAGTATTGATCCCATAGCCTGAGATCAGCAGAACATTTTGGCAAATAGTTAGCTGCAGGTGAAGCGAAGGGACAACGGTTTAAGTTTTTGGGGTACGTGAGATTTAGAGATAGAGTGGAAGTGATCAGGAACAGGGCCCGGGGCCCTTCAAGAAACAATGAAGAATTTGGACACTGAAATTCATCGGGTTGGTCTATTGGGGTATGAAAAGGTCTGTAATTCTTAAGGCATTTGGAGAGATCTCCAAACGCAACTTTGAAACTGTGGGATGAATACTTTAACAGAGAGTATAGAAACAGGGAAGAGTTGCATTTAAAAAAGAGCTGGCCTTTAGCCCCTAACTGGTCAGAAAACAGAGCCTCAGGACAAACAGAAGACTAAATACCAAAACCATGGTTGTTCCAGCATAGGAAGGGAACTGTGGCTTCAGGATCAAAAGGGTTAGGGGGCTCAAAGGTGTGAAAAGTAAGACAGCAGATAAAATATCTAGGGATTAGGAGAATCAGGACAAAGCAGAGGTCAGATTCATGGAATCCCTCCTAAATTCAAGAAGTAGCAGGCTGGTTTTCGTGTAAGATGAGCTCCTGATCCTTGGAATCCTTGGATTTAGTGTTCAGGTAGTAGTAGGTCCTCACCTGCTGGGATGTGAGTGCCAGAAGTGGCTTGGTAAGAGGGACTAGCAGGGTTCCAGGTGGTCTATCCCCCTCAACTTTTGGGACAATTTGGGGTATGAATAGGTCCCCGGGATGGATCTTCCCACCCAGGACACATCAGACTTTTACTGGGGGACTCTGATGAATGCTTTGTCCCCTGGCTGGATGCTGTGACAGGGAAGGTTGTCTGGATCAGCCTACGATGCTTGGGTTTTCCTGTAAAGGGTAAAT
The DNA here is from genome assembly GCF_900497805.2 of Vombatus ursinus. NCBI lineage: Eukaryota > Metazoa > Chordata > Mammalia > Diprotodontia > Vombatidae > Vombatus > Vombatus ursinus. The sequence goes on from NW_020954550.1 coordinate 2,095,966, forward strand.
GGTACTTGTGTTAATGCAGTGATTGTATTATACATAATATCCTCAATACAGTTTTTTTTTAGTTTTTTTTTTAGGCAATTGGGGTTAAGTGACTTGCCCAGGGTCACACAGCTAGTAAGTGTGTGGTCTGAGGCTGGATTTGAACTCAGGTCCTCCTGACTTCAGGGCCAGTGTTCTATCCAGTGTGCCTTTTAACTGGCCCTTTTCAATACAGTTTTAAGTTACTAAAGCATAAAACTGCATCAAGGATTTTGGAACATTCTATTATGACAGCGTTAAACTGCTCACTGAGCTCCCCCATGGCTGGTTCCCGAGTTCCAGTTGGCATGAGATAACTCAAAATTTATCTCACAAGGGGAAACTTTTATTTGGGGACATTGGTATCTCGAAACTGCACAGGCAGAGCTTCAGTCCACTTAATATCTGAGTCTTGACAGAACCCAGACATAAAAAGAGCCTTAGTGGGAAGCTTTCTTTCTATTTGCCGTGAGGTTTGGGGATGGCATACAAGGATGAAATTTTAGAGAGAATCTACAGGATTTTGCTAGCTGATGGCTGACCTCAGAAGTAAAGTAGGTGCCCTGTTATTACTCAATCCATATTGAAAGGCTGACTCTAGGGATTAATTCTGTAATTTTTTGGTCACTGTTATTACCAGGCAATATTTAAATCCCAGAGAGGGGGAGAATTCTATGAAATTTACTTGGAGTCCCTGGAATGAAAGATTAGGACTCCCTAAGGCACTCCTACAGATCTTTAGCCCTTTACCTTCATAGTATTTTCTTTAAATACTCGATTTTAGAGGATGAAGACAATTACTCAATTGATTTCTGGGCAATACCATTTTTTCATGATAAAATATGTCTTCATAATAAAAGCAAATCCTTTTATTAATTTTTTATATTTTTATATTATATATTATATATTTATTAATTTATTAATTAATAAAAGAATTTGTTCTGTTAAGTTTGGATTCAGTCAAAGGGCCACACTTGAGGACCTAGAGGGCCACATGTGGCCTGGAGGCCTCAGGTTCCCCACCCTTGGCCTAGGCAAACATGAGACTTTCAGGCCTGTTAAGAGAGACTCTGAAATGGCAATTGCCCTTATTGTCATAGGACAAAGAACAGAATAACCTCAAGGTAAAAGATGGAGGTGACTAGGAATTTTTGGAGGGAAGACAAAGGATGGTATAGTGTAAAAGAAAACAGGGAGTTTCTCTTTCTCTTTCTCTCTCTTCCTTCCTTTCTGATGGCAGCTGAGTCAGAGAGTAGAGAGGAGAAATAGGGAAAGAAAAAACTCAGTGAAGTGAAAATTATTTGGGATATGATTGGTAAAGGAAATGTCAGACAAGGATATGAAGGAAATAAGTCAGGTCCAATTTTGGAAGGTGATAATTCCATAGGTTGTATGTGTGTGTGTGTGTGTGTGTGTGTGTGTGAGAGAGAGAGAGAGAGAGAGAGAGAGAGAGAGAGAGAGAGAGAGAGAGAGAGAGAGAGAGAGCATGGCCTCTGGAGACATCTTAGTAAGGACCAAACCAAGAATAGCAACATGCTTGTGAGTTTTGCTTATTATCAGGCAATATTCAAATTATTCAAAAGACTGGTAACTGATAACCTCGCTATTAAGGGAATATTGAGGCCACTGTCTGTTGTCTGTTTTGTATCTCTCTGTGACTATATTTGTGTGTGAGTCTCAGGGTGTGTATTTCTAGATTTGTGTGCACAGAACTTAGAAGGAAAAAGACCTCATGGGCAAATTTCTCTCTCTCTGTGTCTTGTTAACTAACCCTTTTCTGGGAAAAACAATGTGAACCACTCTGGGAAGCTTGCTAAATTTTCTGAAAGATTCTTCCTTTCCCTTTACATTCCTGAACTATGACCAGGTTCAGGGAGTAAGGGGGAAAAACAAATAAGCATTAAGGGAATCTTTCCCCTCAGACTGCATAATGTTTTTACATCATGAACTAATTAGAAACCAAATTTGGGACTAAAATATAAATTCTATACTGTGAATCCCTAAATTGTTGTTTAAATGTTTTATAAAGGCTGAAATATTCTAGCAAATTCTGAGTTAACATTCTTTAGAATTTGTTTTTAAGGGAATTAAGAGTATTCCTCCCACCCCTCTCCCCCAAAATGCTAGAATGACAAATTTATTGTTTTATAGCTAGATAAGAACATCATCTCACTGACTACAGAGACTGGGGCGAGAGAAGGGGGGGGAGTGGGGAGGAGGCAGACAGTGATATCTGTGAAATTTCAGAGGGAAAAAATCTACAATCTTAACACTTTAGAACAGACTTGGCACTTAGAAACTGTCTGCCTGTTGAGTCAATCTGTGCCCTTAGGCTTAGGCCTGGGGGACCAGTTTTGATGCTGTTATAATCATTTCCCTGCTTTTTCCTTTTGTAGCAAATTTCTATAATCATGGCAAGTGGCCAGTATAAGATATAAGCATAAGGCAATTATGTAAGATCTTACTGTTTTCAATCTGAATGTTAGTCATTCCATATCCCAAACAACTAAGTAAATTAGTACTTGGGTTTGTCATCTGCTTGCTAATAGTTATCTAGTCATGTACAAGATTAAGCTCCTGAAATATCTCCTTCTTTCAGAATGCTATGGGAATAAATGGAAAAGATAAAAAACTTGTGAGACAAAGATGTGAATCTATTCATTTGTGAGGTTAAGGTCAGAAACTTCTGTTTTAAGGATAAGAATTTCATTGCAATCAGTCATCTTAGTGGAGAGCAATGTTTGTGTAATCTATTCATGTGAATATGGTTAACAACGAAACCTGTTTTACTAGAGGCAACTCATTTGACATAAATTGTTCCCTGTATATAATTGGGAATTAATTACTTCATATAATCCCATCCTGAGTCTTTTGTTACAATGAAAGTCAGCCTCTTATAAGTTAATTCATTTGTGCAACCATTGAGCCTTGGGGAGTGGAAAGCCTCTACCTATCAAAGAGTGTTGTTACCTATATTTTCATATATAGGATTAGATCCTAATAGCATCTTATCCTCCTGAAGGAATTGGAGTTCACTGGAGTGGAAAACAAGGTTGGGTTTATCCTGTTCATTCAGAACTGAACTTCTCTTATTTGAGTCTGGGATTCAGGTTAAGGTTTGATCCATATCTTTCCCTAGCTTAATTTTGAGCTCTTTACTTTAGTCTTGGACTTTTTTGAGGGAATCCTTAAGGCTAACACCAATGTTTTCCTGCCTTTCCATCTCAATGTGATCTGCCCAAATAGCTCATCTGTTTAGGATGGGAATCTTCCAGGAACGTTCTAAGATAAGTTAATTTTTCATAACCAAAGCAATGTCATCTAGTCACTGTCACTTGGATCCCACTGGTCCACACTGATCCACATTGGATCCGTCCTGGTTTACACATTCCAAACATGTCAGAAGCTAAGCAAGTAGGGGCTAAGAGATGACCTTCATCACCTGAGCAAAGAAGACCTATGAGTGAGATTATTTTTTTGGATGCCTGTGATTTATTGTAACTTTCAGGTTGAATTGGAGTCTCTATCCTCAGAGAGACTCCACTACAAAAGACCTAGCAATGAGGAGCTCTATCCCCAGGTCTGATCTCCAGCTTGAGAGATCTGATGGGCAGGAATAAAGGAAGAGAAAAGGAGCAGTCCCAATAATGTGTCAGGGAAGAAAGAAGCAGAGAAACACAAGGTTTAGGGACAGGCCCACAGTCACAGTCCTGGTGTCTGCCAGGAGAGGAAAGAGAGTCCATTCCATGGAGATGCTGGATTCACACATCCGGCCCTTGCTTTCTACTTTTCCTGAATTATTCCTTGGGTAGTAAGTACAACTGCTTAGTGGTTAGACAGTCCTAGTCAACTAATTATTATGATTTAAGAAAATTTCCTGATACGGGTAGAAAAGAAATAAATAGAACAGGAGAGAGAGAAAAGGAAATAGGTAAGTAAGAGTTCCAGCTTCATGCCAACAAAACAGTTTCTGTTCCCACAGTCCTACTCAGGTCTACCAATCTTAACAGTTACTTCTTTGTGATTAATTTGGAGGAAAGGATTCTTCCTTCCCCTTTGGCAAGAGAGTTGGTCACTCTAAGAGGCTAATGAGGTCAAAGTCTTACCTTGTGATGTACCTCAGTGGTCCTGAGAGATGGCTGGTTCCACCATTGGGAGAGGAGCTCCACTCATCCCACGTCTGACACCAAATTGTTTGGTAATTTCTTGAATAAGGAAGTCCCTGGGAGACTCTCATCCACCAGTGGATCCACAAATTTAGAGAGCCAGACTAAAGAGATAAGACTTAACAATGCAAAGGAAGCTACTCAATGGAAGCAATTTCAACATCTTTTAGGAAATGATACATCCTTATATAGCTATATAGAAGGCAGAATTTAGGTTACGTGATGAACAACATTATGCATCATTTAATCACATCAAAGGAGTATTGTTCTGCCACACATGAAAAGATAATTACTGGTTTTGATGTAGACTTCTACAATAGGAGGCTCAACAGTCCACCGCATCACCAAATTGTTAGAGATTCCAGATTCTGATAAGTTTTGCAGATGGTCTGCTAGAAAGCCCATCCAAAAGTAAAGAAGAAGGTTGCAATTTTAGAAATAAGATTTCCATTTTATTCACAAAATATATTTCTAAATAGTGCATTTTTTCTTCCAAAGATCAAGGAACTGCTTTATCTCCTAAGTAAAGACAGTTTGTAACTCACTCCTGCATCTCACACAGATATGGCAACCACATGTCTGATTTCAAATATTCTATTCCATTGTCCCATAAACCATCTAAATGTCCTGGAAATTCTAATATTTCAGTGAATAGCATCTAAATATGTCAAGTCAGCAAGTATTATAATAAAACATATGGTCACAGAAGATTGAGAGTCACAAGTAGAAGAAACACCATGCTTACTCACTAATCTGTGTTATTTTATGCCTGTCTTATGTTTTATGTAGAGAGATGTTTGTGGAGAGATGTGGAACAAGCCACATTTCTAGCAGTGAAATCCAACAAATAAAGACCACACACACCAAAAGAAAAGCATAGATGCCTTTAGCAACAAAACCAAATTCATTGACTGTACTGATAGGAAAACAATAATTATTATTTCCACTTTCTATAATACTATGGAGTACTATGGAAAGCAAAAGCAACAACTCCAAGACAGTCACTCAAGCCAATAGATTTATAACTCACAACAAGTAGGATGCACACAGAGCATATGTATATGAGTATGGTTAGATTTTACTATAACGGCTTTTTTTATGCAACAAAATCAAAGGAAATGCTCTATTTGGCTACACTAGTGAGGTACAAAAATACATGGGAATATGAAAAAAAGAAAAAGCCCCAAACCTCTCATTCTAAGAAACATCTGCTTTAAAAAGAGATAAATTACATATGGTCCAGAAAATTAACTACAGAAAAGAAATATCTGTTGGAACAGAATAAACAATATCAAGTGCTTCTTCAGAAACATCTTGTTACCCTGAGCCTACTCAGCAAACTCTAGCAGTGCTAGCATTACTGGGAACCAAGATGACAGGTATTTAGGTTCAAAGTCAAATACCTCCATTTTGCTATTTCCTCTCCTTCTGTAGTTCAAAGCTTGAGATGCTCAAAATTACTTCATTACAATTTTTTTATGTTGAAATGAACGCAAATGGCAAAATTTATCTTATTTTTATGTGTGCTTTTAATTCAACTTTATAAAATAAATCTTTTCTGGCCTCCTCCCATACTATAGACTTTCTTAGATGTAAGTAAGCCAGCTGGAACCACCTTACAGATGAGGATGGAAGGCTATCTCACACCAACACTATGGTCAATCAATGAGCCAGCAGTTAGTAAGATCTCACCCTGTGGCAGGCACTGTGGTAGACACCAGGAGACAAAAGAAAGGCAAAAAACATTTCTTGCCATCAAGAAGCTTATATTCAGATGAGAAAGAATCTTGGGCCTGATTTATTATTATTATTATTATTTTTAATAAAACTGCCTGCCTATTTCTCCTTGCCCTGTAGCTAACAAATTAGAGCATCTGGGGAGTCTCTCTGAGCTTGCTTTTAAAGAATCATGATGATTTCTAAGTGTTTTTGAAAGACTAGATCATTCACAGACATTCTGTAACTAGTTCTGGTTGGCTAAACCACAGGGTTGGGAAGAGACTTTTTCAATTGGCTGCATAGCCACAACTATGCGCATATCCAACAGGCCTGGGTCAGCACTGAATGTCTCTTTTTAATTCATTCAATGACTCCTTGCCCCATCCCCCACCACCCAGATCATGGAAGAGACCATGTTGTAAAGCCATGGTGGTCCCAAGAAACAAGCCTTGGTCTTTGGCCTTATTTATTGTTCCTTTCCATTATGTGTGAAGCAAGTAGAGTCTCTGACAGTAGGAGTTTCCAAAAGTTGAGAGCAATCCACAGGATTCTGGGACTCAGAATACAAACTAGGTTTTGCATCAATGCCCCAAGGAGCTAGAAGCAACCTTTGGAAGTGACCTTTAGGGTTCTAGGCCCCTGATAGCTGAGACAGCTTGGTGGAGTTGATGCTATGTAGGAACTGGGCTAAGTTTTGAGCTTATTTTCCAGACACCAAATTGGTGCAGGGAAGAGCACTGACTATTATAGGGGAAAATGTGCATTTGTTCTTACTCTATCTTGGAAGTAAATATCCCTCTGTAAAAGCTAATTGATATTAAATGGAACCGTCCTGCTAGTCACTGGTTGGGAGCAATACAGCTAGAGGAAGCTTAAAATGATAGAAGTAAAGAAGAGAAATAGATCCCAACCCCTCAGAGGGGTGACACTTCCAGTCTAATGTGGTGGAGTCATCCAATCACACAAAAGAGACCGAAACAAGATTCCTTGTTGAATAAGGAATTTTCATAAAAGTGCTGGAACAAATTGAAAAATTCTTTGAAGGTTTGATTTTCTCTGTGGGAATCCCAAACCCACTTTTTCGTTAAGATTTTTGCCAGGTCAGCTACTAATATTAACTTAATAAGTGCAAAGTAATACTTTTCAGAAATGACAGGGAGGAAAAGATTCTCATACCATATGTCCTGAACTGGAGTTCCAGTCACAGGATAAACTAAAATGATTTAATATTAAGGAGCATTTGGGAGATTTCAAGTTGCAACAGGCTAACCTACCACTTGAATTATTAAAAAAAAAAAAAGAGAGGGGTAGCAAAAGGTTACACAACCACCTGAATTTGGGGGTAAAAAGGGAAAAAAGATGACTTTAATAGAATGAGATGAAGCGCAATGGTAGCAAATTTGGAAGTTCACAAGTCATGGGGAGGGGGTGCTGTAGAGAGGTGGGAAACTCATGTCTATAATTTTTTTGAGGACTTTCTCTAGAACTCCAAAGTAAAAAAATAAAATAAAATAAAATCCAACAAATTCACAAAGCTAAGAGGTCTTTTCTATCGGAGGCAACGCCTTTCAGCTCAAGGACATGGATTCAAATCCCACCTCTGACCTTTTTACTCCCAGTATGAATATGAACAATTCACTTATATCTCCTTGGACCTCAGTTTCCACATCTGTCAAAGGAAGCGATTGGGCTAGATAAACCTCTGAGGGTCTCCGTTTCAGCTCTGGATCTAAGATTCTGGGCTCTGTTTCCTTCCACCACCAAAAAAGTAAAATGTGTTATTAATTAATAGCTGGATTTACTGACACAAGTCCAGCCACCCTCCTGTTGTAACTGACAAGAGTACAGGGGAGACGGAGGCGGGCAGGCAGGCGGATCCCCCAGGGTCACGGAACGCTACAGATTCTCCACCCAGGAGGAATCTGGTGGCAAGTTCCACAATTGAGGCTAGTTTCCAAAACCAGAGGCCCATGTTCTCTTCAGTTGCGTACGGTCCTGGGACTTGGTTTCGCTTTCCTCTGCTTGGCCCTCGGCCAAGGCCATTCATCTCTCTACTGGGACTGCGGGCAGGCTAGACAGGCTAGACCGCCTAGACCGCTCTATCCTCCCCCACCTTCACCCGGCGGATCCCCGGGAATCCAGAGAGTAGGGAAGTGGTCGGGCGGCGCAAAAGTTTTCAATCTAAGAGCAACGAGGAAGCATCTGCAGTGTGCCATTGGGAAACAACGGCGGAAATGCAACCGCTACTAGCCTTCGGGAGAGCACCTTCTTATCCCCGTAAAGTCAAGACTAACTCGGAGCAAAAGACATGAACAAATCCAGGGGCTACCCTTCATCTCGGATTTCCCGCCAACCCCCAGTAAACGACAACCACCACTAGAGCAACAGCATAATTCAATGCAACTTAATAAACATTTATTAAGTGCCTACTACGTGCCAAGCACCCTACCCCTGGGCCGGAGAAACGAAGCCAGAAATGCCAACAGTTACTCATTAGGAAACCTGAGACTAACTGGGAACAAAAGTGAAGAACAAATCCCAGGGCCAGGCTTGCAAGCATACCAGATTTTCCACTGAACCACTTATTCTATTCAAGCCCCCGCCAACAACTACAGGAACAAGAACAATTCAACTCAATTAAAGAAATATGTATCTGGCGACTACAACGAGCCAGGCATGGTACATTCAAACCTGGGGAAGCTACGACTAATTAAAAGCAAAAAACAAGTCCCTGCCCTCGAGCAACAATACAATGACAACAGGGACAACAAAAATCTGAAACAAAAAGCAAACCCCATCCAGCTTTGCAACCCATTTCTGGGCTTCCGGATCCCGAAAGAAACGGCGTCCCCGGACCCACCTGGCCCCTCGCGGGCTGCTCGCTCCCTTTGGCGCGAAGTCGGCAGGCCTCGGCGCGATGGAACGCTGGCGACCCGGGGTTCTCTCATCCAGCCTCGCAGACATCTTGTTCTGGCAAGCCCTGGGCATCCTGTGCTGGGCTGCCCTGGGCCCCCCGCCCCTTAAAGACGCAGCGCTGCATTCCCTAGTCTGGTCGGGACGCGAGGAAGTGAATCGCAGACCCTCCTTATGTCAAAAGACAAATCATTAACAAAATATTGAAGCCCAGGATCAGTGTTAGAATGACCCGCTGCAGGTGTTCATTAGCTTAAAAGAGAAAAAGCGGATTTGCTTTTTTTTTTCAAAACGAAAACTTTTTTTTTAAAAAATGTGATCTGCCAAGACCTGAATTCCCAGGTCTGTTTCTCCTGGACTGTTGGCTTCTCTGAGTGGGAGGCGCATTGATGTTTTGAAGGGGAAATGCCAGCAGTCACAACCGCTGGAGTCAGAACTTACAACCTGTTGCAGTGTAATATCAACTGGTGTGTGTTGTTTTTAGTCTGGATTTCTGTGTTTGAGAAGTTGTGATTATTAGTATCATTATTACTACTCTCTTAGCATCGTTAGCATAATCAACCACAACAATAATAGGGGAGCGCCTTTATGCAGCTTTTTATGGTTGACAAAACACTTTAACCATGCTCTGGAATTGTCTTGTATATGCAGATTTATGTACATGTTGGGCTCTCCATTACAATGTAAGTTCCTCGAGAGCCTCAATTGTTTTTGCATTTCCTCGTATCCCCAGAGGTGCGTAATAATGTTGGTTGCTCGGTTGATTCTGACAGCAACTTGTTGTAAAAGACCGGAACTCTGACTGATTATAGTCAAAGTAAGGGGGTTGGGAAGGATAAATGGAACCAGAGCTGAACGATGAACCAGGAAGAACAAGGAGAGGTTGAAAGACTAAAGCTCTCAGAGCAAATCTCAACCTCCTTAAGCACTTGTGTGCTAGATGGGCAGCTAGATGGCGCCATAGTGCACAAAGCTCTGAAGATGAACCCATATCTACATGAGTTTAAACCTAGCCCCGGAAACTTAGTAGCTGTGGACCGTGGGCAAGTCATTTAACCCTGATTGCCTCAGTTTTCTCACCAGTAAAATGAACTGGAGAAGGAAATGGCAAACCACTCCAGTATCTCTGCAAAGAAAACCCCAAATGGGGACATGAAAAGTTGGACGCGACTGAACAACAGTAACAACATGTGCCAGTTGCTGGAGATAACAAATAAAGGAATATCATCTACCCAGGTCACTGAAGTCGTACTTCAGTCCTTAAAACGTTAGAACATAAGTCTACTTTTAAAGTTTTTACAGCCAAGGGATGAATCATACCATTGCCCTTATAATGAGGCATATGACAATAAGGAAAGGATTAGTTTTAGCTATTTTAGAAATCAAAAGCAACCTACTTGCCTGCGTTTGGTATTTTTCTTTCTTTCTTTTTTTTTTTGCAAGGCAATTGGGGTTAAGTTACTTGCCCAGGGTCACACAGCTAGTAAGTGTCAAGCCGGAGTCCGGATTTGAACTCAGGTCCTTCTGACTCCGGGACCAGTGCTGTATCCATTGCACCACCTAGCTGCCCCAAGTTTAGTATTTTTCAAAACTGGCACTTACAGCTACAAGCAACGAGTTGAAAAATTAAAAATAATAAGCATTAAGAATGAGCCTTATTAATTAACACTTCAATTGATCCTTGATTTCATCAGTTGAGGTGTAACAAGAATCATCTGGCCCAGTCTAAAGAATTTTTAGTCAGATCTGGGCTTCTACCTCTGTAGATAATAATAATAATAGTAATAATAATAATAACAACTACTAGCATTCATATATCATTTTAAGGCTTGAAAGGCTTTACAAATATTATCTCATTTGATCATCACAATAACCCTTTGAGGTAGGTGCTATTCTTATACCCATTTTACAGATGAGAAAACTGAGAGATGTCTTAGTTTGAGTAGGAGGATCGCGATGACCAAGAAATCAATCTTTCACTCCCCTGTCTTAGAGAAGGCTATTTGGCCGGAATAAAATCTCTCTGTCCCACATTAAATATTTGAAGTCTAAAGACACGATTCTCTTTTGATGTTCAGGATAGGAGCCACTTTCTGGGGTCACTTGGGAGAGGTAGAGAAGTAGTTCCTTGGTGGGGGGTGGGGTAACAGACAACTTCATCTCTGCCAGTTTAGCTCCCCTCCCACTAAATGCTTATTACATAGATATCAAGGCAACGTGTTTATAAAGGCAAGCAGCAAAAGAGTAATTAGGAGTTGAGGTCACAGAACACACAGGTGTCTGGGAGGCTTCTGCAGCTCAGAAGAGAAGGCTCTCACTCAAGAAATCCACTCTTAGCAGTCTCTAGAGATGAAAGCACCAAAGTCCAGGGACATGTTTGGTGCTGGCTTCTCCTTAGATGGATACAGCTTCAGGGGGCCTCCTGTTCAACATTCAGAGTTGACCCCTTCTTTCTTCTTGCTGCATTTCTTTCCTCTGCTTCTCTCTCCCAAAAGTGTCTTAGCCAATCAGGAATCATGTACATCTTCCTGCAACATCATGGGACTGTCTTTCAGGGTAGTGCCAAGCTTTAGTGGGGTCAGGACTATGTGGGTACTCCATTCAACTGTCCATATTGTTTTCTTATTCTGTGCTAGTCTTGTTCGTGACCTCCCATAATTCCTCTATAGAGTATCTGTAACAGGGGCTCCCGACCTGGGATGTGGACCTACCTTTTAAGGGATATGAGAAACTTGTCAAGGGGGTTGGGGAAATATTTGGTAAATGATGATGATAGCTAGCATTTCTATGATGCTAAAGTTTGCAATGCGCTTTTCATGTCATCTTATTTGATCTTTCCAATAACCCTGTGAGGGGGCTGTTATTTTTATCCCTACCTTACAAATGAGAACTGTGAGGCTGGGAGAGCCTTGTCCAGGGTCACATAGCTAGTCAGTGTCTGAGGTAAGATTTGAACTCCGGCCTTCCTGACTCCAAGTCTGGCACTCTGTCCACTGTGCCATCTAGCTGTTTCACATCAATACCTAACACAAGGCCATGCCTTCTGTGGTGGGGCTTTGCTTTGCGCTTGCCCAGATCACTGAACATGGAGACACTGAAATGGGAGATCCCGGAGACCAGCTTCTAGAAGGCATTCTTCTATGTTCTCCTACCACATGGGTGTTTACCAGCCTCTTTCCATTTCTTGTGCAACCGGGACAGGCTGTGTCTTTAAACCTTTAGACGAGGGCATTCTCTCTTTCCAGTAGTGCCCAAGGAGGGGTGAAAGTCTTGTCATCAGCCATAGAGACACCATGAACTGCCTGGGTCAGGTGAAGCTACCTCCCCTCTCCTCCTTTTAGGCCCTGTGTCCTAGAGAAACTGGCTTGGAATTTGGTCTGTTTTGTTTGCTCTTTTCAGTTCTAGGCATGGGCAGTAAAGTCACTGGACCCTGACTTGAGCCATGGAAACCTTGGAGGCAACACTCCAGGCTAGATGTTGCTGCCGGCCCAGCAAGGAAGCCCTGAGATGCCAGGGTGTTGGGACACAAGCCCTAGGGTTGGACTTGCAGCTTGGTGGGCCCATGCTGCACAGGAACTGAGGTAAGCTGTGAACCTAATCCTCTTCTCTTCCCCAGAGACTGAAGTGACAAAGGGGGAGATTGTGCCCCTACTTGTTGGAGGGGGGAAATGATTGTATATTTGTTCACCTTTGAAAGGAATATTCCTTTGTGAAAATTAATCTGTTAAGTGGTGAAATGGAACTGGAGGATGGGGGCATCCCTAAAATTGGGGGAAACACCATTGATGATAGCTTCATCCAATGGCAAAAACACTAGACCAAAGCACTGGGGAAGCATGAAATATAACCCACCTGGCCTTCCAGCAATGGAATCAGGATAATCATTGTTATCAAGGAGGGTATAGGCACCTCATCGACTCATTCAGTCCAACCTACTCTCACACTAGCAGATTTAGAATTCCAGAGAAATACCACCACCATAAAATTTTCTCAGGATCCTAGGAATCACCTTATTAAAAGGAAATATAGTTCCTTACTCACCACTCTAGCTCAACCCTCTATTTAGACATTTTTATTTAGACAATCATCTACTCACAACTATTATACTTCTAGAATTTAAAATTAAACACAGCAATGAGGCGAAAGAAATAATATCATAGGTACTCATATTTTTAAATTTTGTTCTTATTTTCAGTTCAGTTTTATTTTCCCATTCTCTTTTTCCACACACCCCTCCCAGAAGGCAAGAATTACAATATTCATTGTACATTTACACTTATGCAGAACATATTTCTGCGTTAGCCATGTTCTGAATTTTAAAAGCAAGAAAAATAAAGGAAAAAATACACTTCAATCTGTACTCTTGAGTCCATCAGTTGCCTATATAGAGGTGGATAAAATTTTATATCATGAGTCTTTTGGAGTTGTGGTGGATTATTGTATTGATGAAAGTTACTAAGTCTTTCAGAGTTGATTATCCTTGCAACATTGCTCTTACTGTGAAGATTGTTTTCCTGGTTCTGCTCACTTCACTTTGTATCAGTTCATATAGGTCTTCCATGGTTTCTGAAATCATCCCCTTCATCATTTCTTACATCAAAATAGAGGTATTCACTTTAGCAAGTGCATACATAAGATACATCATTACCCATTTATAAACCTGGGTAACATTTTTACACCCATGTTTCTTCTCAATATTTGTGGAGATGTTGGGCAAACACTTAAAGGAACATGGAAGGGAAGCATGAGGGAAGAAAACTCAGATGTTTGGGGTAATTCAGAACTCTGGAATTCAAGCTTTGACATCACTGGCCAGTTGAGTGACATCTGAACCACACAAAACCACTCCTCTACTAGATAATATTGGCCGAGAATGGCCAAGTTTATCAATCCTCTGGGCCATACAAACCAGGCACCAGCCATTTACATACCCTCATCTGGATGCCAGGTATTGTCCAAAAACAATGGAGCTCACAGTAAACATCTCAGATTGATTCTGTGGGCACCTCAACCTCCACCCCGCCTGCCTTTCGTATGCAGCAAAGTAGATGCAGTACCTTTCTTTCCCCATTTTACTTCCCTCTTTCAAACCTGAGAGTCAGACAATAACAAAATAAATATTTCAGAAAGTTCGCCTCTCCTTAGCTTTAGGTAAACTTGATAACAGTGGCTAAAGCTGCTGCTGTCATTCAGCCAATTAGGAACTAGCAGCCAAAACCTTCTAGTGAGCTAACTGCTCTCTGTTGGTCTCTTCAAACAGTTCCAATAAACTGACCACCTATGGTTTTTTCCATCTTCCAACAGATTCTTTCTTCATTAGCCTCAGTCTCTTCTTATCTCCTATTCCTCTTATATTTTTCAATGACTTAAATCAAAGCCTCCTTGTATTGTCAACCTACAATTAAAAAGGTAACGACATGACTAATATGGAAATGTTTTACATGAATGCACATGTTATAAATGATATTGGATTGCTTACCGTCTCAGGGAGGGAGGAAGGGATAGAACTTGGAACCCAAAACTTTTTAAAAAATGTTTTAAAAATTGTTTTAACATGCAATTGGGGGAAAATAAAATATAAATACAATAAATCAGTCACCTTTCTAGAAAATAATGATTAAAAATTCATATTTCTATGGAAAAAAGTATCAACTCCCCAATTCCCCCTCATTTTCTTGGCTCTGATCCTCTCTGGATTTTCTTCTTCTGTTCCCAAATGGGAAATTTATTCCTCCCCTTTTCCCTCCCTCTTTCAAGCCCTGCCCCCCTTCAACTCTATGTGTTAGCTTCCTGAATTAGAATGTAAACTCTTTTTTTACTAATTTATTTTGATTTATCAATAATCACTTCCATATGCTTTTGAGTTTAAAATTTTTCTTCCCCTTCCTCCCCACCACCCTCCTCAAGACGGCCACACAATCTGATATAGGCTATACATTTACATAAAATGTAAACTCTTGAGGTTAAGGACTGCCTTTCTTTTTGTTTGTTCTTGTATTTCCAGTCCTTAGCATGGTGCCTGACCCATAGTAAACAGTCAGTTCAGTCAATAAACATTTGTTAAGCACCTACTATGTGCCAGGCACCATGCTAAGTGCTGGAGATAAAGGTAAAAGACAGTTTTTGCTCTCAAGGATCTTTCATGGGAGAAACAACACACAAACAACTATGGACAAACTGTATTTATGTATATATATATATGTGTGTGTGTGTGTGTGTGTGTATGCACACATACTATCTATATACATATATATGTATGTATGTATATGATAAATTTGAAATAATCAACAGAAGGAAGGTATGACTAAGGTACTAAGGTACTCTTAAGGCAGACTGGGAAAGGATTCCTGTAAAAGATGGGGTTTTAGCTGAGTCTTGAAGAAAGCTAAGAGAAGCCAGGAGGTGGAGATGAGGAGGAAGAGCATTCCAGATATGAAGGAAATATTGGAGTTTATTGAGTGAGGGGCAACTTGGCAAGACCTGTGATTTGGGGGAAATCACTTTGACAGCTGAGTGAAAGAAGGATTGGAGTGGGGAGAAATCTGGCAGGGAAACCGAACAGCAAGCTATTGCAATAGTTCAGCTGTGTGATGGTGAGTGCGTGTATGAGGGTGGTGGCAGTGGTAGAGGAGAGAAGGGGGCATATTCGAGAGATGTTATGAAGGTAAAATGAATAGACCATGGAAACATTGGATATGAGGGGTGAGAGATTGAGGAATTGAGGATGGCACCTAGCTTTCAAGCCTAGGTGATTAGAAGGATGGTGATGCTTTTGTCAGTGATAGGCAAGTTAGAAAGAGGGAAGAGTTTGGAGGGAAAAAGAACGGGTTCCGTTTGGTACATTTTGAATTTAAGATGTCTCCAGGACATCCTGTAGACATTTAAGATGTCTAAAAGGCAGCAAGATGGTACAGTGGATAAAGTATTGAGCCTGGAGTCAGGAAGCCTCATCTTGCTGAGTTCAAATGTGACCTTAGACACTTACTAGCTGTGTGATCCTGGGAAAGTGACTTAACCCTGTTTGCCTCAGTCCTTCATCTATTAAATGAGCTGGAGAAGGAAATGGTAAGCCACCCCAGTATCTCTGCCAAGAAAACCACAAATGGGGTTGTTGTGGTTTCATGATGTGTTATGGCAGGACTGTCTCAAAGAATTCCGAGTCAGACCACCTCTACTCCAAGCATAAGCATTTATTGAAGATTGACGCTCCTCAGAAGAGGGGTAGATTCCAAAACAAACCAGCAACTTAGTAAGATAACACAGACAAACTTATAGTGTAATGATGCTGATTACACCATAGAAATTATGAATATTAAAAAGGCAGGAGGGATTTGTTAAGAGACAAGGTAATGAGGAGGGGTCCCTTCTATGTTTCGATGGTCAAACATCCTGGTCATGCTGCTTTCTGATTGGCTAGTTATTGTGGTTCTATCTGACCAAGACAGATAGTTAGGTATTGTAGTCCTGTCTTGGGCTAAATGGATGATGCAACTGTGGTTGGGTACAAGGTCACACCTGTTCAAATATGTGAATTGGATCTGGGAGCAGTGGCTAGCTAGGGGCAGTAGCTATATTGAGTCTGGGGGCCTGAGGTGTCATTAAAGCCAGATTGTGTGGTTAAATCAGGACGTGCCTGCTATTCAGTGGGGCCCATAAAGAAGTTAGAATGTTGGGTCTGGGGGCTGCTTTATTAGGATTCCATCAGGATAATATGATAGGACCAGCATTTTCCAACCCCTAACCCTATGTAATCCCATCTTCCTTCACACAACTCCCTCTCCCCATATAACCTGATTGGCCTCAGCCACACGGAGTCTGTGCCTCTCAGACTTGATGGGAGCCTGAGACCATTTGAGTCAACATACCTTGATGATTTACTGAATAGATGACACAGGGTCATGTAATCACCTTTTGCCCGGAATTGCCTATTATGGGTTAGGTGATGCAAAGTGATCCCTCTAACAAGATGAGTAGAGCACAGGAGGCTTCTGTTGCTAAACAGAAATGGTAGATTAGAAATCATGCTTGCCTGAGTCCTTCTGATGTTAGTGATTTTCACAAATAGTTGGTGACTATACCATTGGAGGCAAATTTCCAGGTACTGGACTGAAGGCTTCAGGAGCCAAGTGGTTTCCCATCTATAAAGAGCTGGCTCCTGAGAAATGCCATTTTGTCTGGTTAATAGATGCTTCTGCAAGGTAGGCATGCATAACCGGACTTCAGCAGTGACTAATATGATAACAAGGGTGTAGGGTAATTTCTTCCAGTTGGCTAAGCACCAGGCTACATAACCAACAAGCAAAATTAGACCTAATTAAAAAAGATAATCAGGGAAACTACATTTTGCTAAAAGGTACTACAGTCAATGAATTAATATGAATACTGAAAATATATGCACCAAATGTAAGAGCATCCAAATTCTTAAAGGAAAAGTTAAATGTGTTATAAGAGGAAATAGACAGTAAAACTATATTAGTGAGGGACCTCAATTTACTCCTTTCAGACTTAGATAAATCTAACCATAAAATAAATAAGGACAACTTTTAGGAGAGAAATACAATTTTAGAAAAGTTAGATGTGATAGACCTCTGGAGAATGTAGAATAAGGACAGAAAGGAGTATACCTATTTCCTCAGCTGTGCATGGTGCCATAAAAACTGAGCATGTATTAGGGCATGAAAACCTGACAAACAAATGTAGAAAAGCAGAAATATTAAATGCATCTTTTTCTAATAATAATGACATAAAATTATGTTCAATAAAATCCTTGGAAATATAGATTAAAAGTTAATTGGAAAATAAATAACTTAATCCCAAAGAATGGGTAAATCAAAGAAAAAATCATAGAAATAGTAATTTCATTAAAGATGACAATAATGAGACAACATATCAAAATCTGTGAGACGTAGCCAAAGCAATACTTCAGGGAAAATTTATATCTCTGAACATTTATTCCAATAAAAGAGAGAAAGAACAGATCAATAAATGGGGAATTCAACTGAGAAAAATGCTTATTTTCTTATTATATTGATAACCAATTTTATATATGGGACTCAAAGATCCTCCTTTTCCTTGCTCATCCAAAGCCCAGTCTCTCAAAAATTCACCCCACCCAGAACCCTCACATCTAGTTTGTAACCTCACCAGTGTTATGCTCAGGTAGGACTGGGTGGAGAATAGATTCTGTTGTTTAGATAGCTAGAGGCAGAATGAGCTGGTAAAGTGCTGACCTGATCAGGGCCACCATTTCCCATTCCCTCATTAGAAAAAACCCACCTCTCCTTATAATATTTATCCTTTCATTAATTGTTAACCAATCAGAGCTGATTCTCACCCTCAGGGCCACCCCCTTTTCCAAAGACATTTAAACATTTAATGGCCTCCATACAGGATCTTTGATTATGAGAGAGAACCACTGACTTCAATTTATTGATTATCTGCTAGCTTAATTCATAAGCTGATTATTAATTGTCCAGAAGCTATGTCTCTCAGACTTTTCATTCACTTCACAACTAAAAAAAAAATCTAGAAAAACAACAAATTAAAATCCCCAATTAAATACTAAAACAGAAATCCTGAAAATCAAAGGTGAAATTAACAAAATTGAAAGTAAAAAAAATCCCATTGAACTAATAAATAAAACTAGGAAATGTATTTTTTGAAACAAGCAATAACATAAATAAGCCATTAATTCATTTGATTTTTTAAAAAGAAAGAAAATCAAATTATCAGTATCAAACATTAAAAAAGATGAATTCAAAACAGTTGAAGAAGAAATAAAAGCAATTATTAGGGGCTATTCTGCCCAACTATATACTAATAAAATCAACAACCCAAATGAAGATGGATGAATATTTACAAAAATATAAATTGTCCAGATTAACAGAAGAGGAAATGAAATATTTAATAGCCCTATCTTAGAAAAAGAAATTGAACAAATGATAATTGAACCCCCTAAGGAAAAAAAACAAAAATAAAACAACCCAGGACCAGATGAATTTACAAGTGATTTTTACCAAACTCTTAAAGAACAATTACTTTCAAAACTTCATAAACTGTTTGCAAAAAATAAATTTTTAAAAAAAGTCCTATTGCATTCCTTCACATGCATTCACATGATCTTGAATCACATGAATCACAAACATGATCTTGATACCTTGATATATTGAAACCAGAGAGTGCCAAAACAGAGAAAGAAAACTATACACCAATAGTTCCCTAATAAATATTGATGCAAAAATTTTTTAAAAAAATACTAGCAAGGAGATTACAGCAATATATCACAAAGATCATACATTGTGATCAGACTAGATTTATTCCAGGAATGCAGAGCTGGTTCAATGTGAGGAAACTTATGAGTGTGATTGACCATTTCAATAACAAAAAAACCAAAAATCTTGATACGGGAAAAGATTTTGATAAAATATGCTATCCATTCTTGTTAACAAACATTAGAAAGCACAGAAAAAAATGGAGCTTTCCTTAAAATTATAATCAATGTCTATAAAAAACCAAGAACAAACATTATCTATAATGGAGCTATACCTTTCCAATAAGATCAGCAGTGAAGGAAGGATGTTCATTATCACCTTGATTATCCAATATCATACTAGAAATGATAGCTATCACAGTAAGACAAGAAAAAGAAATGGAAGGAATAAACATAGGCAATAAGGAAACAAAACTATCGCTTTTTACAGATGATATGCTGGTTTACTTAGAGGACCCTAGAGAGTCAACCAAAAAAGTAATCAAAACAGTTAACAACTTCAGCAAAGTTGCAGGATATAAAATAAAAATACATGAATAATTAGCATTTCTGTATATTACCATGCTTGCCCAGGTTCTGTATAAGGGACAATGCTCTTGAATTTTCCCAGTCACCAATGGAGGTGAGCAGGGCTGTCTATTTGCTCCCATGCTTTTTAGCATGAGGTTGTTGGACACTTTCAGTGAGGACAAAAACAGTATCAAAATCAGCTACCGCATTGATAGTAAATTATTTAACTTGAAAAGGCTACAAACCAAGACTAAAGAGGAGGGAGAGTTGGTGCATGAATTTTTTTGTTCACAGATGATCATGCATTCAGTGCTGCCTCTGAGGCTGACATGCCACAAAGTATGCATCAATTCTTTGCTGCTTGTGCTAATTTTGGCCTAACAACACCAAAAAAAAACTCAGGTTCTGTACCAGCCAGTACCACACTGTCTATACATGAAACCACTGATTACAGTAAATGGAGAAATTTTGGATACTGTGCATAAGTTCACTTACGTTGGCAGAACACTTTCCAGGGATGTACACGTAGATGATGAGGTTGACACATGCATTGCCAGAGCTAGCTCAATGTTTGGGAGGTTCCAAAGAAAAGTGTGGGAAAGAAGAGGCATTAACTGCACCAAACTGAAGATCTGCAGAATCATTGTGCTGACCTCATTGTTGTATGACTGTGAAACCTGGACAGTCTACCAGCGCCATGCCAGGAAACTGAATCGCTTCCACTTGTATTGTCTTAGGGAGATTCTGAGGATCACCTGGCAAGATAAGATACTGGATACAGAGGTCCTTTCTTGAGCTAAACTGCCAAGCATTCAAACTCTACCATAGAGAGTGCAACTCTGATGGGCTGGCCACGTTGTTGGAACGCCAAATGTATACTTGCTTAAAAGACTTATTTTATGGAGAACTCACACAAGGCGAGCACTCACATGGAGGTCAGAAGCATCAATACAAGGACACTCTTAATATCTCTTTGGAATCAATTGTGAGATATGGGAGACACTGGCACAGCACCATCCAGCAGGGTGTGCCCACATCAAAGAAGGTGCTGAACTCTATGAGCAAAGTAGAATTGCAGTAGCTCGAATGAAACATGAGATGTGCACATTTAGAGTCACCTCCACTCCAGATGTTCATATGAATTACTTGTGCTCAAACTGTGGTAAAGACTTCCAAGTTCCTATTGGCCTGATCAGCCATAGTTGGACACACTATACTTTGATCCCAGCCTGGTGATGTAATTCTGGTCCTCTTCAAGAAAGAAAGACAACAACCACATATTACTACATTTGACCTAGCAGAAAAAGATAGAAAGAGAAATTAAAACAATTATGCACAATATCAATTACTCTAAATGCCAATACACACACAGGAATTATATGAAAATGACTACAAAAAATTTACACAAATAAAGACAGACCTAAATAATTGGAGAAATAGCCATTGTTCATGGGTAGATTGAGCCAATATAATAAAAATGACAATACTACCTAAATTAATTTAATCATTCAGTGTCATACTAATCTAACTACCAAAGATTTACTTTGTAGAGCTAGAAAACAATAATGAAATTTATCTGGAGGAGCTAAAGTTCAAGAATATCAAGAGAATCAATGGGGAAAAAAAGGGAAAGGAAAGAAGCCTAGCAGTACCAGACCTTAAGATATGGTACAAAGCTGTAATCATTAAAACATGTTTATACTGGGTAAGAAATAGAGAGGTTGATCAGTGGAGCATATTAGGGTACACAAAATATAGAAGAAAATGAACACAGTAACCTACTGTTTGTTAAACCCAAAGATCCCAGCTATTGGGGCAAGAATTCACCACTTTATAAAAACTGTTGGAAAAAACTGGAAAGTAGTATGGCAGAAACTAAGCATAGATTAACATCACACATCATATATCAAAATAAGCTCAAAATAGGTTCATGATTTAGAGGTAAAGGATGATGTAAGTAAATTAGTGGAGCAGGGAAGAAATTACCTGTCAGATCAGTGGATAGGGGAAGAGTTCATGGCTAACAAGAGATTGAGAGGATCACAGGGGGTAAAATGAATAATTTTGGTTACATAAAATTAAAAAGGTTTTTTACACAAACAAAGCCAATGCAGCTAAAATTAGAAGAAAAGCAGAAACTGGGAAAAAAATCTTTGCAGCAAGTTTCTCTGATGAAGGTCTCATTTTTAAATATATAGGGAACCGAGTCAAATCTACAAAAATAAGAGCCATTCCCCAACTGATAAATATCAAAACATATAATAGGCGGTTTTCAGAAAAAGTAATCAAAGCTATCAATAGGCATATAAAAATGTTCTAAGTCACTAATAATTAGAGAAATACTAATTAAAATAACTGAGGCACCACCTCACATCCATCATATTGGCTAATATGATTTAAAAGGAGGGGGAGAATGACAAATATTGGAGAAGATATGGGAAAACAGTTACACTAATGCAATGTTGGTAGAACTGTGACTTAGTTCTATCATTCTGGAATGCAATTTGGAACTGTGCCTGAAAAACTATTAAACCATGCATACCTTTAGATCCAGCAATACCACTACTAGGTTTATACCCCAGAGACACCAAAGAAAGAGGAAAAGGACTCACATGTAAAAAAAAAAATTATGGCTGCTCTTTAGGTAATAGCAAAGTTTTAGAAACTGAGGGGGATGCTCATCAATTGGGGAATGACCAAACATGTTATGGTGTATGACTGTGATAGAATGCTATTGTGCTGTGAGAAATGATGAAAGGGTTGGTTTCAGGAAAATCTGGGAAGACTTATATGAACTGATGCAAAGTAAAGTGAGCAGAGCCAGGAGAACAATCTACATTGCAATAGTAATATTGTAAAGATAATTGACTTTGAAAGACATGGTAGCTCTGATCAACACAATGACACACCGTAATTCCAAAGAAGTCATGATGAAATATATTATCTGCCTTAAGAGAGAATTTATGGATTCATAATGTAGACTGAACAATATTTTTCTTGCTTTTATTTTAACATGGTTTATGCAAAAATTTGTCTACGTGACTCTATATATTTGTAAAAAAGTTTTTGCCTTTTCAATGGGTGGAGAAGGGCATAGGGCAGAGGGTGAAAATTTGGAATGGAAAAAAGGTCTCTGTGCTTTAAAAAAATTTTTTTAAAGACATGACAAACTTAAAATGCAGAGAAAGCTGTGTGTGTGCACATGTGCATGTGTGTATGTATGTGTGTGTGTAATGGCCAATGTAGACATCATTTTGCTAGACTCTGAAGGTTTTGCTGGTCTACAATTGGAGGATATAGGTGAGGAAGACAGATTAGAAATATACATAAAAAAATCTACTTTTAAAAACCAAAAAATCTATAAACCTTTGTATCTACAGCATTCCCTACTTAGTAACTCTGTCAAAAAGGAAGCAAGGTTAGTTTGCCATGTCCTATTCTTACAAAAGCTATGCTGATTCTTTTTAACCACCAGTTCCTTCTCTAGATATTCATTAATCATCTTTTCAAGAATATATTCTTGGCATGTCTGTCAAGATACAGTTAATGGGTTGGCTAGTTTTATTGACCTGCTTTTGTTTTCTTTCCTTTTTTCTTCTTTGTTATAAGACGTGGCATATATTGGAAAATGAAGATGATGTTAAGCACTAGAAGTTTCTAATTCATTTTGATTTTTTTTTCAATTAACAAGCACTTATTTATGAGGTGGTAGCACTGCCTACAGAGAAGCAGAGTTGAGGGATAGAAGGTCATCTACTCCTTGATAACCACAAAGAGTGTTGACTTCCCTGGCATTTTCATCCATGGGGCTAAGACATAAAATACTAGCTCCCAAACTTGCTTTTAAGACAGATCAAGAATAATGACTGTCAGTGCCTTGTGGTTAAACCTTCCTGAAAGGAAATTCTTATCTTACTTTATGAATGTAATCTTTTTTTTCATGCAACAAATTTAAGGGGCAAAGAATCTCTCTCTCTCTCTCTCTCTCTCTCTCTCTCTCTCTCTCTCCCTCTCCCCCCCCCTCTCCCCCCCTCTCCCTCCCCCCCCCCCCCCCACCCACACCCCCTTTGCTCTGAATGGCCAGGCCCAATTAAAAAAAAACTTTTTTTGTTTTCATTTCTAATAGAAACTCTCCTCTTTCTACCTCATTCCCTCAGTTTTATTAGGACCTCTCTCCTCTCCACAGCAAGTCTTACATGTTTTCTCTGGTATATAGGAGATGGGGGACATAGAAGGGGGAAAGGGGCTATTATCTGTGTATACCTTTTTTTTTTCCATAGTTACCTCAGGTCCTCAGAACTAAATTGAGAATTGATTGTGCTAGGCTCATACTCAAATACTTAAACCCCTCCCCCATTTACTCACCCTGGTTTTCAGAATCACATTAAAAATTTTCTTTTTTTTACTGCAATTCTTTTTTCCTTTTTTATGTGAACATTTTTTATATTTTTTTCCAATTACATGTAAAATAATTTCTAATAGTTGGGTTTTATTTAATTTTGAGTTCCAAATTCTCTCCTTCCCTCTCTTGCCTCTCCCCCTCCTTAAGAAGACCAAGCACTTTGATGTAAATTATACATGCGCAGTCATGCAGAATATTTTCATATTAGCCATTTTTCAAAAGAAAATTCAGACTAGAATAATAAAGAAAGTTTTAAAAAGTATTCTTCAATCTGCTTTCAGAATCCACCAGTTCTTTCTCTGGAGCTGGATAGCATTTTTCTCATATATCCTTCAGAATTGTCTTAGGTCATTGTATTGCTGAGAATAGCTAAGTCATTCACGGTTGATCATCGTACAATCTTTCTGTCACTGTGTACAATGTTTTTCCTGGTTCTGCTCATTTCACTTTGCTTCATTTCATGTAAGTCTTTCTAGGTTTTTCTGAAAGCATCCTGCTCATCATTTCTTAGAATTAGCACAATAGTATTCCATCACAATTATACTTGTTCAGCCATTCCCCAACTGATGGACATCCCCTGAATTTTCAATACTTTGCCACCACAAAAAGAGCTGCTAGAAATATTTGTGTACATATAGTCTCTTTTCCTTTTTCTTTTATTTCTTTGTATATTTACACTTTTTACTATATAATGAAAATACTTCTGAGGCATCCCTACCAAATGGTCATCCAGCCTCTGTTCGAAGACTTCAGAGAGGGAGAAATCCCATCACTAACCTTCACCCTTTAGGCAGCCCATTCCATGTCTGGACTGAACTGATGCTTAGAGTAATCAGGCTATTTCTTTCCTTGGCCTTTCCAATAGGCAATATGGGCTAGTTAGCTCAGTGGATAGTGCTCATAAGACTATGGATCAGAGCTTAGTTCCTTGAAGGAAGGGATGAGGGAACCATAGGGCAGTGTGCCCATTCCCCCGGATTTATTGATGGAAAGAATTTGAATGGATAAGTAAGCATTTATTAAACCCTTACTATGCATCATACAGGAAAGAGGACAGTCCTTGTTTTCATGGCACTCACAGTCTAACCCAGGGCAGGCCACACTTATAGAAATGTCTGCTCTGCAGAGTAGGAAGCCTAGAGGGGACAGGTTCAATCCCACTGGGAAGGGGAGAATGAGCCTAAAGATTGGAGTGTAGTATGTAGTCTGGCTTCCCTTTGGCTATAGTGGTGATTTGGGGTGGGAGACAGAATCTGCCTCAGAGAATAAAAGTGAAATATGGTAGAAGAGATAACATCTTATGAAGACATTGATAGTAAGTTAGTGGGGTAGTCTGAGTGGCTTGGTGCAGTGGAGGATAAATGTTTATCTGCTCTGGCTGGGACCCTCTAGGTGTAATATGAATGGATAGAGCACTGTAATGAGGGGGAGGGGGCTTACAAAGTTAATCCTGACTGTTAAGGAGCTAAAATTAAATGGTAAAGGAAGTAAGGAAAACTGTTAGCATTTTATATAGTACTAAAGGGTTTGCAGAGGACTTTAATTGTATCATTTGATCCTCACAGCATGAGGTAGATGCTATTGTTGTATCCATTTTACAGATATAGAAACTGAGGCTGGGAGAGATTAAATGACTTGTCCAGGGTCATAGAGCAAGTAAGCATTGGGAGCAGGATTCAAACTTAGGTCTTCCTGACACCAGTTGAGTGCTTTATCCTCTATTCTAGGCATCAGGCTAGAAAGGGCTTGAACAGCCTTAGGTTTGAGTTTTCCCTCTAACACTCACTAGCTATATGACCATGGGCAAGTCTTTTAATTTCTCTGTACCTATTTTCTCATATGTAACATGAGGGAAATATGTATTATACTTCACAGGTTTGTTGTGTGGAGCAAATCAGAGGATCTGGATTCAAATCCTACCTGTGTCATTTGCTACTTGTATGACCTTGGAGAAACCATTTACCCTTTTTAGGCTTCAGTTTCCTCATCTGTTAAATTCCAACCCTCTGGCTGGAATAGATGACTTCCCTTTTACCTTGAAAGAAGTTATTATCTTCATATGAATTTCCCTGTGGAAAATTGCTCTGCTGGTGCAGATCAGCAACTCCTTTCTAATTTATACTCTTAGGTAATTGTTTAGGGAACTAAAAAGTTAAGTGACTTGGCCACAGTCACACAGGGTTAGAGAAAGCACTTAAACCCATGAATGTGGTAGTGTGTGAAGGAAAATAATGTACAGTATCAGAAGGATCAGAGTTCAAATCTGGCCTCAGACATGTACTAGCTGTATACCCTGGGCAAGTCACTTCACGCTGTTTGCCTCAGTTTCCTTATCTGTAAAAATGAACTGGAAAAGGAAATAGTAAACCACTCCAGTATCTCTGCCACAAAGAGTTGGACGTGACTGAACAACAACAACAACAAAAGTCTGGAAAGGGGGCCTGAAGCCAAATTATGAAGAGTTTTAAAATCCACACTAAGGATTTTGTATTTTATCCTGAGTACTAGGGAGACAGTAAGGAATCTTGAACATGAAAGTAACATGGTCAAACTTTTTCTTTAGGAATAGAAGTTTGACAGCTGTACTGAAAATAGAAAGGGTAAGAATGTAAGTCTGGATTCCAATTAGGAAACTACTTATAATCTAGTCAAGACATGATGAGGGTAAACTAGGGTGGTTGAGACTGAAAGGAAGGGATAGAAAATGTCAGACTTAAGAGATCACATACTCCTGTAAGGTAGCCCTGATCTTGCTGTACCTAGTACTCTAGGTGCTTTGTCTATATGATTACTGATCTTTTCAGAATAATATTTGCCTTGATCTAGCCTAAGTGGCTTTATTTGTGAACATTTTTTGTTTAGGCTGATGTCTTGTTAATTTAATTTTCCAACCATTTGTTCAGTCCTTACTATGTATGGAATTCTGCAGCTGCACCCTCCCACTGGAACTCCAGAGACCATGCCCTGAAGGAGTTTGGAAACTCTTTCCCTGGGCAAGGCTGTCTTGATTGCTGGAATCTCACTTCTTTTGTTGTTTAGTAATTTTTCAGTTGTGTTGGGCTCATTGTGACCCCATTTGGGTTTGTTTGTTTGTTTGTTTTTGCAAAGACACTGGAGTGGTTTGTCATTTCTTTCTCCAGCTCATTTTACAGATGAAGAAACTGAGACAAATAAGGTTAAGTGACTTGCCTAAGGTCACAGAACTAGTAAGTATCTGAGGCCAAATTTAAACTCAGGTCTTCCCTACTACAGGACCATGGCTCTATCCACTGCTCCACCTAGTTGTCCTAACTACCTCAGTTCCCTCTTCTCTAAAATTAAAGGTTTGCACAATGGGAAGTGAAGAGGGATGCTCCAAAAAGATTTCTCACCCTCCTCACCCAGGGTGAAATCAGTAGAGATTTGAGAGTTTAAGAAGAGGGATTTTCAAAATGTAGAAATCATATGTCTACCTCGGTTTTTTTATGACTATCAAAAGGATTTTTATGGGTTTGGGAGAAGAGTGAAGGAGGGAAGGACCAAATGTGATGTGAAATGAAATAAAATAAAATAAGATAAAATAAAATAAAATAAAATGATGGGTCTTTAAAAATTAAATTAAAGGGTTTGACTAGGTAAACTGTTAGATCCCTTCCAACGATAAATCATAAAATCCAGGCCAGTCCAAACTGATCTGCCCTTCTCTGAACTTCTAATGATCTCAGAGCCGGTACTGCATTTCATTATTCTCTATGTATTGGTTTTGTCTCCCCAGGTAGACTACAGGCTCTTTGAATCCAGCATGGTGTCAAGTGCAGAGCAGGTTTTCAATAAATACTTATTGACTGACAATTTCCCCTTGGATGTCAATGCAGTCTCTGCCTCCCATCCCTCTGCTGAGTGCCTGCATACTGTAACTTCATTATGGTAATGTGGTTTGTGGTTTTCAGCTGTCCTACTGTTTTATTGGTAAAGTTAAAAAACGAGACATCACACTAAACTTTCCTACTGTTTTTTTCTTCTAATTGTGTTTCCCTCCCCCCCCCCCCCGTGTTTTTCATTCTGAACTTAGGTACCAAAAAATAGAGCATTTCCATACATACAAAAAGAGGATTTTGTGTGAAACTAATAATCTCCATTTCACACGGCTTGCTTAAAAAAAGTATGTAATAAATTTTACACTAATGTGTAAAATTAGTATTTCAAAACTTTCCTGATTGCCCATGTTTCCTTCTGAACTTGCTTTTGTTCCCTTCAATGTTTTTTGTTTGTTTGCTTTTTGTTTTTTGTGGGGTTTTTTGTGTGAAAGACTGGATGTCCCCATCTCTCTCAGGCTGTAAGTACAGAGACTACTCACTGATCTGATCCTCCTACTGATCAGCTTGGGAACTTTGACCTGCTCTGTTTCCAACCTGGACCTGTTTGCTCCTCCTTAGACAATCTGGTGGTACCCTAGTCCAAGAAGATCCACCTTATTAATGCTGAACTTTGTGCTAACATTTAATCAGAATGGCAAACTACAACTCAGAACTCCTGAGACCCACCAACTTCAATCTCCTTAGTAGCTGAGATTACAGATGTGAGCGGCCATACTAGGTCTGTGCATTAAAAAAAAAAGTTACAATACTCCTCTCTTTTTTGTGTGTGTGTCACTTTGCATCACCCTTCTCCCTCTTGCCCTCCCCTCATCCATTAACCAGGAGAAAGAAACGGGGAAAAAATCTCTTGGAACAAATAAAGATAGTCAAGCAAAACAAAGTCAAGTCAAACATTTATTAAACACCTACTTTGTTCCAGGCTCTGATCACCATGGTGGCTACGGCTAAAAAGGAATGTCTCTGCACCTTGCACCTGTCACTTCTCTTTTGGTCCTCTAAAGACACGATTGGTCATTGCTTTGATTAGAGTTTTTAAGTCTTTCAAAGTTGTTTTCCTTTCTCTGGGCAGCTACATGACTCAATGCATAGAGTTACTGGGCCTGGAGTCTGGAAAATTTGAGTTCAAATTTGACCTCAGATACTCAATAGTTGAGTGACCCTAGGGAAATCACTTAACTTCAGTCTGCCTCAGTTTCCTCAACTGTAAAATGGGGCAAATAAGAGCACTTACCTCATAGTAGGTGCTTAATAAATGCTTGTTTCTTTCTTTTACAATGTTGTTCTCTTGTGTAAATTATTCTCTTGTTCTGGTCGCTTCACTCTGCATTAATTCATAGTGTCCGGGAGTGTCTGAAATTTTTATCTGTGGCATAGTAATATTCCATTATATCCATCTGCTATAATTTGTTCAGCCATTCTGATTTTTTTGCTGACATTCCCTGAGGCTTCCACAGTCTTTAATCTGGGACTTTCTCAGAAGACCCCTGGGCTTTTGATGCCTCTGGACACAGAACCTTTCGGGATACATATATCTAGTCTCTCCTGGTTCTGGTTGGCCCTAGAGCTGGCTTTGATGGAGGGGTGGGATAAAGGAAGCCCTTTCTTCTTGCAGTGAGATGACAGAGTAGAAAAAGTGCTAGACCTAGAATCAAAAAGATCTGTGTTCAAGTCTGGTCTCAGACACTTACTAGCTGTATGACACTAAGCAAGTCTTTTAATCTTTATCTGCCTCAGTTTCCTTATCTGCAAAATGGGAATAATGATAGCACTTACTGCTTAAGGTTATTGTAAGGATAGAATTAAATGTTCATAATGGTTTTTTTTTTACAAACTTTGAAGTGCTATATAAATAGTGGCTGTTATTATTGTTGTTGTTACATGTGGGCATCTGGTTGAGTTTTTGTGCAATTCTGAGGTGGAATAAGTCATTTGCTATAGCTTCTCAGCAGATTTTAAAAAATCATTATTCTCTCTGGTATGAACTTCACAGTTTATTGAAGTATGTATATGGGAACTTGTATTGAGGTGGACATCCTGGCTTCAAATCCCTGCTACCTCTTTTAGCAGAAAATTGGTATCATTGTGGTTTTCCCTCTAATTTTTCTACTCTTAAAGTCTCCTTTCAAAGCCTTATGGTGGCATGGAGGTGACCTTATGTTCTTAAAGACAATGTCAATGGATACAATCTTTGGCCTGTCCTACCAAGTTGGAAAGATTTTGACTTATGGGTCTGATGACAGACTGTATTTCTAATATCTGAGGATTAACTTATTTAAGTTTGGAGAGACTAATTACCAGAGGATAATAAAACCATGGGAAATGGAGTTGGAAGAGACGTTAGAGTTCGTCCAATTTTACCTTCATATTTTTCTTGTACTTCCATACCTTTGTGTTCCAAATTGTTATTCTCCTGCTACTACTTTGGAGAGATTTTCCATTATATATTGAATTTTTCCTACTCTGTTTTTTGTATTTTAAAGTTCTTCATTGGAAGGTCTGATTTTGACCATTCTGGAGTTTTTGGCTATTGTTTTGTAATTTCTGGGAAGTTCTTAAAATTTTCTTTTCTTTTTTCATAATGTAATTTTGATTCATTTTTCTTCCTTGACCATAGTAGTTTATAACCTCTTTGAGGTTTTACTCATTCTTTCTTCTTTTTATAACCTTCTTTACTGGTTTATCTGCTTGTGAGCTGGAGTTTTATTCAGGCCTTCTCTCTTGAACATTAGGTCCAGGGGGTCTTAATCTGAGATTAAGACCCCTAAGGGGTCTGTGGAAAGATTTCAAAGAGTATGTAACCTCGGATAGGAAAAAGATACAGCCTTATTTTTGTTAATTAGCTGAAATTCAGCATTTTCTTCCATTAAAAAAAAACATTATTGAGAGGTTTTATGAGATTGCCAAAGACTTCTATGCCATAAAAAAGGTTAAGAACCTTTGGGCTAGCCTTTCAGTCTTTCTTTTATATTCCCAGTCTCTTGTCTCCACTTCTATCTTACTCATTGGTTTCTTCCAAAGATCCACCAACCTTGAACATGGGGACATGCTGGTTCTCCTCAGCCTCCTTGCTTTGGAGGGAGTGAGGTTTGTCAACCTAGTTTCCTGCTTTGGTAATGTTGGGGAAGAAAGGGACTGGCCACAACTAGGTTTCCAGTCCCCTTTCCCTCAAGTGTTTATATTCTTTTCTGCTCTAGGCTGTACCTCTGCACTTCGTTTTATATTGCCAACATCTTCGACACCCGCCTCTAGCCTCTCTCCCTTTCTTTTGTGTGGGTGGGCAGTATCAGTGTCTGCTGCTTTTGGTTGGTTCTGGGCAAGGGAAGGGGGGAGATTCAGGATGTGTCACTACTATGTGGAAGAATGGACAGAGATCCCCAAGGTAGAATCCTGAATCGCAAGCCTAAGAGTTTGTTTGCGATTACTTCACCTGGTACGTGGCAGGTGCTGGAGGACAGAATGAGAATTCTTAGTATTTAAGTTGTCTGATGTGCTTTCATGAAGTTTTTGCCTTGTGTGCTATTTTGCTTTTATATATTGTAGTATTAGTTTCATTTACTCTACTACATAATTTCTTTTTCTGAGAATTTTGGGTTGCTAAAAGCAATGATTTTACCATCTTGCCCATGATATCCCGATACTTTATTTCCCTTGTTGGCATTTTTGATTCTACATCCTAGGCGTGAGGTTTGGCTGTTATGTTAAAATTCCATTTCAGATCCATACACTGGGTTCTTGAGTTTTATAATTCTGTGACTCCAAGTTAGGTTTGATGAGAAGTGAGATGGACAGCAGGTCTCTTGGAAGAATCACTTTACTTTATTTGCAATATATGCTCACATTTACTGACCCCTACCTGGAGATGAAAATAATAATATTAAAGAAAAACTTATCAAAGCCTCCATTATTACATCAAGGGGTTGAAAATCTGTATTCTCCCATGTACACCTATCTCCCACCAAGCCATCTTTCTCCCTCAGCTTCATGTCTAAGCTTTGGAATCAGCAGTGTCAACTACAAAAATATAGTAATACCACCAGGGAATGAGCTTGAACAAGGAAGTCAGTTTTCTAGCTAACCGAAGATCACTTCAGTTAAACATCTTGACTTTTTGTTTTTTAGTTTTGATAAAAGGATTTCTGAAAATGCTTTCCACTCTTCTGAATATCTTAAACAGAGTATGCTGAACATAATTTAGCCCTTTCTTGATGACCCATTAATACGAATATCCATTATAACCCAGTGTAGAAGAATTCACCAAGGACTCTGCATTTCTGGTTTAGTTAAGGCATTCTTCATTGCAGCTGCTGCATAGAAGAATCAGACCAGAGACACACCAATACCATAGCCAAGTTCTTCCCCCAAGATGGGTGAAAGCTTCTCATTTTGTAGCAAGGATTATTATTCTTTTTTTTGATGTGTGTTATGGACACCTTTAGCGCTGTGATAAATGTGATAGGACCTTTCTCATACTAATGTTTTAAAATGAATAAAATAAAATGTATAAGATGTCCAAGGAAAGCAATTATAATGGAATACAATTATTTAAAAAATAAGCTCATGGACCCCCTGAAATCTACCCTTGGATCACTTGGGAAGGGAGAGAGGAAGAGAATAAGCATTTATATGGAACTTATTATGTGCCAGGCACTGTGCTAAGCACTTTTTGCAAATATTATCTCCTTTGATCCTTGGAGGTCAATGGACTCCAGGTTAAGAAGGCCCATTTTATAATTTTTCAAACTATCTTGGAAAGATAAAGAATTGTTGAATGTTGAATGTTGAATGCAGCTACTGACCTTGTCTGATTCTAGAATTACAAATTCCTGAGAGTGATCAGAACCACTTAAAAGAGAACTGTTGAAACTAACTTAAAAAAATAATATTGAATGCAGGATTCAAGGAAGGGGCTACCTGACTTTGATCCTGACTGGTCCTATGATTGGAGCAGGTCCAAACCTGTTTCCCTGCTGCTGAACCTGGAGCTGAAGCCTGCAGTTCTGAGCAGATATCACCTCCAGCCTTCTCTATAGACTTTTGGTTGTGCAAAACAACTTAATGTAACAGCTTCTTGAGACTATGCCTACCGTAAGACTCCCTATTGAAATGTACTTAATACTGCCCCCTTCTGCCTCTCTTGGGCACTCCAATATGCTGGTACTGTGAGGTGACCCTAAATTGCAATTGCCTTGCCTCCATTAAAGACTCTAGTTTTTGCTACTTTGGTAGTCTTCTTCATTTCAGGATGACAAGACAAATGTGGGTAGTATTGAATTAGGTGAATCAGCAGGGCAAGAACACTGAGTTGTGGTTGCAACATTGTTAGAAACAAGTAACAGGTATTTTCCATTGTTAAGCCTAGAGAAAACAAAATTTCCTTTAGGAAAGACAATTTCTCCTATGTCTTCAGGACAGCAATGTCTAGATTTCTCATAGCCCTTTCCAGCACAATTTAGAGGTACAACAAAATAAGGAAGCCTAGAATCCTGTTCCAAAAACAATGAGTCGGCGAAGAGTGTATTGAAGTGTATGCAACTGTTTGCCAAGGTGCTAAGTGACCCCAGGCTATTATGCATTGAAATGAAAATCATTTTATGACTAGTGCCCTTTGTCTTTATATCACAGTCACTATTTGCTTGCCTATCCACTGTGACAAAGAAAACATTTGTAATAATATCTGATATGGAGGCTGATCTGATAGTCTGATAATCCTACAGTATTCTTCCCTAGTAGTCCTCCAATTCTCTGCTGTGAGGAGAGAACTATATTTTATTATCTCATCTTTGGAGTCTTCACTGATTTGTCAATTACTAGGAATTCAACTTCCTTGAAGGGATCTTCTCCTTTACATCCTTGTAGTTATTGTTAAATTATTCTCTTGGTTCTGCTTATTCCAGACTACATCTGAATTCTTCATATACATCATTTCTGACTGAATAAAAGTTATTCATTTTGTTCCTATGTCATAGTTATTTCAGCAGTTCCCCAAGTGATGGACACTCATTCTGTTCCAGTTCTTTGTTACCAGATATAGCAGCTGTGAACATTTTTGGGGGGGGGGTTTATAGTAGGACTTTCTTTCTGTCTCTGACTTCATCCAGCCCAGTGGTAGGGTTGCTATGTCAAAGGACAAAGGCAGTTTAGTCACTGTTTTCTCATAGTTCCAAATTGAAATTCAAAATAGACTACTTTACAGTTCCTTCCTCCAACAGCTGGCCTTCCTTCCCACAAACCCTCCAACAATGATTGCTTCCATATTTGCCATTGCCAGGAGTAAAATGATTACATCAGTCATCTTAACCCGCATTTTCTCTTACTCTTAGTGCTTTGAATTGTGTTTTCATGTGGTCATTTATAGGAGGCAAATCTTTAGAAAATTGAATTTATTCTCTGGCAACTCACCTATCAGGGATAGTAAGCTTTTAATATTTTTGTGTGTAGGGTTTATAGTTCTTCTAGTTTTTCCTTTTCTGTTAGCCTGTCATTCAATCCATTCTGCTATGATGAGAATATTTGCCTCTAATCCTTTTCCCCAAATACTCTTTGCCCCATTTGTGTTTGATCTGGGAAACTAGATAGCCAAACTCGTTAGAATGGTGTCCAAAGTAATCATAAATGAATCAAATAGTTCACATTTACACAACATTTTGAGGTTGGCAAAGTGCTTGCCTTTCTCTTACCCTGTGAGATAGTTATTAGAAATGCTATTATATCCATTTTACAGATAAGGACGTGGAGGTTCAGGGAACTTAAAGTAACTTGCCCAAAATCATGCAACTAGAAACTATGAGAAGCAGGGTTTGAATCCAGGTCCACTCTGAGTCCAATTTCAAGTTCCAGTTATTATAACACAATGCTTTCTAGATCACAAATAAAGGCCTGACCAACTTTCTTCTAAGTACTGATGCTTTTCCTCAGGTGCCTAAAGTTAGATGGTCCTGACCATACTTGTAGTCCTTCAGGAGCATTGAGAAATAATATTGGCTTGCACTTAGCAAGAATAATTAGTTAAAATAGAAAGCTACCAACTCATCAAGGAAAGTCTCCAAGACAATGCTTGATAAGAAGAGAAGATAGGCTGGTCTTGCAGTAAGGGTGAGAGGTGTCAAGTGCCTGACTGATACCCTTGCAAGGTCAGAAGAGAGTGAGGGAGGCCTACGACAATGTGGATGGCTCTGTATGTTGAACACGCATGAGAACATTTACAGGGGCATGTATGGAGAGGCTGCAATCTGCATTGTCAGAAGGAACTTCTAAATTTATAAGGTCATAGATCCATTTAAGTATCTGAGAGAATAAGCTACCAGATGGAAGGCTGCAATAAGCTTCTATCCTCTCCCTCTTTCCACTCTGTGGTCTCCTGACTAACAGGGAGCATGGCATAGTGGATGGTGTGATAGCCTGGGAGTCATGAACACCTGGGTCTGAATTGCTACGTGACCTAGTTAAGTCATTTAACCTCAGAGCCTTAGTTTTCTCACATGCAAAATGAGGGGGTTGGATTTGGTGATGTTGAGCTCCCTTCCCGTTCTAAGTCTATAATCTTATGATCCAGTCCTTAACTGAGGTCCTGAACCTGCTTGCGCCCCCGGGCATAGTTTGTGGTACTTGCTTCAGGAACAAAAATGTCTAGTTATGGCTTTGAGTGCCTGGGCTTGGTGACATCCCTTTTGGTTTCCCCCAGGCTGTTTTTGCTTATTTCAAAATTCTTGCCTTTTTTTTTTCTTGGTCAGGGGGGTTTTTGGAAAGTAATTTCTAAATACAGTGAGATGCTTGAATATGGTAAGGTTTTTGATGGCAATAATGATTTCTCAAATCACAGGCTGGCCATAGATGCTACCTCAAAAAATCTAGTGCTCTTGTTATCCAGGTTTTGTTTTTTTGTTTTTGTTTTTTTTCAAAGAATGAGGCTTTTACATTTGCCATTGTCCTTTTCATAGAGAGTTACCTCTTTGAAGGTTTTTAAAATTCCCATCTGAGGTGATTTGACCTTGTCTTAAAGTGGAAAGGTTGTTCAAATTGTCCCCAAAGTAGATTCTAAGAAACTAACACATGAAGTGAGGAGTAACTTGATGTAGATCCAAAGGCTCATTAACATTTAACTTACACTTTCAAACAGAAGCTATTTTCTGCAGTCATATTTGCTAATGTAGTAATATATGGGAGCTATTTTTTCCCATGACTCAGCACTATGGGATATTTTTTTTCCTTTCTTCAAATAGGTCTCAATTTGAGTGTGACACAGAGTCTCTATTTTTGCCATAAATAACATATTTATAGTGTACAGCCGACGCAGGAGTGCTGTCGTGACTCTTTATGGCCCTTTCGTACTTGAGTTATAAGGAAAACAACAGAAAATGGCTTAATCATATTCTGAACTTTGAGCTACTGGGAGCTGGGAGTAAAAATTAAACGGGGTGTCCTTGTACAAACCGGAACTTTTTTTGTGCTGTGTGCTCTTCTCTGATTCTGAGTTCTTGGTAATACACAATAATACGTGTGTGGGAGGTGGGAGGAGATTGGGGAAGGAGTTTCAATTTGAAGGAAGAGAAAAGTTAGCAGAACAGTTAGTCCAAGATGAAATCAGAAAGCATAATAACCCCTGTCACTCCTTCTTTATGTCCTTTCCCCCCTTCCAGGGCTGACCCTCCTCCATATATCCACTTACTGCCCCAGTGCCCTCATGATGCTCCATTGATGCCTAGAGCCACCATATCTCTACCCTTCCCCCTGTGACCCCACCCATATTCCAAAATTATCCCTCCCACCCTCTTCAACTGATATATAAGAAAATAGAGATCATCTAGCCAAATAGTCTCATTTTGCTGGTAAATAAACTGAGACTCAAAGGTGCTAAGTAACTTGCCTAAAGTCTCCCAGATGGTGTTAATTCCACTATACCACATTATCTCTCAGTAAAGATTCAACAAATTTGAAAAGAAAGGATGAAACAGTCTAAACTAGTATCTCCTAATCCATTGTTTGCATCGTTATCCGTGGTGCAACTTTATCTGATAAATTAATTCACACTAAAATGTAGATGACTGATAAAAATGATGTTGGAAAGAGCCCTGGATTTAAGAGTCCTGAAGATCTGGTTTTGAGCTCTGGCTCTGTCCCTTACCAGCAACATGATTTTGGACAATTCATTTAGCTACCAACCTGTTGGGGTTCTTGTGACAACAGGGACTGTTTTCCATTTAAACTTTGGATTTTTCCTAGAGCCCAACACATTTCTCTGCACAAAATGAAATTGGGGGAAAGGGAGAAGCTCACAGTAGATGGTGGCATGGTGTGGAGGAGGTAACCTATTATTATTGTTCATCCTTCATTTTCAAAGAGTACCAATGACATTATGGGGTGATGTCTTGACTCAAGAGTGAATCAGATTTAAGTGAGGCAGAGTTGCACAAAGTCATCAGCCTCATTCTCTTCCAGAGTCATCAAAGTCCAGTGGCAAAACAAAAGTCAAGATCACTGTTAGTGGCCATTGGAACAAATTGTTATCCATCCATTCTTCCAGGGGAAGTCTTCACATGTAGACAACCCCCTAACTCACCAATGGGTCTGAAGCCTGTCAGTTACCCTTACCTGGTTTAGCCTGTCTATTGAGATGATTTTACTGGGGTGTGGCCACTGTTCTCTGAACACATACGCGGTGGAGGTGACCTAGAATTGCTAGGGAAGCCTGAAACAGGGGAAGATAAGAACAAAATGGGATTAACTGAGTCTATGGTAGTTCCAGGGGCATAGTCCAATTTTCTTGTGGGGAAGAGGTAGAAATAAGAACTGAATAAATCCAAAATCTTCAATGGCTCCCTACTGACTGCCAAAGAAAATCCAAACTTTTCTCCTTAGCATTCAAAGATCTCTTCAATCATATTTCATCCTACCTTTTTAGTCCTACCTCATACTGCTTCTTTGGGGGCAGCTAGGTGATGCAGTGGATAAAGTGCTGGGCTTAGAGTCAGGGAAACCTTTGTTCAAATCTGTCCTCAGACACTTACTAGCTATGTGACTCTGGGCAAGTCACTCCACCTCTGTTTGCCTCAGTTTCCTCAGTTGTAAAATGGGGATAATAATATTGTGATGTATAAAAAGTTCAAGAGGCATAGTTTCTGGGTAATTAATCATTTTATTAATCATACTAGCAGATAATTAATAAAAGGGGTTAGTGGGACTCTGGAATGTCTTTTTTTTGGGGGGTGAGGCAGTCGGAGTTAAGTGACTTGCCCAAGGTCACACAGCTAGTACGTGTCAAGTGTTTGGTCTGAGGCCCGATTTGAACTCAGGTCCTCCTGACTTCAGGGCCAGTGCTCTATCTACTGTGCCACCTAGCTGCCCCAAATGAGGAAGATGAACTAGGTAACCTTTAAAGCCCACCTTCATCATTATTTATTTATTTATTTGTTTTAGGCAATTGGGGTTAAGTGACTTGCCCAGGGTCACACAGCTAGTAAGCGTCAAGTGTTTGGTCTGAGGCCAGGATTTGAACTCAAGTCCTCCTGAATTCAGGGCTGGTGCTCTATCCATTGTGCCACCTAGCTGCCCCGGAACTCTGGAATGTCAAGGATCCCTCATGGAACCCACTCAATGTTTATATGACCTTGGAAGAATGGGTGTTCCTGAGGGTGGCAATGGACTATGGTTAACAAGTAATGATAGAATGAATATTATAATGAGAGGCAGACCTATTCTAATGACCTATTCTAATTAGGTCTAATAGACCTAATGGGGTGTGACTTTGACCAATGAGACCTGTCAGACTAGAACACAATGGGCTAGCTTTCAAGCAGATTAGATTAAATTCTTTGTAAGTTTCTCTATGTGGGTGGGGTCTCCTACCCAGGATTGAAAGGCATGTATTTCAGGGATTTGAGCAGTCTCATCCATCAGTAATGTCCTTCAGAGACTGAACAGCCTACAGACTTCTGAAAAAATCCTGGTCCTAATTCAATAGTTGATTATTAATAAAAGAGAGAAATAATCATTTCTTTCAATATAATCTACCTCCCAGGGTTGTTGTGAGGATCAAACAAGATAGTAACTGAAATGCACTTAGCACAGTGCCTGGCACAGAGTGAGTGCTTTATAAATGTTAATTATTATTATTATTCCCTGTGCTTTATACTTTAGTCAAACTGTACTACTCTTTGCCTCCCCTATCACCCTTTGCATTCTCCCAACTTTGTGCCACCATTCCCTGTGCCTGGGATATCCTCCTTTCCTCTCTTCACCCATTCTTTAAAGCCCTCTCAGATCTCTACCCTGCCCACACCTAGTTCTTACATTACATTTTATTTTGTTATTCTCTAAAGTAGTTGGAATGTGATCTTGTGTATTGGTGTTATTTGTGTCTTCATTTTATCTCCCTGTTAGACAATAAGCTTTATGAGGGCAGGGACCATTTTCCATTTTAAGTTTCGATTTTTCCCAGAGCTCAACATATTTCTCTGCACACAATGAATGTTTGTTGAAGTGACATCAAATGAATGAATAAATCAATAGCTGAGGGGATTGAGGAAAGTTTTATGGAGGTGGCATCACGAGTTTGGCCTTCAGGCAGCTTGCTGCCTAATAAACAAAGTCTCAGAGGCTGCCAGAATAATTCATCATCTCTCCCCCTCCCAAAGCGGAAGGATTTTGGTTCAATCTTTGCTGGTTTTTGTTGTTCTTAAACAGGCAGAGAAACAAATATTAAGGGAGATGATAATAGATAAAGAAGAGCTGGAAGTAAAGCTAGAGCCAGGAAAGGTAGCAGAAGAGTAGCTAACAAAGAGAAAAGGAAAATCATGAAAAGTAATTAGAATCTGGGTTGGAAGGACCCAAAAGGCCACCTAGTCTAAACCCAACTTAAGCATCACACAGCCTCTGCAGAAAGACTGATGGACCTTGTTTGGAACACAAACATAACTGGTGCCGTATAAGCTAGAATCATATAGCCTAAACTCAGGAGGCTTCCTCAGGGCAAGACTGAGGATTAATCAGAATGGAAGAAGAAAGTAAAGAGGATGGGGGGGAAAAGTTGTTTGTTTGTTCAACACAAATATTTTTATATTTGAAAGGTGTAGTAAATAAAACAATTCTGTTCCTGAAAGCCTTAACTGACAATGAGAGAGAAACAAAGCAATAAAAATACAGTCTGGGTGATTTTAAAATTAAATGAAGATATTTTGTTAACAAAGATTTTTATTATCATTGAAGGAAAAATATTAATACTATGCTCTGTGTTTTAGGCACAAGTCTGCCAAAAACAATTTTATTTATGTTAACATTGTTCAAAGAAGCCAGTATTAGATGGAGGAGGAAGCCTTATCTCTTTCAGGCTAAAGTCTAAACATTCCCAATTCTTTCAGCTGATCTGTGTAACAACCAATCCTGGATCCATCCAGGTAGTTGTGTCTTCCATCCAATCCCGGAAGATGATCAGAGGGAAATTTCAAGCTCTCTGTGGTTCTTAGAGAGCTGGCTACCTCTCTCCCCCTAGCTCTGCCCCTTTTGCAGGTGACCATAAGTGTCTAGTTAGTTTGTGTGGATTTATCCGGTTAATTTCCTGTCTTAGCCCTCATTCACCAGGAAAATTGCCCACTTTTCTTCTCGTATTTCAATGAAGTCAAACTAGTAACAAAATGGAGTTTATTACACAAATGGAGTTTAACTCTAGCCATTTTTTACTCAGGACCACAGAAGCAAAAGAAATAAAAAAAAATATTAAAACAGATAGTGCATTACAGGCCCATTACCAATCCCAAACTGAAGTGGTCCTTAATCAGTCTATAAGCACACTCAAACTCAGGAGTTCTAAAGACACAGTTGAGATATTTGGGCTCAGCATTTCCAGGCAGCAGCTCCCACTGGGAACTAGCAAATGTCCCCAAAGTTGTTTCATTCACAGATTCTTTTAGGGTCAATGTGGAGTCAGCTCAGGGAAATAAGAATAGTCATTCCTCCTCTGGTTGCTTTCCCTCATTCACTATTAACTGTTGCTGACTGGGATCTCCAATGTTGGGCTTCCTAGTACTGCTTTCTCATTGGCTGGGCTGCATTGAACCCCAATTATTCCATTCTGTATTCACTAGTAAAATAGTATCCTGGATTTAAGGGCAGGCTTTAGGCATGAAGAATGACTCTTGCATCCACCCTTCCTCCCTCTCATCCTTGATTGACATATCCAGACTTCCTTCTCCATTCTCTTTTTTTTCTTTTTTTTTTTCCCCTTCTTGAAACGTTCAAATCTTGGTTCAACCATCCACCTATCTGACATGATCTTGCCAGTCAAAGCTGTGTGAGTAGAAGCCTCCCCACCAAAATCAGGCATATCTGTTATATCCTCACCTCAGTGAAATGTTCCTAGTCCTTGAACATTACATTGATATGCTTGAACATCTGTGAACATATATCACAAGCATCACAACAGCATTTAACAGTAACAAGTAATGATCCTGCTTATCTAGTTATAGTACACATATAACTACCTAAAACCCAGCATTGACATCAGAACTTCATTCAACTAGCATGAGTACAGGCAAAACCCATAATATATGGCACACAATCAATAGAAGTTGCATTTATCAAGTTAAGGATATGAATTTAATGTAGTACCAAAAGATCTATTAACACTTATGTGATATGGGCTCCAGTTTCCTCATTACCCTAGCCAGAGACTTCAGTGACCAATTCATCTCTGTATAGTCTCTGTATATACACTCCATGGAAAGAACCCTTGATCTGGTGTAAAATGCCCTGGGTTTGAAATCTCCCTTCTGCTGTTCACTATTTGTGGTCCTTGAATAAATTATTTATTCTTTTCTGTGTCTCAGTTTCCTCCCTTGTAAATAGAGAAAGTTGGGTTAGATGATCTCTAGGGTCCCTCCAACTCTAAACCTATGATCTCCTCATTTTAAGCGTGGGAGAACTGAGGCCCAGAAAAATGAAATGACGCCTTCTGCAAGTCTTTCTAGATCTATCCCAATGCCATTGACTTTCCTTCGATATTACTTCCAATTTTTGTTGTTGTTACGCAGTTATTTCAGTCATGTCCAACTCTTCATGACTCCATTTGGAGGTTTTCTTGGCAGAGATATTGGAGTGGCTTGCCATTTTGTTCTCCAGCCCATTTTATAGATGAGGAAACTGAAGCAAGCAGGGTTAAGTGACTTGCCCAGGGTCCTACAGCTAGTAAATGTTTGAGGTCACACTTGAACTCAGGTCTTCTTGACACCAGGACTGGATTTACATTGTATATATCTTGTATGCGCTTAGTTATTTGCATGTGGTCTTCCTCCTTAAATATGAGAGCTGTCTGAGGGCCAGGATCATATTTTTATTTTTGCTTTGCATTTGCAGCAAGTGCCTGGCACATAGCAAGTGCTTTGTAAATGTAAGCAGACAACAAAATTTATTAAGCATTTACTATGTGCCAAGCACTGTGCTAAGCACTAGGGATGCAGATACAAGCAAAAAGAAAGATAATCCCTGCCCTCAAGGCATTTACATTCTCACAGAGTCAGTCAGTACATAAAAGGATGTTAAATGGAGGGGAGTTAGGGGAGATGGGAAGAGAAGGTACCTCGTATAGACATGTTGGTAAAATCTGGAGAGTCAGAAATACAACTAGAAGGGGGAATGAAACATGGCCGGCTTGGCCCTATCCCCTAAATGGAGGCCCTAGCCATCATGGCAGAGGGATGGTCCGATGTAAAAAAGCCCCAGGCACTGAATTTCCAGAGTGAGAAGGCAGCTGAGTGGCGGGGGTCAGAAGCACAGCTAGCTGGGGCATGCTTGTTAGTGTGATCAATGTTACTGCTGTTGTTGCGGTTCTTCACAGCTA
Source organism: Vombatus ursinus (assembly GCF_900497805.2). NCBI lineage: Eukaryota > Metazoa > Chordata > Mammalia > Diprotodontia > Vombatidae > Vombatus > Vombatus ursinus. The sequence continues at coordinate 2,138,648 of NW_020954550.1, forward strand.
TTGTGTTCACTTTGGTCTCAGCTGCTCGGCCTTATTCTCCCCTCCAGGTCAGGGCACCATTTTACAAGGTCAGTTGCACCAAGTCCTCTTTCTAGCCACCCAGCACGTTTGCTCTCTTAGCCTTGGCCAGGCTGTTCAAGTATAGGCCTGCCCCTACTTTGCTCTCTCAAAAAACAGAGACATTCCACTTTCTAGGGATGGTCCTCCCATCAGCAGGCACAGTGCCGCAAGGACCACCACCAGTCATTTTGACTTTTGTCTTGCCGCTGGACTCCAATGTCTCTGAAAGAGAGAGAGAGAGTGAGGTTGATAAATGTGCGCAGTTCTGCCTCACTTAAATCTAATGACGCAGAAGTCAAGACATCACCCTCATGATGGCATTGATCCTCTTTGATAATGAAAGACAAACAATTGCCACAAATAGAAAAGAGAATTACTAGCTGAGGATTTTTTCTTTGAAAGATTCAGTGAGTGAACAATGAAAAGATGCGTCGTTATGATTATTTTAGATTATTCCAATCCCAGAGATTTACCCTCTATGAGAGTCATTTCTTTAATTCATACCATTAAATCTATTTCAGGAGGTGTCATGTTAGGTGGCATCAAGAGTATTAAAATAAAGTGACATGACTGATAGGATGAATTACGGGGTGACATGTGTCACCTGGAAAACATGAACTGAACAAAAGGTTAAGGAAGCTATAGGTTTCTAATGAGAAAGTCAAGTTTAATTAATTGTCCTCTGCTGAATAGATTTGTGCTGGGGTTTGGCAACTGAATCTTAATAGCTAATTAGAAGCACTGCCAACAGTTGTAGTGGGTACTGTGTGTTCCCAATTTCCTTTTGGAGATATCATAATTGTTATCTGACATGAGAGAAAAAGAAAGACAGGAGGTGCTCATAGAAATACATTTTTAAAAATATTGATATATTTGTATTTCAATACCATAGGTGCATCCCAATACTCTGCCCCCTCTTCCTCCCTACAACAAAACACATTTACCCCCAACAGTTAAACAATTAGTAACAGAAAGGAGAGATGTAGTCTTTAAATTCAGCAGTACCAAACTAAGTGTCTTCTATTTTACCAGAGTTTTATTATCTGTCCATATTATACAAGACCATTTTTTTCAATTAACAAGTATTTAATTTCTATACCTTTCACTTCTCCCACTACTGAAAAAACGAACAAAACCCTTGTAAACAAATACAATTGACCCCATGAACCAATGCAGAGCAAAGGAGAGCAAAACTAGAAAAATTTATAAAATGACAACAATATTATAGAGAAAAGCAACTCTGAAAGACTTTTGTACTCAGTTCAATGCAATGATAAACCAAAAGAATGAAGATGAAACATGCCATTCACCACCTACCACAGAGATGATGAACTTAAAATGCAGAAAAACATACACTTTCAGATACGGCTAATGTGGGAATTTCTTTTCCTAGACTAGGCAGCTATGTTTTGAAGGGTTTATTTATTTAATTTTTAAAAATTTGCTCAATGTGGGGAGGAGTACTGGGAAAGACTAAGTTTTTATTTATTTTTTTTTTTAGTTTTCTACATTCACTTTTTTGATTTTGAGTTCCAAATTTTTTTCTCCCTCTCTCCCTTCTTCCCCTCCTCTCTTCCCAAGATGGCAAGAAAAATGATGTAGGCTATACAAGTACAATCATATAAAAATATTTCCACTTCAGTCATGTTGTGAAAGAAGAATCAGAACAAAAGGGAAAAACCATGAGAAAGAAATAACCAAAAAAAAAAGTGAAAATAGTATGCTTTGATCTGCATTCAGACTCCATAGTTTTTTCTCTGGATATGGATGGCATTTTTTCATCATGAGTCTTTTGGAATTGTCTAAGATCATTGTATTGCTGAGAAGAGCCAAGTCTATCAAAGTTGGTCATTGCACAGTGTTGTTACTCTCTACAATGATCTCCAGGCTCTGCTCACTTCACTCAGCATCAGTTCATGTAAGAGACTGATTAAGTTTTAAAAATTCATTAAGTGAAAAAATGAAAATAATAAATTGAAAAAAAAACAGACATGCATAGTCAAGCAAAACAAATTCCCATATTGATCATATCCAAAAAGCTACATATCATTCTGCGTGTTTAGTCTGTCACTTCCATCAGGAGTTGGGTAGCATGCTTCATCATGGTCTTCTGGAGACATGGTTGGTCATTGCACTCATCACAGTTTACAAATCTATTTTTGCTAGGCCTCTTGGGAAGGGGGCTCATGCTCTTTTTCCAAGGAGAATTGTCATAGAGGGAAAGCTAAAAACTGTAACTTAGGGGACGAGATGGAATCTCAAATTCAATTCCCATCCATTCAATTCAGTAAATATTTATTACACAGTAGTGTGTGCACTATATTAGCAAGGAGACTTTAACAATATATCTCAAGTATTATACACCATGACCAGTTTGGATTTAAACCAGGAATTCGGAGTTAGTTCAATATTAGAAAACCTATAAATTTGCTTGACCATGTTAATAAGAACAACAAAAATCATGATTATATCAATATTTTCAGGAAAAGCTTTTGATGAGAAAAATCTTTTGACACCCATTTCTGTTAAAAACATTAGAAAGCACACATATAAATTGATCTTTCCCTAATATAATAAATAGTATCTATCTAAAAAAAGAGGCCTTTTATTAAGATTGAGGGAAAGCAGGAATGTCCACTATAACCATTAATATTTTATATAGTGCAAGAAATGTTAGCTATAAAGATAAGAGGAAATGGAGGGAATAAGCATAGACAAAAAGGAAACAAAATGATCACTTTTTACATATAACATGGTTTTGCTTAGGGGACCCTTGAGTAAATTAAAAAATTAATTGAAATAATTAACAACTTTAGCAGAATAGCAGGGTATAAAATGAACCCACATAAATCCTCATCTTTTCTGTGTATCACCAACAAAACCCAGCAGGAAGAGATAGAAAGAGAAATTCCATTTAAAGTAACTACAAAAAAAATACTTGCGATATGAACTGTATGAATACAGCTGTTAACTACACAAATAAATACAGTTCTAAATAATTATAGAAATATTAATTACTCATGGACAAGCTAAGCCAATGTAATAAAAATAACAATACTACCTAAATTGATGCTGCCTGAGTCTACTACAAACATTTATCATCTAATTTCAGCTGAGTCCTTGTGCAGCATATCAATACTTTCCTAATTAATTCTCCGTAAGACTTCCCACAGCAGTTATTCTCATTTTTTTTTATCCTTCTCAATTGTCCCACACCACTCCTTCCCCTCCCATCTCAGCAGTGGAATTCCCCTCCTATTTTATTGAGCAAATAAAGGCCATTCTCTATGAGTTCCCTCTGCTTCCCTTCTCTGTATCTCAGAGATATCTTTCCTCATTCTCTCCTCTTCCAGTCACTGAAGAAGACGTAGCTCTTCTCCTTGCTAAAGCCAAGCCCTCAACTGACAGCCTTCATCACATTCCCTCTTGTCTCTAGCAAAATGCTACCCACAGTCATCCCATCTCTCTTTCTCATCTTCAGTCTCTCCCTATCTACTTGTTTCTTCCCTGCTGCCTATAGCTATAGGTTTCTCCTGCCATCAGAAATCCCTTACTTGACCTCTCAGATTATCCTCTCAAACTGTCATCCTATATCTCTCTTCTCTTTCACAGTCAAAATCCTAGACAAAGGTGATTATTCTTGTTACTTCAAATTCCTCTCCTCTCACTTATTCCTCAGTCCTTTGCATTCTGGCTTCCAACTTCATCCCCGGACTGAAACTACTCTCTCCAAAGTTGCCTTTGATCTCTCAGTAGTTAAATGACATAACCTTTTCTCACTCCTCATCCTTCTTAACTTCTCTAATTGCATTTCACACTAGTGACCACCTTTTCTACTAGATCCTCACTCTTCTAGGTTCTAGATAGGTAAAAATTCTGAGGGCCTTCCCTTCCTCCTCCTCAGACTAATATTTTTTGGGGGGTAAATGGGACCATCTTTCTTCTCAATTCTTACCCCTTAGTCATTAAATGGGTCTGGCCTCAGACAAACTGAGACCTGGGAAAGATCTTATTTAAAAAGGCCAAGATCACCTGCTGTATCCTGGGCCATTACTAGTTATCTTGACCTTTGTCTTGCCACTAAACTCTGGTGACTCTGGAGGTGAGACTGATGTTGACAACTTTGCACAGCTCTGCTTCACTCAAATCCAACTCACTTGAAAGTCAAGACATGCTAATGATGTCATTGGTCCTCATCTAGAACAAAAGACAAACAACAACACCAACAACGAGATAGCTAGGTGGTGCAGTAGATAGAGCACTGGACCCGTTCAGGAAGATCTAAGTTCAAATCCAGACTCAGACACTACACTAGCTGTGTAACCCTGGACAAGTCACTTAACTAACCTATGTCTGCTTCTGGTTCCTCAACTGAGAAACAGAGAATAATAATAGCACTTACTTCCCAGGGTTGTCATGAGGATCAAATGAGGTTATATTTGTAAAGTGCTTAGCACAGTGTCTGGCTTATAATAGTGACTTAATACATACTTATTCCCTATACCCACCCACCCACCCACCCACCCACACACACACACACACACACACACACACACACACACACACACCCCTTACCTTCCCCCTCCTTTTGGGACAACTGGTCTTAGCTTTCTTTCTATTTTTCTGACCCCGCCTCGATCACTTTTGTTTTATCATCACTTGTATCGTACTAAGTGTGGGTGTATACCAAGTGCTGTCATGGTTCCTCTTTCTTTCTAGTGACCTTATCAATCCCATGGGCTTAATTGTCATCTTCATGCTACATCTCAGGTTTATATATCTAGTTGTAGTTTCACTCCTGAGCTCTAGCCCCACATAACCAACTTCCCATTGGATATCTTGAACAAGTTGTCCCGCAGGCATCTTGAATTCAACATATTCAAAACAGAGCTCATTATCTTTCATTCCAAACTCTTTCCTACTACCATCAAGGACACCCTTATTCTCCTAAGTCACCCAGACTCACAACTTCAATATTATCCTTGAATCTTTGCACACTCACTGTAGCTCTCCAAACTGTTGTCATCTTATTACTTCTTGCCCTGGAGTCAGGAGGACCTGAGTTCAAATCCAGCCTCAGATACTTGACACTTCCTAGCTGTGTGACCCTGAGCAAGTCACTTAACCCCATTGCCTAGTCAAAAAAGAAAAGAAAAAAAAGATACTGGAATGGTTTGCCATTTCCTTCTCCAGCTAATTTTGCAGATGAGAAAACTAAGGCAAACACAGTAAAATGACTTGCCCAGGGCACACAGCTAGGAAGTATCTGAGGCTGGATTTCAAATCAAGTCTTCCTAACTCTAGGCTCCATGCTCTATCTACTGTACCACCTAGCTGCCCCAGATTAACACAATAGCCTTCTGATTGGAATCAATTAAACTTGTCTCTCCCCATTCCCACTGATAGCCACCAAAGTGGTTCTCCATAAGAGTCACTCTGACAATGTTATTCCCCTACTCCATAAACTCCAAAGGCTCTCTCTTGCTTCCAAAATAAAATATAAACTCTTCTGTTTGGCATTTAAAGTCCTTTACAATCTCACTCCAACCTACTTTTCCAGCTTGCTTCATATTTGTATCTCAGCTCAAGTTCCAACCTCGCCTATGGGGTCCTTCCTGATTCTCCTGATTATTAGTGTCTTCCCAACCTCTCCAGTTACATTTTATTTGGTATCTGTTTTGCTAAAATTCAGGGATACTATGCTTATGGCATTACCCTGATATATCATCTAATAATCTTGTCATAAAAAGCAATGAGATTTGTCTGTCATGACTCTTTCTTAAAAGAGTGCTGCTGGCACATAGTAATAAATATTTCTCTTTTCTTTTGTTCACAAATCAGTCCTCTAATAATATATTCTAGAGTTTTGCTGGGAGTAAAGTCTAGCTCAATAGAATATAGTTTTTAGAAAGTACACTCTTGTCTCTTCTGCTGATCAAGATCCCACTTGCCCTTCTCCATACTTGCAGCAGCTAGGTGGTACAGTGGATAGAGTGCTGGACCTGGACTCAGGAAGACTCATCTCCCTGAATTTAAATACAGCCTCAGACACTTCCTAGCTATGTGACCCTGGACAAGTCACTTCACCCTGTTTGCCTCAGTTTCCTCATCTGTAAAATGAGCTGGAGAAGGAAATGGCAAACGTCTCCAGGACCTTTGCCAAGAAAACCCCAAATGGGGTTGGACACGACTGAACAACAACCAATGACATACTTACAGCACATCTCTAGTTCTCCACATTGTTTCAAAGATCAATGACACTGCTCTAGTAATTATATCCTCATCTTCCCTTTGTATCTGATTCAAGACCGATGACCTAATCTGATTAACGACGTCTAACCGTGCTTCTGCCAGCTCCTCACTTACCTTAGATACCAGTTTCCTCTTAATCACTTTTGTGTGATCCTTCCCAACATGAAGACCATTATCCTTGGCAGAGAAAGTAGAAACAAGCCAGGATTTGAATAGTTTTGATTGCTTTGGCATTGGTTAGTGTCATCCTATCAACCTATGTAGTGGTTCTACTCCCATGGTCTTCCTTTTGTCTCCAACATGTAATATCTCAAGCAAAACTTTTAAAGCTCTATTTGTGGTGCTCAACCTTTATTGTCAAGTCTAAGCTTATTCTTAGGTAGCTAAGACCTCAGACTCTTACTAGCTGTGAGACCCTGAGCAAGTCACTTGACCCTGTTTGCCTCAGTTTCCTCATCTATAAAATGAACTGGAGAAGGAAATGACAAATCACTCGAGTATTGTTTCCAAGAAAACCCCAAATAGAGTCACAAAGAGTCAGACATGACTCAACAACAGCAACAAAGAGTCATGGTATTTAACTTTGGGCAGCTAGGTGGCACAGTGAATAGAGTACTGAGCCTGGAGTCAGGAAGACCTGAGTGCAAATTTGGCCTCAGTCACTTATTGACTGTGTGACTCTAGGAAAGTCATTTAACTTTGTTTGCCCCAGTTTCCTCATCTGTAAAGTGAGCTGGAGAAGGAAATGGTATGCCTAGCTGCATGAGCAGAATTTTCCTTATTTTTTAGGAGATCATCTGTGCATTCTCCAGAGCTAAGAGGGATGAGGTGAAACTAAAGAGGAGAGTCATCAAACACATGTAAAAATGCTGACACAACTGGAGATGATGGGAAAGGACCCACGTGCTCACCACTTCTCAAAATGGTGGAACTGCAGTTCTTTCCTTCTTGGACACTCCTTTTTTCTTAAACAGTTTTTTTTTAATTTTTCCCCAATTTTATGTAAAGATAATTTTAAGCATTCATTTTTATAAGATTTTGAGTTCCAAATTTTCTCCCTCCCTCTTTCCCCTCCTATCTTCCTAAAGTGGTAAGCAATTTGATATAAATTATAAATCTGCAATCATGTAAAACATATGACCATATTACAGTTTTGAAAGAAGAAATGGACTTCTTGGATACTTCTTGAGGTCTACATGCTGTATTAAAGTGTACATCACATTTTGACACATAGCTTTAGGGTTTACATATTTTTTAAAATTCTATTTTATTTTTTTTCAGTTCTGAATTTTTTCCCTCCCAAATTCCCCTCCCCCACCCATTGAGAATGCAAGAAAAGCAAAACCCATCACAAATATGTATAGTGAAAACAAATTCCCACATTAACCATGTCATGTGTATATGTGTATATATTACATATACATATACATATACAGACACATATACTTCAATGTGCCTCTGAGTACATAACCTCTGTATCTGGAGGTGGATAGTATGTTTCATCATGAGTCCTCTGGAAATATGGTTGGTTCCATTGTGTTGGTCAGAGTTCTTTAGTTTTTCAAAGTTTGATCTTTACACTATTGCTATTATTATATAAATTATTCTACTGTTTCTTCTTACTTCACCCTGTATCAGTTCATACAACTTTTTCTAAAACTATTCCTTTCATCATTTATTACAACATAATAGCTTTCCATCACATGCATATCTTACAACTTGTTCAGCCATTCCCCAATTGATGGGCATCCCCTCAGTTTCCAATGCTTTGCTATCATGAAAAGAGCTTCTTCAAATATTTTTTGTACATGTGAGTCATTTTGTCTTTCTTTGATATCTTTGGGGCATAGACCAGAGAGCAGTATCACTGGGTCAAAGGTACATACAGTTTGATAGCTTTTGGTGGCATATTTCCAGTATGCTTTCCAGAATGGCTAGACCAGTTCATATCTCCACCAATAGTACATTTGCCTGTTTTCCCACAGCCCCTCCAGCATTTATCATTTTCCCCCCTTTTTTTTTTGGTCAAATACAAATCTATTGGGTGTGAGGTAGTACCTCAGAATTGTTTTTATGTGTATTTCCTTAATTATTAGTGATTTAGAACATTTTTTTTCACATGACTATCAACAACTTTGATTTCTTCCTCTGGAAAATGCCTAGGCATCCTTTGACCACTTATCAATTGCAGAATGGCAATTTGTAAATTTGACTCAATTCCCTATATATTTTAAGAATGAGATCTTTATCAAAGAAACATGCTACAAAGACTTTCCCTTCCAATTCCCCATTTCTCTTCTAATTTTGCCTTCATTGTTTTTGTTTACCCAAAACCTTTTTTAATATTACATAATCAAAATTGTCCATTTTACTTCCTGTGAACCTCTATATCTTTTGTATGAGTATTTATGTGTGTGTGTGTGTATATATATATATGATATTATAAATCTGACACATAATTTCTTCCTCACTCCTATTTGTTTATGATATCACTCTTTATGTTTAAATCATGTAACCATTTGGAGCTTGTTTTGGTTTTTAGTATGAGATGTTGATCTATACCAAGCTGCTTTCTAGGGCCTCATACTAGTGAAGCATATATTTTTTGCTTGTGAATGGAGACACCATTCAAAGGCAGTATTGTAAGGTCATTGATTCCTGTTTGAGCAAAATTGTGAAACTCCTTCTCTGAAGGTGAGATTTTACAACTGAGGCACCTTTGCAAATGACCCTGGCCTTTAGGAGCTGGGTAACTTTAGGCTGTGATTTTCTAAAGTGGGAATCCTCAATAGAGAGGATAGGTTCTAGCCATAAACTTGTGCTTTCAATATTATCTCCATTATCTCCAGATATTTCTATTCAGCCCTTTGCACCTGATCAATTCTAAGGCGTTAAAAAAAAATCGCATTCAGACAGCTAGGTGGCGCAGTGGATAGAGCACCAGCCCTGAAGTCAGGAGGACCTGAGTTCAAATCCACCTCAGACCAAATACTTCACAGTTACTAGCTGTGTGACCCTGGGCAAGTCACTTAACCCCAATTGCCTAAAAAAAAAAATCACATTCATAGCAGTGTCCAATTCATGTTGTACTTTATGTATAGTTTCTGCAAGAGAAATGGCTGTATGATAACTTAACATAATGTTTCCCGAGTTGATGCATAGCTTACTTGACTCTATTAACCACAGAACAGAACAGATTTGAGTTTTAGCTTCATCTATACTGCTCCCGTCACCCTTCCTCAGAGTCAGGGTCAATGTCATGGGCCATCAAACATTTGGACTGAGCAGAATCCAGAGTGCTGATTGGACCTACATAAGTTTCCTCTTTTTTGGATTATTCTTTGGCTCTCTCCCAATGAGCTCTTCTTGGATCGTCTACCCTTTTCTTTTCATACTCACTCCCTTGGTGACTTTTTCAGCCCCCATAGGCTTAGATATCATCACTATGCAGATGACTACCAGATCTACTATAATAATGATAGCTAGCATTTAAATAGCACTTATTATGTGCCAGGCATTGTATTAAATGCTGTATAATTATTATCTCATTTGATCCTCGCAACAACCCTGGGAGGTGCTATTGTTATCCATTTTACAGATGAGAAAACTAAGGCAAACAGATGTTAAGTGACTTGCCCAAGGTCACACAATTAATGTCTGAGGCCATATTTGAACTCTGGTGTTCTATGCTACCTAGCTGATTACCACATATCCAGTCCTAGCCTTTCTTCTGAAGAGAGTCCTGCATAACCCACTGCCCACTGGACATCTTCACCCAGATGTCCCATATGCATCTCAAGCTCAACATCTCTAAAACAGAATTCATTTTATTTCCCCTCAAAAAATATCCCCTCTTCCAGTTTCCTTGTTTCTGTTAAAGGCATCACACAGAGTGGTCATTCTCAATTCTCCCTCAACCCCCATATTCCATCAGTTGCTAGGACGTATTTGTTTTATCTCCATATGAGCTCTCATAGCTACCTCTAGCTTTTCACTTACATAACCAGTTTGGGTTCTCATTACCTCTTACCTGGATTATTACAACAGCCTCCTAAATGCACTCCCTGTTTCCAGGCTCTCCCCTCTCTGCTCCATACTCCACACTGTTGCCATACTGATACTGTTAAAACATACATCTAACCATGTCACTATCTTTTCTCAGAAGTCTTAAGCAATTCCCTCTTTCCTCTAGGTTAAAATTCAAAATCTTTAGCTTAATATTTAATAACCTTCCCAGTCTGGTTCCTACCTCCCTTTCCAGTCTTATTTAATAATCATTTCCCTTTCACACTCTCTGTTCCTCTCTGACCTGTTACATCTCTCCCAGTCGTGGCGCGTCATCTTCCGCTTTGGTCCCTTTGCATGGTAGAGGCACCTGTACTTGGGATACGCCCCCTTCTCACCTCTGCTTTTACAATCTCCAGCTTACTTCAAAGCACACATGTGCTGCCCTCTACATAGGCATGCCCTGTTATACTCAGATTTGGGTTGGCGCTCCCTCCCTCTCCAAATGACTTTTTATTACTCTAATATTTAATTTGTATTTACTTATCCATGTACATGTTGTATCTCCCCAGTACAGTGTAAGCTTCTTCATGGCAGAGACTACTTTTTGTCTTTGTATTCCCAGCACCTAATGCATTGCCTTGCACATAGATAGTGAGTCCTTTAATGTTTGCTGAATTGAATTTTGAGGCCTGATGAAGATGTGAGGAAAAGGAAGCTGGGCAAAGTAGCCTGAAGGATAAAAGTTGAACTGAGAGTCACCAACTACGAGTCTTCCACCAGGCCTTACCCTCTCACTACACTCCTCAGACCTGTGGATGCTACAATCTGACCTACACATATCCCCTTGGGACCCATGAAATTTGCCATCTACCCTGCAGGTGAACTGTTGGGACCTTCTGGGCCTTTCCATCCACCCCCACTGCAGCTAAAATTTTAAGTGTTATCTACCCCAATTAGGTTGTGGGCTCCTTAAGAGTAGGGACTGTCTTGTTTTATTTTTGGTTTTGTTTTTGTCCATTTGTGGTTCTAGAACTTAGCACAGTGCTAGGCACATAGTGTTTAATAACTTTGTAGAGTTTAAAGGACCAGAAATAAGGGTCACTTTTTGAAGCACAGTCAAAACCAGGAATTTCAAGGCCCATTGTTGCTGTTCAGTCATTTCAGTTGTGTCCAGCTCTTCGTGACCCCATTCAGGGTTTTCTTGGCAGAGATGCTGGAGTGGTTTGTCATTTCCTTCTCCAGCCCATTTTATATATGAGGAAACTGAAGCAAACAGGGTTAAGTGACCTGCCCAGGGTCATGCAACTAAGAACAAAGTCTACAAGTGATCTATGAACAGACCAGGCTTCTTTTGCTCAGTACGTAACAAGTAACAGAATATGGAATCAGACAATTGGCCACCATTTAATTAAGTGTAATAAGTTCATTTATTATAATATAATAATAATGAAAGAATAAAATAATAATAAGAAAACAACAATAGTAAAATACAGAGTTAGAAGGAGTCGTTGGATCATATATGTAAAGGTGGAAGGGGCTTTAGAGATCATCTAATCTAACACTTGCACTTTATAGATGAAGGGATTGAGGCAGAGAGGAAGGAGTAGAGTGACTTTCTCAATAACCCTAAAGGGAATCAGTAGCACAGCTAAAATATGAGCACATGTCTTATGAGTTGTCTAGCGCCCTTTCCACTACACTATTGTTTGTGGATATATGAGTATCTTGATACCCATCTTTGTGTAATTCAGTTTATTCTGCAGTTTCTTCACTGGAGTCTTTGTTTCCACCCTCATTTCCATGACAGAGACTATGTCCGCCCAGTCTTGGACACTATGGTTGTCCAAGTGCATCGTGGGTGGGGAGGGGAGGGTTGGACATGGGGGAGGGGATGCAAGAGAGGACTTCAGTTGAATTTGGAGCTCTTGGAACTGATTCCAATGGGAGGGCTGTAAAATTTCAAAATGCTATGTTGTATCTGATTTCTTCAGCTTAATTTTCTTTCTTCAAGTCACCTCTATTCTCTTCCCTCCAAAATAGTAATTGCTATAATTATTATACTTTTACAGAATCTAGACATTCCTTTTATCTGCATTAAAGTTGACAGTGTAACAAAGAACAGGTCATCCTAAGAGGTCTTTAGTTTGGGTTATATTATATGTCATCTTTATTGCCGCAGGAAAGACGAAGAAAGAAGGGGGAAAAACTTGTTTGCAGTTCATTATATTTTTTAGTGCCACACTATATTATACGGTCCTCCAATACCATTTATTGTTTATTGTGTGTGTGGGTGTAAGCTATGTATTCTATGAAGTTTAATGTTTTTGCTCTGGCTGAAGTCCACAAATGACTAATGTTCACCAATTAGCAATAAAGCAACAGACTATGCCAGTGTCAAAACTGCTATTCTCATCTAATTATTTTATTTAACTAATGGCTTTCATCTTGCCAGGGGCTATCAGAGCATCCAAATAATATTTTTTTTGGAATTTTTTCAACTTGGAAAATTTACAAATTTGGGGGTTTTTTTGTTATTCCTAAGTGTAATTATTATATTGAATTTTAAAGTGGTGTTGTTTTGGTGTGCTCATCATACCTAATGAAGTCAGAAGCCATCAATTAAATTAATCATTAGGTGGAGAAAAATTTACTGATTTGCTGATCATTGTCATACTTTGATTAGTTTAATAAGTTTAACCACAACACATATATTTTCATTTTCAATCACTTTGCTGTTAGGCTAGAGGCAGCGTAAATGGTAATAACTTGCATTTTGAGGTCAGTGGGATGTGATGATCTTATCCCAGGGATTTTTCCTTCCCAAGAGGTGATTTCACAACTTCTTCCCAAGTTTCTTTGGTGGAAAGAAAGCTGAGAGAGATCTGGAAAATAGCAATAAAGAGCAGAGGTGAGGAGAGGGCAAGTTTATCTCTGGGTCTGGCTACAGAACTTACTTGCATAGAGAAAAAGATGACATTCATGCTTTTCAGTCAGGGGAAGCTTCAAATATAACTCCAAATGTTTTTAGCAATGGTCAGTCACCTTTCAAAAGTAACGTGCCAAATTTTCAGCTTTGTTCTTTAACATCCCTGAAGGGAAAAGGGCATAGCAGGCCACAGATCCCAGTAAATTATATGGGGTGCTACTGAACCTTGTGAATAAGAGTAGGTGAATTAACCTGTTTCTTCCTTCCCATGCCCTCTTGGGCCAGTTGGCACATAATTTACCATTAATTCCCATCATCTCTTTATCATAACTAAAGCATCTCACTTGCTTTAAAATTAGTGGGTGGTGATGTGCTCAAAGATCAGAAATATATACAAACTTCGTGTCTTGGCATTAGGATCCCAAACCTAGTTAATTTTTCATGTGACAATTGTAATTAAGGCATGCGATGTTAGTAAACTAGCAAATGATTATATTTCACAGTAGATGTTTATAGGAGGCCCTGATTCATGGATTTGCTAATGTTCTTTCCTGCTGTGGATATTAGCTTGACAGCTATTTAATTTAACAGTATAACCTAGAAGAAAGCTGACAGGGTCAAGACTGTAGTGTATGCGTATAATATCATCATTTTCCATTCAGTCATTTGCAAGATACTCATTTTAATTCAATTCAATAGACTATTAGTAGAATCACAATGGGATGCACTGAGCTTATAAAGATAAAAACAGAACAAATCCTTCCCTCAAGGAACATAAACTCTTTTGGGGAAGGAGGGTTATAACATTTATATAGGAAAGCAAATGCAAAATAATTTGAGGAGTAAGAAAATACTTACCAGTTGCTGAAAATCAGGGTAGCCATGAGATTTGAAAATGTGCATTTGTAGAGAATCCAACTATGTGACTTCCAATAGTGTTTAGCAATTTGTGAATAAGAATTGAAAAAGTGTATGATAGGATTAACCTCGTGCTAGAGTTTGATGCACTGGATAAGACGGTTGGGCTTGGAATCAGGAAGACTCATCTTCATGAATGAGTTCAAATCCAGCCTCAGACGCTTAGTAGTTGTGTGACCATGGGCAAGTCATGTAACCCTGTTTGCCTCAGTTCTTTGTTTAAAATGAGCTAGAGTAGGAATGGCAAATCACTCCAGTATCTTTGCCATGAAAATCTCAAACGCAGTCACGAAGAGTCAGACATGAATGCAATGATTGAATAGCAACTGGAGCTTGTCAAGGTGGCTTCATGGAGCTTGGGTGAAGTTCAGAATTCTAAGATGAAGAACCAAAAAGCTTGGATCCCTCTTAGACAGAGCACAAGATGTGCCTGAGTGAAAACCAAGCAAGCCGGCTTCTTTGAGAGGAAATCCTCAGAAATATCAGAAGGGACAGTCAGGAAGAACATAAGCAGATCAGGTCCTCTGCGATCCTGGTGGAAGGGGCGCCCAAATGGGTAAAGTCAGGTGGGTTTTTATATGGTACTTAACAGGCTCGAGCAGGACCAGGCATTGTGGGGAAGAGTAGGGAGCCTGGACCTGATACGCAGGTCAAAGTTTAGGAACTGATGCTGGTTCATGATTGGGGGAATGCCTGGGAACTGGAAGGTAGGTGATATTCAAACTCCTCTAAGAACTTTCAGTCCTTCCTTCAGGCTTTACTTTGGTTAGAAAACTCAGGGAATTTGAATTTCTCAGGGGCTTCCTTGTTTATCCAGAGGCTGATATCTTTGCACAGCTCTGCCTCACTTAAATCCAATTCACTTGCAAGTCAAGATATCACCCTCCTGATGTCATTGGTTCTTTTCCAGAATTAATGACAACAACAACAAGATGGGGAGGCAACTGAGATCCTCAGGCATCAATAGGACAAGGAGATTAAGGATACAGGTCAGTACATAGTTGAAGTGGTCAACTCTAGGGTTAAGTCTGTGAGGAGAGAAAAGCTGACCCTGAGCAGGGAGGGAAAACAGGAAGGGCTAGAGGTTGCAATGAGGATAAAGGGTAAGCTTAGAAGGAATGAGGCAGAGGGAGAGATGGAAAGACAGGAGGTTATGCTTAGGAGATTTTTCATAATTCAACTCACGGAGGTGGTTCAGTTATGGATGATACTAACATCTAAGGTATGCCTTAGCAAGCTTTACTTAATGCTCATGCCCTGCCAACGTGTGGGCGGCTGAGGTGGAGTTATGGTTGTGAAAACTGGTCTGATCTCCTTCAGAAAGGATAGATTGTGGCCGTAGGGACACGTACTGGGACATACAGATGAAAGGAATGTCCTCAAAGGGGGAGAGGTTGCTAAATGATAGCAGCAAAGAGAAGATCTGGAAGTGTCAGACAGAAGGAATACTCTATACTAGATAGGAGGGCCAGGGGTGTCTTTTGGAGAAAGGTTTCTGTGAACTTTTGAACAACAGAGATGGTTCCCAAAGGCACAATGGAAAGATAGAAGAGGATTGGGACTTGGGAAAGAATGGTAGGCCTGAGCTAGGTGGGTATGAGAGAGCAGGAGGGCTAGGAGGGGAAGGGGGTTTTCACCTTAACACACAGTAACTCTAGTAATTAATTGATCAGGATTATCAAAGAGGAGGTAGAAGTTTGATATGATTGATATGATAAAGTTTTAATTTAATTATATATATTTATGTTCACATATACACATAACACATGCGTCAGAGTCAGAATACTTAGATTCAAATCTTGCCTCTGTCATATACTGACTATATGACTTCAATCAAATCATTTATTCACTTAATGTCATCAGCAACTCTCTAAAACTATAAGTTGTGTTATTGTTGTTAAGTCATTTTTTCAGCCGTCTCTGACTCTTGGTGAGAAAACTGAGGCAAACAGGGTTGAGTGACTTGCTCAGGGTCACACAGCTAGTAAGAGAGACCAGATTTGAACTCAGGTCCTCCTGATATTGTACATTCTAGCCCAGTGCATTCCTCTTTCTACCAGAGTGGTTTTCAGGTGGAGAGGAGAGGAGAAGACTGATGGTGATATCTGAGGAAAGATGTGGACATTTCTCCTCTTTTCCAATAAATCTCTGTAAACCAGGGCTGACGTTTGTGAGAATTTTATTTAGGTCTGTTCTCTCCCCTCCTGTTGAAATTCCTTTCTCTTCCTTAGACTGTAGCATGGCCATGACCTTCCTAGCAGCTCTGGCATTCTTCACACTGGCTCTCTCCAGTGTTTCTTAGTAAATAAATTGGCAGGACTGCGAGACCTGACTGCTACACAGTTCAACTGTTGGATTTTGATCAATACAGGCAGTTTGCTGTTTTCCATTTTAGTTCGGGGAAATCAAACTAAAATTGAATTTTTGGGGGACAGTGTTTTTCTAATCTCCTCTGCTATTTTTTGTCATGTTGGAACCCCTGCTCCAGCCCCGTTCTCCCTTCCATTTTATATCCCATCCTTGGATTCTGCTTTCTCCCTATGGAGTGAATCACAGGAAGGAATAGTCTCATGGAATTTTGTTTGGTAGTCCATGTTTATGTTCATTTCTGGGAACCACATTCTCAGAAGAATATTGATAAAGAGAAAACACCTAGAAGAGGGTGGCCATAGAGGGGTAGGAGTCTGGAAACCATGTCATGTGGAGGAAGGAGGGAAGGAAGCAAGCATATATTAAGTGTCTACTATGTGTCAGGCTAAACACCTTACAAATATTATCTCATTTCATCCTCACAACAACCCTGGGAGGTGGGTGCTGTTATTATCTCCATTTTACAGTTGAGGAAACTGAGGCAGGCTGAAATTAAGTGACATGCCCAGGGCCACACAGCTAGTAATTGTCTGAGGTAGGATTTGGGCTCAGGGCTTCCTGACTCCAGGCTCAGCGCTCAGTCCACTGTACCACCTAGGAACGATGAATGGAATCAGGGATATTTTGCCGCTTGTTATTGTTCAGTCTTTTTTCAGTCACATCCAACTCTTTGTGACCCTATTTAGGGTTTTCTTGGTATATCTCCATTGTACAGATGAGAAATTGAGGCAAACAGGGTTAAGTGACTTACCCAGGGTCGCACAGCTAATAAGTATCTGAGGCTGGATTTGAACTCAGGTCTTTGTGTCTCTAGGCCTGACACTCAGTCCACTGTGCCACCAAACTGCCCTTATGTTGAGTCTAGAGAAGACAAAAGAAATGTCTTCAAATACTCAAAAGGATTTCACATGAAAGAGGGAGTGATGTCTCCACCATTTGCTTACATCATGGATCAATGGTTGACTCCTCTGAACCTCACTTTTTTTCTTTTGTAAAATGGGGATAATAATGTCCTACCTATGTCACTGGCTTTTTAAAAGTCTATGTGGCTATTCTGAAGCCTCTCCCTGACTTGCAGGGAATCAGTTCCAATACACGGCTATGTGATGACCAAATGAGGCAATGTTTGTGAAGGGCTTCCTAATAGTGAAGTAGTATATAACTGTCAGTTATCATCATCATCACCATCATCATTATCATCATCATTACCATTATAAAATCTGTGTAGCTCCAGAGGACAAAATGAGGTCCAATAGGATAATTAATAGAAATTAACATTTCTATTATAGTAAATATTAAAACTAAAATGTATTCAAGATTATAAATAAATAAAAATTTCTAATAAATAAAGAATTAGTAGAAATTATAAGTAGATTTGGGGGGGGTGGTCTGGACTATGATTTCATCAGTAAATTGTCAGTTTGGAGGCTACTTTCTTTGATACACATTGACAGCTCCTGTGTAACTTACAGCTTTAAAGAGTTACCAGGGCACTGAGAGATTTGTCCAAGGTCACATAGCCAGTCTGCATCAATGACACACAAGATTTAAAATTGGGTCTTCTTGATCCTATGGCCAGTCCTCTAACCACTACCTCAGCCTGCATTTACTAGAGCTGTTTAACAATGGAGGGGTTTTTTCCTCATTACTGGGAACATTGAAGTACGGCAGAATGACCACCAGTTGAGGACATTGAAATAATGAAAACAGTTCTTCTTTCTGTATGTTGCAAGGATCATGCCCCACAAGTAGCACGAAGGTATCGTGTGGCTTAAAGGGAGTCAGAATAGACACCGTTGACCAGTTTCCTCACTCCACCCGCAACTGTTCTCTAAGGGACACTTCATTTCCTGCCAGGAGAGGATGCAGGAAGTTGAGGCCAGAAGTTTGGCCACTCTGGGCTAGAATGATGTCTATCTGCTCCCTTTATTACGAGTAACTCGATTATCAAGTTTCCTAACTTCTGATTGCTGTTTCATTCATGAGGGAGAGGAGGACCCTAAGCTATATATCTGAGGCCTGACTTCCTTCCCACCAAAGACCAATTCCACAATGAATACACATAATACTTAAATGGACTTAGGTCCATTTACCCAAATCAATAGCCAAATAGAAATCAGAGAAAGTAAATATATGACGGTATATATCAGATAATAGAGAGTGAAGGAGCTGTTCCATACTCAATACCCATGTTGTACCCTGCAGACTTTCACTGGAGCTGGGGACTCCTTTTTTTTTTTTAGCCAATTAGGGTTAAGTGACTTGCCCAGGGTCACACAGCTAGTAAGTGTCAAGTGTTTGGTCTGAGGCCCAATTTGAACTCAGGTACTCCTGGCTTCAGGGCCGATGCTCTATCCACTGCTCCACCTAGCTGCCCCTGGGGACTCCTTTTAATCAAGTTTGGGAAAACCTAACTATGAAATATATAAAAATAAAATAAAAAATAAAAATATAACCTAGCTTATATCTCCCCAATATCTTTGTGGAGGTAGCATGTTAGTATGGAGAGAATACTGACACCACAGTCAAACAACCTATGTTCAGTTTCGAAGTAACTGAGGCCCAGGAAGGTTAAATGATTTGAACAAAGACAAGTAGATA
The DNA here is from genome assembly GCF_900497805.2 of Vombatus ursinus. Classification (NCBI taxonomy): domain Eukaryota; kingdom Metazoa; phylum Chordata; class Mammalia; order Diprotodontia; family Vombatidae; genus Vombatus; species Vombatus ursinus. The sequence goes on from NW_020954550.1 coordinate 2,157,783, forward strand.
CTAAGCACCAGAGGCGGACTTGAACATAGGTCGTTTGACTGTGAATGTGAACGTAGGCCATTTGACTGCAGTGTCAGTATTCTCTCCATGCTAACGTGCTACCTCCACAAAGACGTTGGGGGAACGTAAGACGCGTCTTGGGGGCTAACTTCCCAAAGGATCATTATCTCTGTTTGGCTGTTTGTCCCCGCTTCAGGACAAAACTCCTCATATACTCAAGCTATGAAGCTCTTCTATAGCTTTGTTGTCGCCGTTCAGTCACTTCAGTTGTGTCTGACTCATTGAGATGCCATTTGGGGTTTTCTTGGCAGTTAGGTTTTCCCAAATTTGATTAAAAGGGGTCCCCAGCTCCAATAAAAGTCCCCAAGGTACAACGTGGGTATTGAATATGGAATAGCTTTTATTTCACCCTATAGAAAATGAATAAAATTAAAAAGATTCACAGGAGCCCTCTAATCTCACTAGAAGGCAACTATGCTTTGGGGGCAGCTGACCATGCTTCTCATTGAACCTGAATTGTCTGAATAATTCACTCTCTGTTCTCCAAGGAGGAAGCTGTACATAAACTATGAAGATGACCTTACTCTTTCTCTCTGGAGAATACTGCATCAGTAAATCAACTTTTTTTCTGTAGAATGTCGAATTCCTAAAATCTTAAATTTGGGATTACCTATGAGTCACTGCTAAGGAAACCTTCCTTCTCTGGCTAAAAGGTGAGATTACTGTTTAATCTTGAGGAACCATGGATGGGCCTACAGGGGCTGAGATGTTGTACCACTCCCTTCTCTTTAAGAGACCCTTCTGCTCAGGACCCAGTCACATAGATTCACATAGAACTAGATGTGGTCCTGGGGGAGTCTGGCCTTTAATAATAGGTGTTAAGCTCAACTTTGCTCACTCTCTTAGCTTATTAACAACGCCTCCCCATCCCCACCCCACCAAGACCTGCGGATAAATTTACTCTTAGCTTAGCTTATGGCCCAAGATTTCCCCCCAAAGGATGAGTAAACTGACACTCAATGTATAATATGTCAGGTATGGGACAGGTAATTTATTCATAGGAATAAAAAATGCGAAACATTTAGTAATAAATGTATTTTTTGTAAATTTTTTTATTTTAAACTTAAATACAAAATGAGAAGAGAAAAAAAAACATTACCACGTACACAACAGACTATAAGAGAGGATTCAATATAAAATAACAAATTTCTATTTCAAGAAAACCTATATATTAAACACTACACATTATTTACAAAGCTGCCCAGCTTTTCTTTGTTTCCTTGTTGGTTTTCTTTTGTTCTCATCTGTGCCCTTTCTGCTTTGTTTTTTCCCCCTTCCTCAATGCCCCCCCCAAGAAGACTATAATTAAGCATGGAGATATATATATAGATATAGATATAGATACACACACACACGCACATATATATATACAACTATAAACATACATATATATTCATGCAAATATATGTAAGTCTGTACTATACTTATATATCATCTGTTTCTCTGAAGGTGGATAGCAGTTTCTTTCATAAGTCAAAGTCTTTCCATGTTCTTCTAAATCAACCAGCTCATCATTTCCTACACGTCAACAATATTCCAACCCAATCATAACCTATCTGAGAGATTGTCTATGAAAATTTTTTCCCAATTTTCTGCATTCCGTCTGTTCTTGGCTACATAGATTTTATTTATACAAGAAAATTTTAATTTAAAATAATTGAAATTATCCTTTTTACACTTCAACGATGCTCTCACCTTATAATATAGTTTAAGGTCTGATACTGCTCAATCTACTTCTTTTACATCTTTTTCCCCTGGTTTCTTTGACATTCCTGACCTTTTGTTCTTCCAAATGAACTTTATTATTTTTTTTCTAACTAAGTAAAATGATTTTTAGTAATTTACTTGGGATGACATTGAATACATAGATTAGTTAGGCAAAATTGTCTTTTAAAAATTATATTGGCTTTATCTACCCATAGACAATAAATATTACTTCAATGTTTAGATCTGAGTTTATTTGTATAAAAAAGTTTTATGTTTATGTTCACATAGCAGGTATATGCTCAGGTATTTTATACTATCTAGGTATTTTAAATGATCTAAAACAATATTGAATAATATTGTTTTAAATGATCTAAAACAATATTGAATAATAATTGCTGACACATAGTGTAGTTTCTCTATTTTTCCACTTTTGATTAAATCTATTTTAACTTTGAGATCATGATTACTATCCCTGCTTTTTTTTTACATACTAAATTCTATTCCTGCCCTTTTTTATCTTTGTGTGTATCTCTCATTTTTATGTTTCCTGAAAGCAGCATATTGTTGAATTCAAGTGGTAAACATATTAAAAGAATGACAAAACAAGATTGGGTAACTTAACTTATAACTACTGTTACAAACTGATGGATTTAAACTTCATCAGAGCATAGAATAGTTTTCAGGGATGCAAATTAGGTGTTTTACCTTCCATCCACACTGTATGAACAACTCCTGGTACATGTCTGCTGGTAAAATGGACAGGCTTAGACCAATCTTCTTGTCAGAAGTCGTCCTAGCCAATAGTGCTGGAGGAGTTGCTGCAGACTCCTCCCCTGGTGCCTTTCAGATCCAACCTAATGGGATCCAGGACCTCCAGTCCTCTCAAACTCGCAAAGTACTTTCCAAGCCTAAATGTATTGAGAGAGAGAGAGAGAGAGAGAGAGAGAGAGAGAGAGAGAGAGAGAGA